>NC_135708.1:0-325391 GCF_964276395.1 Gasterosteus aculeatus | reverse complement strand
ACACCGATCATTGAACTCCATCTCTTGTCTCGTACAATGCACGCAATAGCTTCA
This sequence comes from Gasterosteus aculeatus, assembly GCF_964276395.1. Lineage (NCBI taxonomy): Eukaryota > Metazoa > Chordata > Actinopteri > Perciformes > Gasterosteidae > Gasterosteus > Gasterosteus aculeatus. The sequence continues at coordinate 325,337 of NC_135708.1, read as the reverse complement.
TAGGTAATTTGACTATATCCATGTCCTTTTTTAGTGTTATAGGTAATTTGATTATATCTATAGACTTTATTAGCTTCATAGGTTTTTTGACTATCCATAGGCCTATTTTAACTTTAGTAGGGCTGTCATCCTAAACACATTAATCGCATGGATTAATTAATAGCCATTAATCAAGATTAATTAATTTCAAAATGTACAATTAATTAGTACATTTTCTATCTATGACAGCCTTACTTTATAGGTAATTTATTTATATAGTCTATGTATTGCCACATATGTTACACATAGAGAAATTTGACTTGGTGCAATATAGGAATAAGAATAAGTATTTTGACTATATCCATGTCCTTTTCAAAGGTAATTAGATCATCATGGAACATGTTGAACCTGGTGGAACATGTTGAACTAGCGACTCTTCCTGTTGTCCTCGTGCACTTTGCTCTCAACTCCATCATTTAACAGCTGTGTTTGAAGTCCAACAATCTCCCCATTTTCAGCCAGGACTTTTTCAAGTGGTCCTCTCCAGACTGTGTGCTTAACTTAGCTTAGCATAGCAGTGCTTTAAGGGGTCCGTTTGCCATTCACCCCCCTTCTGTTTGAGACATTCGCCAGAGACCATGTTGTAAAAACGCACATATGGTTGTATGCTGTTTGTTTAAAATTGCGAGATCTTTCCCAGACCGGTCGCAATAAAGGTACAAGGATGTATGTATCTACAACTGGGACGGGGAGCATCGTCACGGTGTTTTGTTGCCAAAGATGGAATATTTCAACTTTTGCGGTTGCTGCGTTTGGCGCCACTTCGCTCGAGAGGTGGACTTGTATCGGATCAATCCAACCCCGTCAGCCTACCGGGGTGCAACAAATGCCTGTTGCCGGTTGGGTTCTCTTTGAGCACAAAGAGGAGAAGTCACTTGTTATGGAGTGGTACAAAGGTCTTTATTTTCTATGCACAGCCCATAAAGGACGTGTGTTTCGTCTGGCGTTGTCTTTCCACCTCAAGTCCTAGGCCTTTGGTACCTCCTCAGCTAGGGAGTTCTTCTCACATTGTGATGGTGTTCTGAATGTGTGCTGCCTCTACTCCAACTCAGCCATAATTGTAACGGCTTCCCAAATGGACGTGGGTGAGGGTTAGACACATAAGAAATTCCACCCATGTGATCATTGTACCAGAGTCTCTGTGCTCCAGTCAGACGCAGACCTATAAATAGCATCAGCAGTCATTAGGGAGATCCCCTTTCACTCAGGCTTTGTGCTCCTAGATCCAACCCACAGTGATCCCTCTCACTGGGACATCCAGGAACACAGTGTTTGGGATCATCAGTCTGGGATTTGTGAAATATCCAGCTCACAATCAAACTCGATATTAGACTAAATGTCTTTCTGCAAGAGTTCTAGTTCCAGGTGGACACACACACTCAGAAACTGTATGGGTTACCCTCAGCTGAAGGTCAAAGGGTCAACACGGCCGTACAGTTTGTATTGTCATGAAAAACCTGGAAAAGTTTTTCCAGACCTAATAAACAAGTGCTCAAAAAAAGTTTAGAAAAAGTCATGAAAATGTGTTGTATTCATGCTAAAGGAATCAGAGCACTGCTGCTGGCAAAGCTACTAAGAAGGGTAAATGCTATTCTAGTCTTCTGACCACTCAAAGCGCTTCAACACTGCATGACATCATTCAGCAGCTTCCACACACAGAGAGCACTGACATCCACACACTGCTCCTGTAGCTGGAAGTGTCTCAGCAGGGCACCCTGCTCCCGACTACCAGCCAAGTCGAGCAGCACATCTCTCCCTGGAGAACAACGTGACAATACAATTGTATTGTGTTCATTACATTTAAAAAGCAAACTTAAAACTTAAGTAAAAGTTACTTTCCAGAGTAACTAATTACTTTTGATACACAGTAACTGGTAAGTATTATTACCTTTAAAAAAAGTAACGATTACCTTTAAAAAAAGTAACTAGTAACTGTAACTAAATACTCATTTTCAGTAACTTGCCCAACACTGGAGATCAGTGCATAGTCGGGAACTTAAAAAAACAGACTTTTTTGGGGCCTAATTGAATAGTTGTGGAAACACTTTTAAATTTAAATACTACATTTAAATTATACACCAAGATTTTACTAAATGTTTGTGATAAATATCTATTGGTCAATGTGTATGAACCCTGAGTACAACAGGTGGAAAGGTTTGATGTGGTAAAATGTGCACATGACGCAAACGTGTGTTTGATTTGTCCCCAAAGAACAAAAGAAGAATCCAGGAGAACATCGCCAAGAAAAGGAGACTGATCGAAGAGGAGAAATTAAAGCTCCAGTACATGAAGGTACATTTGACTGTTTAACAAGAAGAAAACTACCAGAAGACAATGTTGTGTACTCCAGACTACTGCAGGAACATGAAGTTCTTGTCATTTAGTGTCAAGTAGGACAACAGCAGGAACAACTACCATCAGATGTAACCTGTGAGGAGGGAAAGAGATGTGGCTTCATGAGGACAGTAATAGTCTACAATCTATATGTTTTGTGATTACACTGCAACAATCTCAGACACAACCTGAGGAATTAATAGATTCAATTAAATTTAACTCATTTTGAATCGCCCACAATCAAAAATTGGCCTCAGAGGTCTTTACAATTTGTACAAAAAGAAAGAGCATCCACTAACTAATGAAAAAGAATTAACACCAGTCTCCCTGCGCCACTTCTATGTAACTTTGTGATGCAATTTATATTACTATTGTGACACATCCTCTTCTGGCCCAAGAGATGCCATTGTAAACCGTTTGTATTTACATTTTCACCTTTTTTTTAAAAACTGTGCAAAGTCTAAAAAGCAAAATGTAACTTAGTAATCAATAAAATGATCTTTTCCACCTTTCCTTAGGGGAGGTTTAAAACTGAGGGCACCCAGTGGAATAGGCTGCTAACATGACCTGTTAATGGAACTCACAATTGACGCTCATCTCGGTGTGTTTGATTGACAGAAGAAAACCCTGAGGGAGCAGTGGCTGATGGATGGTCTGAGTCAGCAGTCGGAAGAGGAACAGGAGGCCCTGAGGCTTCAGGCTCTGGACGAACAGCATCAGAGTGATCAGCTGCAAAGCAACATCCTCAGGTAAATGTCATTGTAGCAGCGGAACGACCACAGCAGGCGGCTTCAGGCATTCTTAGTTGTTTAAAGCGCATTTTCATTTGTGAAACCTCACATCCCAGTAGAGAGAATCAGTCAGAAAATAGGTCCTTTCCATAGAAATGGACAAATGTTCCAATAAGCGCTGTCAATAGATTAAAAGAAATTAACTAATTAATCGCACATTTTGAAATTTCTTAATGGAGATTAATGAATGTTGTTGTTGTTGCATGTAATCACTTGCATGCATTTTAGACACTGTGTTTAATTGTTAATGTTATTTTAAACACAGGGTAACATCAGACGTTGAGATGGAAGTAGCATAGCAGCTAGCTTAGCATAGCAGTGCTTTAAGTGGTCTGTTTGCCACTCGTCCCCCTTCTGTTTCAAACATGGAGGAATTCCTCTGCTGTAAGTCACGCCTGTTTGTTTTACTTCCATCTTGATGTAACTGACTGCAGCTTTCGCTTCCACGGTCAACTTCCGGTTTACTTCTGGTCCTGGAACTTCAATGTCATAAGTGTGCAATTGCCCGGAAGTAAACCAGAAGTTGAGTCTGGTTTGTTACTTGTCTGTTACTTGGTCGTTAGTGCACTTTATGCTTAATATTTTTCTTTTTAACTTTTTTAATATTTAATTTTTTTTACTTTATTCCCTTGTTTTATACTAACCCATAGCCTTATTCTACTAACCCATTGCATTAGCATTTCATTTTACTTTATTTTATTACTTGTGCACTGTTGTCTTGTCTGTCTACTGTCGCGCACCAACCGCCAAGACAAATTCCTTGTATGTTTAGCATATTTTGGCAAATAAATGTTTCCTGATTCCTGAGTCCAGAAGATCCACTCCTCCCATACTCTTATTGTGTGTCTGCACTGCTTCTTTCTTTTATTATCCCATCTTTGCACAGAGATTGTTGGGTTGGCTGAGGCAAAGGTTGGGAGGAGATGGATCCACACTGGTGAACAAGTTATCAGAGAGCAGCTTGTAGGATTGGTAGCCTGGCAGAACGATGTTGCCACTTGCCCCAATATCTGGCACGCCATCCATTGGAGAGATTGGGCCTACACTGCTAACCTTCACTGCTAACTATCTTGATATCTTATCTTCAGTTCAGGGCAGAACGATACCCTGCATGTGTGCATGCAAAGCAATGTTTGAATTGGATAACTGGAAACTGGAATTACCTTAATAGCAAACACAGCTATATTACCCAGAATGCCGAACATTGGGAAAAATCTAGTAGCTGCTGCTTCTGTTAATTCCGCTGTGCTTGTTTCAATCATCAGCGCGGTTAATATTTGTCTTTTACAGAATAGAGGAGGAAATCGAAGCCTTGGAAACACAGGAGCTCGACATCTCTGCAAACGAAGAAGTAGTTCTGAAACGTTTAAAAGAAGTGGAGAAGACATCTGAGGACATCATCAAGGTAGGCCCAAGTAAACCCTCTATACTTTGCTTGCTTTAATAGCTCTTACCCTGCTCACTGATTATCTTTGCTTAAAAATGCAACTCATTAAGACGTGACAACATCTAAACATCCTTAATCTTTTAACGAACATACTTCGATGATTGTGGTTATAAAATCAGGTCTAATTATCAAGTACAATTATTTTCGGTTCAATAAACTATTGTCTGTAGCCTGGCTGTCATTCATAGTTTTTTTATGAAAATTGGAATCTGCAGGTCAAGTTCTTTTGTTTCTTAGACTTAACGGACGTTTTTATTTGAATTCACAACTTCAATCGTGTGTTTACTGCGACCAAGCGTCAGAGCTGGGAGGAGGATGTTAGTTAAACATGAAATCGGTGTTTCACTGGTGAAATTGCTCTGCAATCTTTACATCCCTGGATGTCTGGTGGCTGCATGAGCGAGTGAATGGGTGACTTTCTCCAGGTGTACGTGGGTGTTCAGACTGAGCACAGAACTGGATCTGAACCTGCAGGGGCCCTGGGGGGGGGGGGGGCATGTTGCCCAGGTTGCTCCAGATACAGAGACCATGAAATACCATGCATATTGTTAGTTTAACGTTTTTAAGCAGTGGTTTGTAAACAAGAGTTCAATTATTTCCTATTTTATCTCTACGATTCATCACATTATTATGTAAAGTGTTTTGGAATATAAATTTGTGCGTATTTTAATTGTCAATTAATTTTACGCTGCGTCATCATCAGACACTTTTAGAAAAATGTTTTCTGCCAGTGTTATTGTGTTTGTGGTGTTATGTAATTATGTCATATGAAAAACAGCAACAGTGGATGCAAACATTGTCACATCTTCATTTAATTCACCTCTTTCCTTTTTTAACATTTCCTCAAATCATGCAATGATAAAATTAATTCAACTCTGGAAATGACTGCTTAAATTGGTGTGCTGCAACAAAAACTTTGTTAGCCAAGAATGATACGACGTCCACCTCTGTCCCACAGTCCAGCTCACTGGACAGTGGAGGTTATAAGTTGTGACTGTCAAACGTGTGGGTTAGAGGACGCCAAATGTCCTTTCATGAATATATCCCACTGAATTCAAATATCATCTTTATATTAACCCCATGCTGCCTGCTGCTCCACCTCTAATCCGTGCGTATTTCTAACAAGATGCACTGTCTGAGTGCTTTGGCTGAATAACTAGAGGAACGTCTCACATGGTGGCTGTGCTGCACTCATCGACTAATGGACATAATTCTTTTTTTGGTTGCTGTCTGGAACTGTAAGACACCGTAAATTAGCTGTGCCTTGAATGTGACTTTGGCATGATATGGAGCACTGCTGTGACGTTGACCTCTCACCACTTTGACCATCAACTACTGTGTCTTCACATGTAGGCGCTAAACGCAGACTTCCAGTCAGGTAAACACCTTTTGTAGCATGTTGGCGTGTATTGTTATTTCTCTGTTTCCCTTTTTATGTAAACATAAAATATATCTGGGCTTTATTAACATGTACAGATGGCTTTGATTAGTCATAATGTTCTTATATTTTATATATATATATGTATATTAGATACATTTAGACAGACATGCATATGTCTACTAGGCAAGGTAACACGCTATTATCACATTAACGCATTAATTAAATAACAGCCAATTATTTTATCTGCCGTTTTTTTTACATACATTTTTTAATTATTGTTTTGAAAGTCCTTGCTCAGTGGCTCTGAATACACATGCGGGCCAACCATGGGTTTGGCGAGTTCATCCGTATTGACTTGGGAGGGAATTCAGCTGGGGTCAGAAAAACGGTGAACGGGGCCTAAAATTGACTTTTATACACTTTTTCTATAATGTGGGAGATTTTGTTCTTTTCATTAGATTAAGTTTAAATTGAGATTTACAATAAATATTTCAACTGCCAGTAGACAGCAGGGATTTTTCTGTTCAGGTGACTTTTTAGTCTGTGAAGTCTATATTTTTACTGGATTTCCTTTAGGGGGATCTAAAAAAAGCTTTCAGTGATGAAAGCTACAGATACATTTAGGTCTATCAACACGGCACCATGGAGGATATTAAAAATATTAATGGTCACGTCAGAGTTTGTTACCTTCCTCCATTCTTTTTAGTCCCCACCAGTTGATTCATGTGAACGCTGCAGCAATGGTAGGCCCGCCCCCAATGCTCTCATTGGTTAAGATGTGTGATGACTCATTACATGGAATCATTACATGTTTCCAAGGCAATATTGATCAACCTGCAACCAGTGGCTTGTCTACAGTATATGTCCACTCAGAGCCAGACTTTCAAATTAATATTAATAATAATTAATAGATAGCATCAAATAGCTTTAATGTGTATATATCTGCCCCTGTTAAAAAAAGAATGCCACTTTAAATTATTGTCTATTAATGGTCTGAAAAAACCTCAAGACAAACATCTTGATATTTACGTAACAATGTTTTAACATTTTATTATAACAAGATCCTTAAATGATGATCTTATGACCTAACATGGCCTTTAATTGTTTTATTGTATATCACTCGTCAACCTTTTTCTCCTCAGATGAGATACATCATGTCCTCCCACCACTCCCAGATATCCCATCATTCATCCAAGAGACACCAACAAAAAACCCTCCAGTGCATGAACTTGTTAGTGAAGGACCAAAGAAAGGTACACATATAATTTAACCACTGCTTTTGCTGAAAATATTAATACAAACGGGAGTAAGGGCTGGGGGAATTTTTCTTTAGTAGGGCCAGTCAATCAGTTTCACTAAACATCCCAGTATGATTCAATGCAAAAAAAGGGTATCGAACACGCATTATTACTTTGCAGTTACATTTTAACATAGTAAGGACATCTTATTCATACAATTCAGTATATTTATATATATATATATATTAAAGACAATATAACTAACATAACAATTACTATAAATATACAGTATAATTATCATGAATATATAAGTAAATACATTACAATAGGAATATATTTATATAAAATCTAGTAGAACATATGTATATACATTGAGATGCCCTTATGAACAGTGTGTTAAGGAAAGACCAACTCAAAAGCCCCACAAAACTAATTCAAGACACGTTGAATTATTTTGGATGAAATGTCCTTGTCCTCGTTGTGTGTCCTCACCGCAGTCCTGTGTGCGATGTTAAGTTATTGCTGCGGTGACTGTGTCTTAGGGTACAGGTGAAGTTCAGCCTGATTCGTTGGTTTTCGTTCGCTTTAAGTGGAATGTTATGGTGTCTTCTGAAAGACAGGATAGGAAAGGGTATGCAAGTACGACGGCGTGTGTTGAAGGTGAGGGTTAAAGCGTTTGAGGACTATCTTGGAATGATTAAAGTAACAAAATCTGTCACGTAGACCAGATCAAACGACGGGAAGGTTGTCTGAGTGAATAAGGACGCTTGGGATGCCATCTTTGTATAAGCCCCCAAAGACCGTCAGAAGGAGCCACGTTTTACAATGCGTCCTCGAGAACGTGAACAGTGGGTAAAGCTGTTTATAATACCGGAAGATGTTGGAAGTGTGGTCCTGCTCCCGAAACGCCAATTAGCTTCACTTGTTAAAACGGCGCATCGCGAGGCTCGCCTTGAAGAGAGAGCAGCGTAGGCTCAAAGCTGAATGTATTTCAGGATGCTAAAAGTATATTATGTCACTCATTTATCTTATTATAATATTAGCAAATTGAGAAACAATTAGGTTTTCATATGTGCCGACCTTTTTAGAAGCCATCAAACATCAGGTACAGAAACAGTTAATAGGGAAAAAAGAGTGGAGCACACTAATTGATATTCAGCCTTCAATAGTCCAAATAAACATTAAACTGAGTTAAAAACTTAATAAAAAATATAAACCGTCAAAAATCTCTAGGGAGCAAAGGAGTTTTATATTCTATTTCTGCGTCTACGACTATGGTGTGTTCACGCCAAACGCAACTAGTCCCTCGCCCTAGACACAACGGAGAGGGGGTGGGGGGTGGTCCTGAAAACAGTTGAACTTTCCACCATTTTTACGCTGCATCAACAATGGAGGATATAACAACTATCTGTAGTGGAAGTCAAAATAGCATCCGTAGGTGCAGACAGGACTTCTACAGGAAGTGCGGCTGGATGACTGCTGCTTTGACTGGTCGTTTGACTGTTTGATAGCTGGTCTGCTCGGATTGGGGACCGGCCTTCACCGCCTACACATCATACTTCTCTGTCGAGGGAACTTCCCCGTGGAGAGAGACTTGTAATCCTCTAGCACAGTGGTTCCCAAACTATTTCTGTCAGGGCCCCCTTTTGAAGATGGACACTGTAAGACATATAAAAAAGACATTCAGTACGGTCCTAGTCATGAATGATTTTACCATCAATATTTTCTTTTATTTAAGAGGAAAGTCTTAAGCTTTGTCTTAAATGAGCTGACTGTGTCTGCTGGTTCCACAAAAGAGGAGCTTGATAACTGAAGGCTCTGGCTCCCATCCGACTCTAGGAAGTAACCAGCATCTATGGAGCAGTTACCGAGTAGGGCAGTATGGTATTATGAGTGTAGCACACTAGGACATACGTGACATCCAAGCGTGCCTTAGTTTTAGAAGAATTCTTTATTCCTCAGTTAACATGGTAAGAAGTGCGCATAGGCACCACGTTACAGGTACTATACCTTTTACACTCTTTGTTCAGTGAGCACTCGAGCAAACTAAGAGGAAAAATGTGTTGCTAGACAAAACCATCAAACAATTTAATGTGGAGGTATCAGTAGGTCAGCACATGTACGGTGAGCACAAAACCAAATTCAAACATAAACACAGCACCGGTGTCACACCAGACCCGAGACTTTTCTCCCCGACCCCCTGGTGCCAAATTCATTTAGAGAATGTTTTTAAAGGCAGAGCAACCTCGGCTCAGGTGTGGCTCAGCCAGCTGACGACAGTCCAGCACCTGCAACAGACGACCCAAACGACAGGGAACCCTAGGACAGGAAACCCTAGGACAGGAAACCCTAGGACAGGAAACCTTAGGACAGGGGTTCCCAATAGGCAGTACTAGTAGATTGCGGCCTACTGCGGGCGAAACAAATGCCAATGATAGTTAGCAATCCTTGCTTACCCAGGGATTAAAGGATTACCCACTCAACCTTTCTTTTAGTTTTTGTGTGTGATTTCAGAATTAGTTTGTTTGTCTTATTTGGACAAGTTAAGTGGCGCCAATCCTTTCTAAAGTAAATTACAGTTTCCATCCATGTATGGTTTGTATTTTTGCTGATTCCCATGATCTTAATTGACTAATTGATAAAACAATTAATGTTGAACTAACAGTTATATCTCTTACTATGGTGATATCATAAACTATATATGATGTATAGGCCAAGAAAGCAGTATTAGTTTTCAAAAATAAGAATATATGTAACATCAACAAATGTTCAGTGACAAGACATGTCATTGATTGTTTTCTAAGCTTTATCCAGAAAAGTTCACTTAAGTATTTTCTCCATTCCAGCTACGTTTGTGATGGAGATCAGTGTGGAGCATGATAAGAGAACAGGCAAAAGTCAGGTAGTCTCTACAGCAACCATCACCCCAGAAGCCGTACAAAAGAGAGGCTTAAAGGTGTACGATGATGGGCGGAAGTCCGTATATGCTCTGCAACAAGACGGAAGTAAAATCCACCATGGCACAGTGGGAGTGATGACACCCACAGAGTTAGAGGAGCTGCTGCATCAGGCCACAAAGAAGAACGTACCTGAGGTGCAGTACCATCAGCCTGTCTACGCTGTACCCTACACAGGAAGCAGCACACCTTCAACGCCTAGGATAATGAGACAAACTCCAACCCCCAGGCCCTTTCAAAGCTCAGTCCTGCCCAGAAATGAAGATCAAATCTTCCGAGAGGAAAGAAAATGCAGCCTAGATCTGGAAACATCACAAACTACAAACAGATCACACAGCCCAAGTCTAATCCAACCTGACTCAATATCAAGAGTCCAAAGACCAAGACAGGACATCAATTGGCCTTATCCTCACATTCCAAAACAATCAAGGACTGACAGCCATGACGAAACTCTCCGGGGACCCACCAACAGAAAGACGGATGCCTGCTGTCCAAACCCAGCAGCTCTTGTCTCGGTCAAAGCCTGGTCTGGAGGTTTACCAGCACCCAAACAACCATTCTACATGGGTGTAGATGGCTGCAGTCCTCCACTAGCCAACCGTAAGGCTGAAGTTGATCTTTATGTTCTCACAGAGGGTTCAGGTGAACTCGTCTCTGCAGATGGCAATGCCTCTCTTAATCTCATGAACAACCTGCCAGAGGAGCTAGAATCAGAAGCCATTAGCATGATATTCATGGGCTATGAACATGTTGAGGATAAAGATGACATCCAGGCAGAGCTGGTTAACATCAGCAGTGATGAGGAGGATGAAAAAGCCTATTATGATCAGAATAAAAGTGACAGTGAAGGGTGTCTCTCATACCATCCCGAGGGATACAAGAGTAAAGTCTTCCAACCCAAAGTAGGTTTAGCAAAGGTTAAAGGCCGCAGAGACGTTACTGAAGATAATGTCAGAAACAGGGAAGATTTAGGGCTCCACAAGCCAACATTCACCCACACTCCTGAGAGACCCAGTCCCTACCTGGAAGGACAGAGGGTGGCTGATTCTGCAGAAACAGGCAGCATAAATTTGGAGATGATGCTCTGTTCAACAGGAAGTTAAGATTGAACCGTACCACTTCCTGAGAAACTGGATTGTTGGAGAGTAAATACAGGAATGGAATGTATTCTATTTCCTTGTCCTTTACCATGTTTATGGGTGTTTGTAGGTTTGAGGGATTGAAGAAACACCTGAAAGGTACTGCCACTGTTGTCCTGTCATTGTGATTGGTAAAGCTTTATTGCATAATCCTACCAGTTAGTTTTATTAGCCTGGGAAATTAACATGGGCACAGTGTCACTGTTTAAAATAATATACTTATTACATTATTAAGTCAAGATATTGGTAAACAAGGCATGTATTCATACATTTTTGACTAGTATTAAGCCATTTGAATATCTTATTGGTTGCCAGACACAAACCTTTTTCAAAGGGTTTGTAACCTCCTTCAGTACACATTGCTTTGTTAATATTCATAAGGAAGACGCCTTGAGGTTGAAATGTCAAGCATATTGCTTGGATAGGTGTCTTGCTCACGCAGAACACGTATCACCCTGGGATGGAATCGCTAAACACAGGGTTGCCAGAGGGCGCTCACTACTCAGGACTTGAGTTAACAAAATCGATTTTACTATTGCAATGCGTCGTTTTCCTGACTTTGTCTTTACTTAATTTACTTTAGTCAGATTCTTTGGCATGTACGTGCTTTTACTCACTGTGCCATGTGGCCACAAGCGCCACATGTCTGAAAGTTTCAACATGAGAAGCATGGCCTCAGATTTAGAGGTGCTGATCGTCATCCGCTTCACACTCTGCTGCGAACCCCCCCCCCATTTACAGTTCAGACCAAAGATGCCATCAGGACCACATCATCTACCAAAAGCAGCAATGACACAATGTCCACAGTTGGACCCCTCCTCCCCTCGACTACGGCTCAATATCCTGTACATAAGTACCACACACAGGATTGGGGACAAGGCACGAGGTTTCAGATCATTGTCCTGCAGCAGAATCCAAGTCCGCTTGAGCTTGGGTTCACAAACCTATTATCTTTTTACATAGTGCCAGGTAGGTTTGGATAGATTTTTTTACCTTAATAAATAAAATCATTATTTAAAAACTGCATTTTGTATTTACTCAGGTTAAAGATAACCTTTAGCATCAGGCAAAGATGCCTGATGCTAAAGTGTTTCAAATCATCGAAAACAATTAAGTTTGACAGATATGCAACAAAATAAGATACCAAATATTCTTTCACAGCACCGTAGATATATCAGACCTTATCAGGCTCCTTAAAAAGTGAGTAACTCAAGACATACAAACAGCTCTATGGTATGATCATCAACAGATAATCCACTTTATCACTAGTAATCGTGTCTTACCTGGTAAATTTAGTTGGGTGCGACTGCAGCACTTTGTAAGAAGTTCACTCGAATGTCCTGCAGGATCTCCATGTCCTTACAGATGTCTGACGTCAACCCAAATCAACACCTTTGAAAGAACTGGAAGCGGTGACTTTGACCCAGACTTCATTACAAACATCAATGTTGGACCTCAATAATAATCCTTTTTCTGAATAGGTGCGAATTACAAATGAGATGGACGTTGTTATTAAAAGCCTTGAACTATCTGGCCTATTTTAATAAAGGTGTAAATCATGCCTGTGTGAAATTAACTGCCGTTACTTCCCTCGGATTAAAAATGTTTCTTCATCGACAATGGTTACAGTATTGTTTGTGGCAAAGCCAAAGCCAGTTCAGTTACAACAAGGGGAAATGACACCAATGTGTGAGAATCATTTTAAATTAGACATATTAATATTGTTGGCGTCTGTATAAATCCATGACAACAGTGCACTGAATTCTGTCTTAGTGCTGATAGGACTGATGGCTGAGGGAAAGTCACTGCTCTTCTTTTAAGTACTTGGCTGCGTGGGATGTGAAAATAATGATGGGGGAAAGAAGGTGGCATTTAGTCAGTCATATAACAGCAATTCTGTATGTAAGACAATTATGTGGAAAGTAAGACCTATGGCAAAAAAACAGAAGTTCAACATTTACGCTGTATCCATCTTTTCATTAACTACAAGAGTCTAATAAACCACTGTTTCCTTTTGGGTGGTAACTTATTCATCTGATCATGACTTGTAGGACCTTCTAGACTTCTACAGCTGAACATTGAACAAGAAAACTTGTTGTGCCTCAATGACTGTCTATGCACCACAATAAAGTCTAAGTAATAGACCCGTGTTTGAGATTTGACAAAGGTATGTTGATTGATATCTTGATCACAATGATATTCAACTTCCCCCAACAAAATCTAACCTGTAGTTAATAATTGTATTCTTAAGAACACCTAAGGATTTACGTTCAGCAAAAAATGACACAAGATTAGATTGGATTAGAAATATTTGTCATTATTCAAAGCCTCCCACCACATGAAAAGTGCAACACATAAAGTGCTTAAACAGCCTTTTTTAAGGAATACAATGGATCAACACATAACCAAAAATAGGGTAGGAGATCTGCGGGCAAGGCTCATTGATCACTGTATCATAGATATGAAATACTATGAGGATAATCACCATTGATGTAGAGACACAGAGAAGGTTGAGGTACATTTTCAATTTATTTATGGTGATGTCTATACATTTAACCAAACAATGACTCCCACGCTGATTATCAACCTCTTGATGTTTAAGTAACAAGACAAAAGGTACGTGTGTATTTGGAACGAAGCCCTGCAGTAAAATATGAATCTTCTTTAGAAAGCTGTATAACAATTCTGATCTGATCCATCTGAGATATTTTGCCTAATTATTTTATATACTCTATATATTTACCATGGTGCACCATTATATATCCCATTTTTTATTTTAAATGAAATCGAAACAAGCTTGATGGACCAGCTGATGATGTCATCAAGTCAGCTGCTGTTTCCATTGTGGGAATGTTCTTCGTTCCCACGAGAACGCAGGTCCGCTGTCTCTAGGTGTATTGAGAAAGGATGTTTTTGAGTGAATATGGTTACAGATCTACTGTCCTTCTACTGTCGGGGAGTTTGCAAAGGAACGAATGCGTCTGGGACCAAAATGATGTATTTTTTTGCGTGAGAAACTGGATGTGTGGCGTGAGTGTGTGTGAAAACATGCAAAGGCGAGTGTCACACGGCGAAACCGTGAGAGTTGGCAGCTCTGTGAGAAGTTCTAAATGTGCAGCAGGATGGATACGTGTCGGACACCCTGCATGTCAGTCCACTGACTATTTCCATTTCTCATTATAGGTTAAACAGGGTCATTATCAACTGCTCTCTCCTGCATAAGGCGCATGTACCCCGGGCAAGTAGTACTTTGAGGCTCCGTGACTGTTACGGTTCTATTTAGCATCTGTTCTCAGATTAATGAATCATAACTGTACGGCTCAGCAGCAAACATTTGGCAGACAACTAATGGAAATCTGCACAACCGTACTATTGTCCCATCATCTTTTAGAGGAACCAAGTTGATGGGACAATAACATGGTTTGTTAACAACGTTATCAACGTACAGCTTGGGTAGATTACATTCTAATGAATGCATGCAGAGCTCCAACAGTCTCTAACAAGGTGTGAGAACTCTCCAAGGAGGAGGTAACACCGTACAGCCTTCCCGCCACAAAGCGACTGGACCCAATAATTGCTCTGAACGTGAAGGACTAACATGGCTTGTTTGTACTCCCAGCTGACCGGATAGAAGCTTGTGGAGTTTGCAATGATTGGAGCGCTTTTCAGCCCCCTGCAACAGCCGCACGCTGATTCTATATTTGATATAGTTTCTAGATTGGCCTAGATTGACTTTGACCGGTGATAATATCCCGTTTCAAGGATGATAAATGATGTTAGGTTTCAGTTGTAACAATAAAAGCAACACTACATAATTAACTAAAGCATTGCAGGCTCACACAAAATAGAGAGACACGTCGGCGAGGGCTCAAATCAATCCTGCTATTGGATAGAGTATGAAGACAAGATGAGCTCCTCTCTGCTGAAGTATTGGCTGACTCCAGCACAGCCTCCTTCCACCAGCCGGCCAATCAGGAGCGGCAGCAGCCCGGCTGTGCTGCCAGTGTGGAGGCTGCACTCAGAAACAGCAGAGTAGTCTGCGTAAGCCCATCACACCGTCTCAGGTAGGAATATTAACACACACACAAGTTTGCAAAGATGTGTCATCCTCACTGCTACTCAAATGGAAGTCAGCTGGTGTTTTATGTGTTCATGTGGTGGGAGCGATGCTGCAAGCCTCCCAGCAGAGCAGTTATTGGGTTGTTGTGTGCTATGTATCAACTAGCTACAGTAGGTGTGTGTGTGAATAAGCAATGAGGTTGGACTCTCCTTGCTGTGTGATGGCTTTGGTTGGATTTCCAGGTAGTGAGAAATTAAGCTGTGTATTTATTTTGTTCATTTATGAAGCGAGCCTTTAAGGTTTGTTTCACCTTTTGCATACATGTCGTATGAGTTTGACATTTAAGGAAGTCGTTCTCAGAAGCAGGAGAGCTTTGGGGATATTTAATGCTGATAACGTAAAACTAAAAGGTCAGATTGTCTCTCAGGATCAAAGACATTTGTCGTATTTCCTGCAGGACAATAGATGATCAGTTTGGTCCCTGTCTCTGGTCCATGTGCCATCGGGGTGTGAACGTTGGTTACTGATGGACAGGCGCCTCCCCGCAGGGTACCTGCTGCCAATGGGTGAATAATGACAGCAAACAGAAATACTAGTAGAGTCATTTCGCATTTACTTACAGTTCAATCATTGTTATTCCCTGATTACCCTGAAATGATTTAATCACTCCTCTCTCTCAGCTCCAGACGTATTGTTTTCTACGGAAGAGTGAAATCTCCTTCAACAGCTGCTTGCTGTAGTTATTAATAAACATTCCTAAAAATGGTGCATTTCATTTTCAGGGTTGGATAATGCCAAGTATTTGTGAGGCTAGCGCGGTACAAACTGCAGTGTATTTGTTCACGGTGATGATGTCACATGTCCTTGTCCTAGAGCTCGATGGCAGTGAGGAATACAAAGATTAGAGACAATTGTCAAATGTTCTCAGGAAGCTTCCTCACGGAGTGAAATGAAGTAGTGGAACTAGCCGCCTGTTAGAATAATCTAATGGTAAGAAAAGGCGCTTCAATGCTTCCCTACTAATCGATTGAAATGGTACATAATTGATTGTATCGATACTTGGAAACTGCACATTGGATTTAAGCACAAAAACGGTGTGGATGTGTGTGTGTTTGTTTGTTTGTTTGTTTTTTAGCACTTTAGACACGTTAAACGTTACTGGATTCAGTCTGCCTGTCTGTGATGTCATCAGTACGCAGCGGCAATAACAACAAACAACAAAAAACACAGCGTGGAGGAGACGACTGCGAGCGAGAAATTTACAAACAAACTTATTTATCCAGCGCGTGGAAACATTTTGGCTTTTGCAAACACGGAGGTGTTCTAAATAAGTCGCTCGCAGTTTGTAGAATATGTAGAAGCCAAATAAAAAAACACAGAAACACGAGGAATCTTTGCGGCCGTCTACTAAGGCGCCGTGGGATTAAACAACGCCGACAGTCAGGACCTCTAGCAGCGTCACCGCTGCAGCAGCAGCAGGTAACTGTAGCTCTGCAGACGCCTCAGGCCGCCAGCACCAAACTCAACATCACAGTAACAAGTTTATCTGTAGACGTGCGACCCTATGATGTGGTTGAAAATCCGGGTTCCAAAACATTGTGTAATTATTGTGTAATGTTTACATTGAAAATGGCACTTGATTCAAATAAAAGGTTAATACATTTGCCATTAATTGTTGTTTGCTTGTTTATAATATCCATAATTAATTTAAAGAAACAACAGGGATCTCAGAAACTTTGCCTGCACTGTCCAGTAAAGTTACTGAATCGATTTCAAGTCACTGAATCGAATCGTTCTAGATTAACCCAGATCGTCCATGAATCGAATCGGCAACCATGAATCGCGATTCGAACCGAATCGCTGTTAAAATGAATTGTTACACCCCTATTAGTGACGTATCATTCAGCCATTCACGGGAAATAACGATTACGACCGAGAAACGCAGATCATATACCGTATTACCGGCGCACCTTCAATGAAGGACCTATTTTAGAACATTTTTCATATATAGGGCACTTCGGATTATAAGGCGCATCAGATACTGCAGTCAAACGCTTGGCGTCGGGGCGGCCTTGAGCGCCGTGTACAACCAGTATGGATCAACCGATTAACCAATTGATCCATATATATAAGGCGCTCCGGATTATAAGGCACTGACGCTTTGTGAGGAAATTAAAGCCTTTTAAATGCGCCTTGGAGTGCGGAAAATACGGCAAGTGTGCGTTAGCATAACTCATTTAAGTTGCAGCCTTGTTCATAAAGTAATACTGTGACCTGGTTGTTTTAAGTCGTCTGCATGACTCAGCACTGTGAAGGCATCTAAGATGCTTCTTTGCAGTCCATCTTCAGAGAATTGCGGTTTCTCCGCTGCACACTGACGTCACTAACTTCTCATGAATTGTCCGAACCATCTTTTCTTGACCCCGTGACGTTTTACACAGAGGTCAAGGAATAGTGGTTAGGAATAGACGCTGGGAGGTCACTCTTCTGACAATTCAGATCCGTGTTTGATATTGTTCTGTAGTCCTATCCTAATGGCGCAGATCTCAATGCTGCTCTGATGCCTTACGCCTGTTCATGATCACAGACTTGACAGTACGTGTGTGGTATTTCTATTTCTCACAACCAGTAGATGTGGAAAAAAGGCTCAAAGAAGCCGTTGCATGTAACCCCTCATGCCCCAAACCCCTGATGCAAGGGGCACTTCACTTTTCAGATTTCCAGCCAGGAGTTTATAGGATAAAAATATATACGGTAGTATTGCATTTATTTACATGGTGTGAAAACGGAGTCATGGTAAAGTTCAATTACTCAGCAGGCCGTTGCCTGTGGAAAATAATCTAGTGAGGAGCATCGATGAAACGGTGAGCGGCAGAGGACATCCACAGGCATATGGCGGGCATGGGACATTTAAGACTGAACCGGTGAGAATGCTGCGGAAAGAAGACGCTCAGCTGTACGCTGTATATACAGCATGACACGTACCTCTCCCTATGCTGCAAAGGGCAAAGGAGGAGGTCCAGAGGATGGAGAGGAATGGCATCATTGAGAGAGTGACCATTGGACCATGCATACTGACTGGTTTGCACCCATTGTGGCGGTCTTGAAGAAGAGCACAGCCAAAGTGTTGATCTCAGGAATCAGGAATCAGGAAACATTTATTAGCCAAAATATGTCAAACATACAAGGAATTTGTCTCGGCGATTAGTGCGCGACAGTAGACAGACAAGACAACAGTGCACAAGTAATAAGATAAAGTGGAATGAAATGCTAATGCAATGGGTTAGTAGAATAAGGCTAAGGCTATGGGTTAGTATAAAACAAGAGAATAAAGTTTACAAAATATAAATATTAAAAAGTAAAAAAGAAGCATAAAGTGCACTAACAAACAAGTAACAAACAAGTAACAGACAAAGTGACAAGTGACAAAGTGATGAATTGCAGTTAAAGTGGCATGTGCAGTATGAGGGGGAGTGACCGGTGGAGTGTTATAGTCAGGCAGTGGGGGACCGGGCTCTATTGATGAGCCCGACTGCCGACGGGAAGAAACTGTTCGTGTGGCGGGAGGTCTTAGTCCTGATGGACCTGAGCCTCCTGCCAGATGGAAGAGGCACAAACAGTTTTTGTCCGGGGTGGGAGGGGTCGGCCGCAATCTTTTTAGCTCGCTTCAGAGACCTGGAAGCGAACAAGTCCTGCAGGGACGGCAGATTGCAGCCGATCACCCTCTCTGCAGAGCGGATGACACGCTGCAGCCTGCCCTTCTCCTTGGCTGTGGCTGCAGCGTACCAGACGGTGATGGAGGAGCAGAGGATGGACTCCATGATGGCCGTGTAGAAGTGGACCATCATCGTCTTTGGCAGGTTGAGTTTCTTCAGCTGCCTCAGGAAGAACAACCTCTGCTGAGCCTTCTTGGTGATGGAGCTGATGTTCAGCTCCCACTTGAGGTCCTGGGTGATGATGGAGCCCAGGAAACGGAAGGAATCCACAATAGTGACGGGGGAGTCACACAGCGTGATGGGGGAGGGTGGGACTCTGTTCCGCCGGAAATCCACAACCATCTCCACATCTTAGGAGTCTGAACAAGGGTGTGAAAAGAGAACAGTATGACCTTCCTTCTACTCATGAGATTACAGCAGAGCTGTGGAGCCACTGTCTTCTCTCCCCAGTGGGTTCTTCCAGATACCGTTGAATCCTGACAGCTGTAAGCTCACTACCTTTACTACGCCATTTGACAGATTCTACTTCAAGGGGCTACCGTTTGGGGTCACGAGTGCACCGGAAATCTTCCAAAGGAAGATGATGGAGACCCTCCAGGGGCTGGAGGGTGTTGAGATCTGCCTGGACGACATTCAGATCTATGGGGCCACAGAGAAGGAGCATGACGGTCGCCTGGAGAAGTTAATGCAGCGAGACCGCTGCTCTGAAGCTTAATCGTGAGAAGTGCTCCATCGGGCGAGTAGGCTGCAGTTCCTCGGGCATTACATTACATTACATTTCATTTAGCTGACGCTTTTATCCAAAGCAACTTACAATAAGTGCATTCAACCATAAGGATACAAACTCAGAAGGAGCAAGAAACAAGAAAGTTCAATTTCATCAAATAAGACAATTTACAATTTGCTATAGATGAGTGGCGTTACAAGTACAATCATTGACCGGTCCTGACCCCGACAAAGAGGAAGCTATTCGGCAGCTGTCACCACCAGCAGACTGCTGGTTAAGAAGGATACGGGGCGTGCAATAAGTTCGACAGATACCTCGATCGACTAGAGCAGTTCAAGCTTATCACTCACCACAAGCCGCTAGTGCCTCTCACTAACTAACAGCTGCAGCCTGGATAATGTACCTATACAATGTCAGCGTATGGGATTCAACCCAGTGGCAGTATAGTGGAGTACAGCCCTGCAGACACCCTGTCATGCAGTCTACTTGCAGGCACGTGCACAGAGACAGACACACATAGAGAGGTGGCATGCTACGTAGCTAGTGTAGTAGACGGGATTCCTGCGTCCACAAGCAAAATGGATGAAGTCAGAATGGCAAAGAAAATTCTCAAAGAAGTGGATCCTGTGATGGCTCTGATGGGCTGTAGGTCCACTTCCTGCTCCACCACAGGCTTCAGTCCAGCCGAGCTGTTGATGGGGAGGGAAATCAACCACAAGAATCTCCTACTTAAGTAGTTAACAGGGTAACTGCGAAGGAGAGGCACGGCAGGGAAAAGGCTAAACTGGTTCACTGCTTCAACCGCCATCATGGAGCGAGGCCACTGCCTGCCCTGCAACCAGGAGATGTCATGGCCTACATGGATCATCCGATCGCATTCAGTTGAAAAATATAATATAATAACAACACAGTCAATGAATATAACGTAAAATATTCATATAGAGGAGTGAGCTCAATAATGGGTGACTCTGATTAAAGGACGACCATGCTCTCCACTCACCCAAAGGTTCGATCCCCGTCCTGGCTCATTCTCATGTCGGTTTCGGAACCTGACATTGCTCCTGTGACGTGTGTGAACGGTAGTTCTTCATAGTACTTTACGGTAGCTCCTTTTAGCTAAAGCTCCAATAAACACTTTAAAAAATCAGATTTTTCTAAATATTACTTGATGTGTCAGACTTCACAGTAAAAGCAACCTGCAGGTCTGGGGACAAAGAGGAACTCAGCGCGCACTAAGGATGAAGTACCCCTACTCGAGGAAGCAGGAGGGCAACCTCCCAAAAGAGCAATGTGAGGGAGGCGTGGACCGGGATGAAGCAGATAACTGGCTTCACAGTTGGAGGGAGGACCCCAGGGGGCTCCCTGGAGAGGACCAATGAGCACACCTCCCATCACCTGTGCTGCCCCCCTCTGTCCTCCATGGGGAGCTGCATGGACACTGAGAGTGGCAGGAAAGTGACTAGGCAGTTTGAAAAAACTGCATGGTGTGGCCAAAGATCCATATCACGGTATTAAGAAAGATTCTGACGGTGTCCCGGTATGAGATAGTATTGCTTTTTCAAGTAAACACATCAATTCATTGACCCCGAAAAGCACTGTGGCTTCCCGATAGCTGTCCGCCGCTTGCTGGTCAACTTGCTCGCAACTTGCTCGCAACTGGCCCGGCAAGTTAGCTTGTTAGCGCGTTAGCTTGTTGTGGCTGCAAACGGCTGTTCGCTATCCCAACACACATAGGACAAGTAGCTCAGACCGCTGGGCGCCATGACGTGCTAAAATAAATTCTGCCCCCTGCTGAACAGCATCGTCAGTTGTGATGATGTAACACCGGTATGAACGGTACGTGAGAAATTCATACCGTACGGAAGTCTTTTACCGGTATATCGTTTGAACCAGTAGACTGTGCAGCCCTAATTCTCACCATCACTTAACTAAACGGGCCCAGCTAGTGGCGGCATGCCAGCTTCCATCAGGCTGTGTGTATGTTGTGTCCGTTTGTAGGAATTTTATTGATCTTTCCTTTCGAGTTTTTTTATTTTAGGCTACCTTAAGAACATCTGGGACAGCAGATGGAAATGAGCCTCTCTGGCTAACTCTTGCTCACTTACGGTACACCGGTTGATTAGTGTGCATTGTCCAAAATAAATGAATATATAACTAAAAACAAAACAGAAGTCAGGAAAAAATACATTGACACAGAGAAGCTTCTGCAACAGTTTGGCAGTAGCACGGCACCATTTAAAAATAAAATTCTAGCCTGGAGGCTCAAGTTTTGCTACCACTTTTTGACTTAACTTCAGAGTTGATGGGAGCCATGTTTTCGGCATGAAAGAGGCTTTATGTCAAACAATGAACAAACTATCTCATTCTAATGAAAACAGATTTGTAATGAACAAAAACAACTTTTTGGGGAAAATGTATTCATCCAGTTTTAAGCACATGGACAGTATGTTCCAATACAGTGAAGGGACATCTTTTAGAGAAGGACGTTTTTATCCATCACGTTTGCAGCGTGAGCCGTAGACGGCTCTGCTTCCCACGACATTTAGCAATCTGCTGAGGAGGTGGAGGCGGCGACAGGCATGCTGATGGTTACCATGGTGCCGTCGGTAGAATACATTTTTCTTTGCCCACATAGAATTGTGACTGGGCAGTGGAAAAATATTTTCATTAGTCTCTTGAGCAGGACACTGGAAGTGCAGCGGTCTGTGTGTGTGGGATTGTTTTATTATGTTTATTTATCAGCCCAGATTTATTTCTGATGACATTGTTGAAAAATATGATTGTTTCAGATCCACTAATACGACTGTTTTTTAGTCTAAAAGGTTTGTGAGTGAAACTTTCTTCCTTGTTTGGAACATTAAGGGCTGTGATTATGGGTTATGATATCCATGCTGAGTTCTTTCCACTTGTCCATGAGGCAGCATTTATACCCCACAGGACGAGCCGCCGAAATACTGAATGCACTGCAATACAAATTGCTCAGGACGAACGAGAAGTGCACGCATCATGTAGTAGCTACTATTTGTAAGCAACAACTAAGGATGTTTGAATTAGCCCTGACTATTAGGGTGAATATGTAGACAGATGGGAGGAATTAAATAATTCCCAGAAAACAGGATATAAACAAAATTACAACACCTCTATAACCTATAATGTTGTATAGATGTAGAAAGTGATGGTCCTCACAGTGACACAAACAACAATAAAATAGCTGTGAATGTGTGTACAATTGTGAATACAAGGGGTGCTCAGCCAATCATGTTGCAGGGACACTCCAGCAGTGTGTGGGAGGCTGACTCAGGCCTGCAGTCTTACATAAGAACAAATATAATGCCATCTAATTCAGCTGCTGTTGATGTTCTTCTTTTTCTGCAGGCAACCTGCTTACGGAAACATTTGGCCAGCAACAAGCACAGATATGCCCGCTTCTTTTCCAACACACAGGCACACAACTCCACCTTCCTCATCACCACCCCCCATCCCTCTGCAGATACATGAAAGAAAGTGTTTTTCCAACTGCCACAGGCACAGAACATTCGATTGTTATCCATGGATAACTTAAGGACTTGTATACTAGTATTGGTCAAAGTCCCTTAGGTGTGATTACGTTCACAATAATATCTTGAAGTGTTAATGAGACAATCCAGCGTTTTTCCTCTATGTTCTGGGTGGATTCTATATGGGTCATGATCAGTATGATGAGTTCTGAATTGACATAAATTATTATCTCAACGATAAAATCTTCAGTCTGACAATTCAGGGTCTTAATTGTGCGCATTGCAACAGTGTTTCTACTGTATTTCTTTGACAATAGATGTACATTTGGTTTAATCATGGTGGATTGAGTCCTTTGTGCCGTGTTAAAAGTATGTTAAATATTGAAAAGATGTCTAAATAATGGTGCTGGCTTGTCACTCATTGGAAGAATTTCATCAACTTAATTGATAGGAGGATGTTACACAAGCAAATTTCTAAAAATTATTTGTTGTTTAATATATATGCCAGGGTGAAGTAACCCTACTGTGAAAATGTGGGTTTTGATTACCAACTTAGATATTCATTTAGAAAAAGTACAAACTAAAAACTATATATGCCTATTTTACTTATTGTCTCTTCTCAGAAAGCTACCTTGATGGATGACGAGGCAGATGGAAAAGATTTGAACAAAGGTTGCAGCGCAACTGAGAATCACAGTTCTGTCTCCGTCACCATGGAAACCACTGAACAATCAGAGCTGCCAATGGACTGGGAAGTGGAGGTCACTGTGGCTGATTCACCTGCGCAGGGGAACAATTTCAGCACAGATGATGAGCAAGTTTGTTCAGAGACCGACTCATCCAATTTCCCAGGGAAAACAGAAATGCTTGTTAAAATATTAACTGAACTGCCAAGCGGCACAATTGAGATTGGCCAGCCGGACTGTTCGGAGACCAGTGTTTGCACTGAAATGCCATGCCCAGAGCAAAATGAAGCTTTGATATTAGAATCAGTGCATGAAGAGCTAAACAGGAATGAGTCAATCACCTCATCGGTGTCAGACACACTCTCTAGTGCAGACAGTGTTTGTGAGAATGAGGATCATCAGAAAAGGCAGGAGAAGTCAGAACAAGATCCTGAGCAAGAACAATGCCCTAAGCCAAAGTATTATCCTGAACCAGAGCACGGACCTGAACCAGAGAAATACCTTAAGCCAGAGCAAGAACCGGAACCCCAGCAAGACTCTGAATTAGAGCAACCTGGACCAGAGCAATATCCTGAGCCAGAGCAAGAACCTGGACCTGAACAATACCCCGAGCCAGAACAAGACCCGGAACCGGAGCAATATCCTGATCTAGAACAAGACCCTGAACTGGAGCAATTCCCTGAACTGGAGCAATACCCTGAGCCAGAACAAGACCCTGAGCCAGAACAAGACCCTGAACTGGAGCAATACCCTGAGCCAGAACAAGACCCTGAACTGAAGCAATACCCTGAGCCAGAACAAGACCCTGAACCGGGGAAATACCCTGAGCCAGAGCAAGAACCTGAACCGGAGCAATACCCTGAGCCAGAGCAATACCCCGATTTAGAACAAGACCCTGAACTGGAGCAAGAACCTGGACCAGCGAAAGACCCTGAGCGAGAAGATCTTAAACTGGGGCACTACCCTATGTCAGAACAAGACCTTGAACAACCACAGTACCCTGAGGCGGAGCAATACCTTGAGAGAGAGTTTTGCCCTGACCCAGCGCCTACGGATAATATGCTTGTTGTCGAAGATCAAAATTTTACAATATTCACAGAGGAAACCCCGGAGGACCATACCATTGTCCTTGAACCATCCAATTCAAAGGAGTCAATATTAGAATATGACATTAAAGAAGAGGCAATATCAGATGTTTACAATGAATCCTGCCATGATTTTATGCCTGAGGAAATGGACGAATGTCTGGGAGTTGAGATTTCAGTAGACAGCGAGACCGATGAGACGGATGAAAAATGGAGAACAATATTCTCTTCGTCAATAAATAAAGAAGATGACGACTCATATTTGGACAGTCTTCAGTTGAGTGCCCAGGAGCTGTTTGTACAGAAAATTGAGGACACAGACTGTGAGGAACAAGGCAATAAGAAGTTTGAAGATGTCAGTTTTGATGTTCCCCAAGTGGAAGAAGTTCTCGAACAACCTGTGGATATCATTGCGTTCCCTCCCCCTCCTCAAGAGGTCAAATATAATCCTTTAGGCCTTCAAGGTTTGTCCAAAATCTCTGAAGATGAGGGTGAAAATGGCAGGGATGCAAACCATAACCACACAACCCCCCAAAAGCACATCAATGAAGATTCGATGAAGAAGCTACCTAAAGACTTCTGTGTGATACAAGAGACCAAGAGTGAGAATGTGAGCACAGAACATGTGGACTTCCAGCTAGCCCGTAAACAGTGGCGCGAAATGGAGGAGCAAACCATGAACAAAATTGTCTTACCTACAGCCAAGCAGCTCAGCTTCCATAGCAGCCACAGTTTCATGTACACACCAGTGCGTAACATTGAAAGAACTCAAAAGAAAGCACACGACCTGGAGAATTTGAATCTGGTTGGCGATTATCCTCACACCCAATTCAGCCCTTGCTCAGAGGATTCCGGCCTGGATGATTCCAGTTACAGGTCAACTTTCGATGATCCAGAAACACCAGTTGAAAGGGAGATTCGCATATCAATGGAGAGGGAGGAACACTTCAGAAGGGAGAGGGGCCTCTCCAGGATGGGAAAATCAACTGATTGTGCTCCCTCACAAAGTATGCCCAGATCAATAAGCACTCCACTGACACCGTCATTCATCATCACCTCATCACCCACTAAGGAACCACTGAACCATGAAGTATCAGCAAACAACATTATCATTCTCAATCCCAGAAATGATTTCACCTCCAGCCCGAGACATGGGGAAGATAACAAGGTAGCTAAGTGCGGCGATTGGTGCTCAGAGGACAGCAGCCCCAACCTCATCATCCTAGAGACATCCAATCTGATTATCCGCAGCGCCTCAGAGTTCTCCCTCAACAAAGCCTGTGAGCAGCCCCAGGAAAAGATTTTCCTGAAGAACCCCTTTTTCAAGCTGCGTTCAAGAAGCACGATGTCACTGGTGGATGAAGAGATTAAGATTGTGAAGCAGAGGGAGGACGAGCTTAGAAAAGATAGGGCAAATCTGTATGGCAAAGACCGGTTCAATAATGAAAGGATGTTGTCAAATCACATGGACACATTGGCATTTGACGATTCAGGTATGACATCCAAATACTGGTCCCAGATATCATTTGGTACATACTTTTTCAAAAAGAATTTGGGGCATTTACAATGAACCTAATGATCCTCTTTGTTCTCTGTTGGTAGTTGATGTTCCAGTGAAGTGCAAGTCCTCTCCATCATCGCCACTGAAAACCAACTACAGGATGGATCGCTCCGCTTTATCCTGTGATCACAGAGTAAGCTCTGGTTAAAAATGTACTTTGATTTTACAGACGAAATTTTCAAATGGAAATGATGTTATTTGCTTTATGTTTCGCATTAGAACTAATGAAAAATCAGCAAACCGCAATTTGCATTTGGTCAGAGCAAGTGATGTAGTAGAAGAATTGAATTAGTACAGCCAGAGACAGCATATAAAAAGTGGTATAGTTCAGAAAGTGAGGTAGTACATGAAATAAAGTAGTAAAGCGAGTGACTTAGTACATGACCCGTGGAGTCACCTTGTTAAAATGTACGTGGTAGGTGCTATAATAATGAGTGTAGCAACCTGGAAGTCTGGACGGGGCAGGTGAGAGTAATAGTGAATGGGTCAAATGAAAAGCTAACTTCATCGTGTTCATGTCCTGTTGAACCAAAAGTAAATATCAAATTTAACTTTTCACGTGACTTTGTTGTACAAAGTGGTTTTACCCATGGTTGTTTTACGCAAAATTGTTTCATGCAATGCTTGTTAAGTAAGAAGGGGCGTTGTTTTTTTTACAGTAGTTTAGTTGTGTCAGTTATAGTGTTGTTGCATTATTGTTATAACACAAACAATGATCTTTTTTTCAAACCTCCTCCAAGGAGTTTTGATCCCTTATCCTGAATATCCCGAAGGCAGATATTGTTGAATTGTTTTTTTGGTTCATGAAACATACATGTTCAGCATGTACAACGCCAACATGTTTTATGGCGACTGGGTTGGGTTGTATCAATTTGTCAATGAGTTTATACAATTGGCGTCAATTCTGTCTTTTATAAAGATAACTCAAACTAGTTTCCATGCCTTTACCATTACATTGAAACTGATTTACGGACTCCACCTTCAGTCCAATGACTTGAAAGAGGGGGTGGAGGAAGTGCAGGTAAAGAATCTGCTATTTCTCAGTTTCCAGAGGTCTACACGGGAGGAAGACACAAGAGTTCCATGGCTCTGCGCTGGGAGGCAGGCGAGTTCACAAAAAGCGACTGAAGAGGACCATGACAGCATCCCTAAAGGTCATCGCTTCGATGTCAATGTTAGAATCATCCAAGTTAAATGCAGTGTTGCAAGTGGGTTCTTTCATCTTGCTTTTGTGATGCTTTGGGCAAATCTAAAAATGACAATATTAGTGCATAGAGAAACAATTTTATACCGTACTATGGGCAAAATAATACCAGATTTTTGCCAGAGGCTGTGAATTATTTTCAAATTTCAAACGATTCTGACGTGTCTCCTCATTACTTCTTACCGGGCAACAGCTTATAGAGTTACGTTTTATTCAACTATTGACAAGGTCAGTGCCAACACATAGTTTTCATTTCAAACAAATTATGAATAGACGGTATTAATATTTTGAAAAGTGGAGAAAGTATAAATGAGAGGCAACCCCAGAATATCAGATTATGTGACATACACCCATATTGAAAATGCATCTCTCCTTGTGGATCTTCACTTGCCTATTGAAAAGCTTTTTAAGAGGTCCAATGCACAATCTAACAAAACTGCCTGTGGATGAAAAAAGAATTTGGTAAAATCATCCTTATTTTATGAGGTTAGTACTCACATGCCATATGTACAGTAAAGCAGTTATTGGTCAAATTCAGCTGAAACTAACATGGGACTGTGAGTCAGACAAATCAGAAGGCCAAGTGTAGGTTCATCATCATCAGTCAGTCATCAGTGTCCACAGCTAATCAAGTATCCTGCTCCACACGACATAATATAGTGGGTGCGACTTATGGCTGCACGCTCAAGGACTTCTTCAGCATTTTATATGCTATTTCATTGACTGACCAGTGAGTCTTGAGTGATCCCTAAAGGTGACACAGTTCGATGTAACTCTGACCCTCATTCTGCTACTCTGTGTCAACGGTTACTAGGACAGACACTACTGCAAAAACCTCTCTGGCTACAGTGCGGCTCACTTTATCGCTTTTGGTTACTAACCAAAACACCGTAGCTGCAGCTCAGCTGCCTCTTAGCTAGGTTATTTAAAGTTCATTCAAATTGGAGAACTTCTGCCAATTTTCTGCATACATCGCTGATTGTATTTCACTTTTGTAAAGCGCTTGAGAGGCTTTACTGGCCAGTTGTTATGTATGGTCGCAGCACTGGTTGTTAGTTGGCTCCTTTTCATTGTTTTGTACAGGGTATTTGGCCAACTGCTAACAGCTAGTGTAACTACCAGTACACACCCTGTTGTCGTCATTCTTTTCAGCTCCGTCAGTGCTACGCAGGCACACGGCTCGGTGCGTGTCTTACATGATGACTTTCAGCCGTTTCCCTGCATTCTGCATTGAGTTTAAATTAAATGTGTTTTGCAAAGCCTTGTAGCCCGTTGGTTTCTAAACCAATTAGCCAACTGTGGGATGTTAGTTGCTAATATCGCTTGTATTGCAGTATCGCGTTACATGTCTTTTAAATGAGCTCTATGGTTGTGGATAAGTGTTAATTCATCACTATGCTTTGATGCTTTGTTGGGATTTGGGCAGGTTAGGATGAGCCTCAAGGTTAAAGCTGCTTCAAGCGATTTGTATTGTGCTTTGGGGGAAACAGAAACAAGCTAAATAATCACCTGGACGTGTTGACTGTTTCCTATTAAGAAATCCAACAGCAACGGTATCATTGTTGAATATTCTTTCAACTAGTTTGGTCTCTATTAACTACATAGTTCCTGGTATCTAAATATTTCGGTTGGATATTTACTGCAGGGCATCTAATGTACAGTTAATAAATCAATGCTGTTCCATCAGTTTTTCTTCAGTTTTGATGAGAATGCAGAAACTGATCAGTAAAGGCAGCAAAGTAAAAGTATTTTGTACAGACACTCATTTAATGCTGAGTTGGTGGTAAAGATCTGTGAAGCCTTTCGTACTATTCATAGTCATTGGATATAAATAATGATTAGTGCTGCCTTAGGGGAAGGAAACCCCAATGTGATGGGGCATCGTGTACTGAGGGGAACACTGCAGATCTGCTGCTAACTGCGGATTTCCAGAGAAGAAAAGACAATTCTCTTATTAGCTTCAGCTGTACGGTAGAATGCATTTGGAGGTCTTGAATCCCGTCCTTTACAGCGTCCTCTCCCTAGGGAGAGATTGGACAGGATGAAATGTGACCAGTAAGTGGCACAACATACCGATCACGAGTGTTGTGTTGGGATACACTTGAAGCGTTTGAGAAATCGCTTACAGCACAGAAACAGATGTATTGCTGAGTCCACTCTTTGCTAAAGCTTTCTTGACATTATAAATGTAAATCAGATATGAAGACGTTATTGGATGTTATTGTGTGTCTCGATGAAGCAAAAGTGCTGCACTGCTCAGTGTATATTTATTGTATTTTTGTATTATGCTTTTTTTTGCTGCAAAGTAACATTTCAAGGTAAGCTAGTAAATCTGCACAATATACAAAATATAACATTTTTTATTCATGTAACATAACTCACCAAATGCAAAGTCTAGGTTTAATCCTCAGAATAAATATAAATATTACATTTATTTGTTGTGTTATGTCATGAGTGATACATGAGGACGCCTTAACATTGGAGTTCAGCCCCGCTAGCACCACATTATTCTGTTACGTGCATGGACAAGTACAGGTATGTGTGAGCGTTGGACATTTCTAATGATGAATTTGGGTTTTCACAGCATTTTATTCTTTATACAATAAAACAATTAGATTTTAAAAGATAGAAATAGTAGCTGCAGTGAACATACTCTACATGAACCTATCGTTAATGCTCGATGAAAGTCTCACTCTATTTTCCAACATTCGGCATATTTCTTTTATCTTGATGTAACATGGCAATTGTAGGGAGATTTGAACCACTTTCCTTGCGGATCTTCTTGTATTGTGTATTTCACGACACGAGATGTTTCCAAATGGGATTTTCTCAAACAGAAACATTGGTGTGATATCATTATTTAAAAAGCTGTGTTGTTTCCAGTAAAAACTATTTCTTGACCTTAGATTCAACTGACCTTGAACAGCATTGTTTTATATTTCATGTCTGTATGCTTCACTGTTAATTCTAACAAATCCTCCGGCTGCTTGCTGCTGTTTTAACATTTGGTGACAAATTGCTGCCATGCTTTTTGGAGGCTTCACAGGCTCCGTACTACTTAATATGCAGGACTTTTCACTTCGTATTCCCTGTTTAATTGAAGAGATCAGTGCAACAATAAAAGATGTAAAAGTAAGAAGTTGTCCACCTTGATTTGTTTGGCCACTGAGCATGCTGGGCCTGTGGAGAGTTTACTGTGTGCAAAGATGACATTTTATCCCGAGGGGGGTACGACCAGACAGTTACTGAATGATCTGAGTGGAAGTGGCTTATCTATACACGGGCTCACTGTAGGTTTCTCATGTCCTCACAGCTTGTGATGCTATTGAAAAACATTGTACATCAGATTAGATCCACTGGGACCACGAATCCAAAGCCAATTGCCGTATAGTTCACTTGGACCAGTGTTGCACAGTGGCAGGTTTCAGATACGCAATATTATATAACTGGAGTATTTCATTTATATTAAATGTGATACAAAGGTATATTGTCTGATTGTCTGAAACAGCCTTGTATCTGTACGTAGTCAACAACTTTTGAATCACATGAAGAAAGTTGAATTGAATAATATCTCAACAGGTCAGTTTGTATAAAATACCAATAATAAATACAATAAGCTTTAGATTTAAAAGTAACCTAATTTAATTACCCTGCAGCTTTACAATTGGTTTGTTCAGGTTTGAAGTAAAGCGGATGGAGGGAGAGATTTTGAAACGAGCCATCGTAGTGATGTGAACAGTGAACAGAAAGCATCCATGATACACAGAAACATGAATTCTTTCCACAACAATTACAAGATGATATTGTACTCTTTTGTGATGATTCAACACTTCCAGTAGCTTTCATGAACGCCGTATTAACACAATCATCTTGACTATAGATATCTGAATGAAACAACACAAAAAATCAAACAATCAAAAAATGATGAATAAGTCAAGAAAAAAGAATCAGTGAATTGTTTAAACAGTAAACAGCGCATATGAACAATGTAGAAATAAACACTGCTGTCCTCACGATGCCAGAGTTCATGTTAGATGTGTCATTGGAATAAAAGCTGAGCTGTTTAGCATTCACACACTCCCACATTCACACACTAATCACACGCACCCACGTTCACACACGCCATTATCATCTGGGGTTCTGCTCATTGAAACAGAACATTTGGTTCCCTAATTGCAGGCAGCAGCTGCGCTCACCGTTTGGGGAAAGACAAAAAGAGGAGAGACGTCCAGGGGAAAAAAGAAACGCACATATTCAAGGGTGGGCTGGAGGTCTGAGTGTACGCGTGAACACAGGGGGGCTGTGGGATGCTGCGAAAATTGAATTTTTTCTCCGCTGCTCCCGTTGCCTAGCAACCTG
This sequence comes from Gasterosteus aculeatus, assembly GCF_964276395.1. Classification (NCBI taxonomy): domain Eukaryota; kingdom Metazoa; phylum Chordata; class Actinopteri; order Perciformes; family Gasterosteidae; genus Gasterosteus; species Gasterosteus aculeatus. The sequence continues at coordinate 293,116 of NC_135708.1, read as the reverse complement.
ATGCACTTGACAGTAAAAGCCTTAAAGTCCCAAAAACATATAAAAAGGCAGATGGAGAAGGTAATATTTTATTCTATTTAGATAGATATGCAGATATCCAGACCATAGTTCAGACTGAGAGAAGAACATTTTCCAGTTAGTTTATAATCACACTAAAATAAATTATATTTAATCACATCTCTATGAAACCCTCACAGCCTCAGTGAGACGTTAAGTCCTAAAAGTGACTTTTCACAGGCGGATGCCGGCGGACGAGCTGGAGACACAGATACTGTCGCACATCCTCTGTTGCTTCTCAGGAAAAGGTGGGGAAACAGAAGGGCCTGAATTAGACCTGCAGTCTGGGGCAGGAGGAAAAACTCACAGGCAGCACAGCAGAGAGGAGCCAGCGGGAAACAAAGGAGACTAAATTGATTAATCCACCAAATGTGGTGGCCAAAGAGCGTAGCAACACCTAAAAGGGACCAGAAGCAGAGCGAGAAGGAGCCTTCTGCAGCGCCACCTTGGACTGTGATGGACTACAACGGGTCAAGCAGAAAGTCCCCGCTGAAGCACACACCCCTTGCTTATTGGGACTGACAACATGGGTTTCTTTTGAATTGCTGGACATTGATTTTATTCCTGAGTCGAGTTCACTGTGTTTTTACGTTGTTCCATGGTTTGTTTTCACTACAGCTGACTTCACCCACAGATTTGCTTCATTGTTCACTACTTGTATTGAATTGTGTAGCCAGGTAAGCCAGCTCATCAGGTTAATACTCACCTGTTCAAAGGATCATCTTCTAAATTCGACTGGTAGAATTTCTATAATTCTTATTATCATACATACAGCATCTTTTCTAGTTTGTCTTCTTATCAGCTGGTATCTGGCAGTTCTGTTCTGAAGAACATCCTTCTGAAGATGATTCTCCTGCAGATTCACAGATGGACATAAAAACCTTAACCTTGCTTTTACAGGACTAGATGACAACCCCTTTGAGACAAATGTGAAATGAGACTTTGTGACGTTTTGAACGGACATGTCGTGTTTTGTGATAAACAGACGTTGAGGATGATTTTATCATCAGGCAGGAACAGGGACAGGATAGTGGATCCTGGTTTTATTGAGGTGTCTGTTTGATGGGGAGCTGACCCAGACTGGAGCTTGTTCATTGTGCTTTTTAAAATTTTAAATAACCCTTTCATTATGGCATCTTTCTCAGTGTCCTCATCATCATCTCTTCTAACTTTACCAAGTATTATGGGAACTTCACCGCATTGTGTGACCTGAGCAGCACGATTGAGTACAATGTCTTTGCTTGTATCCTGCACCAGAATAAATGCAAGGTGAAATATATCAGACAAGTCGGATACATTTAATGGAAACATTACGTAGTTTTTGTTTTCGATGGACTTATTGCGGTGCTCATGAATAAAAAGGGACACTGTGGACTCAAGGTGCTCAAGACAAAATTGAGACCATCTACTGCTCTATAGATATCTACAGCATAAGACTCAACTAGACAACGGTTTGCAGATGGTGCTAACAGAATTTCCTGATGAAAGGATATCTCATGAAAAGTCATCGTTCTTCATCAGTTTTCCTGCTGAAGCCAAGAACACATGTCAATATCCCCCTTTTTACATACATTCTTTTCAAAATAAACTTCTGGCTTCACAGGAAACCAATAGCTTTAACCAATGAAACTACTCAGTAAAATATTATTGTTTGGGCACATGGGGAGGAGGTTGCTTATATCCATCCAACTGCCCTCAAACTCCTATGTGGCCAGACCGTCTTGTTCCAAACACAAGCTTTTGAAGTGGAAGATAAAGACCTGATTGTGGACTCCTTCTCAAAAATGTATTTGTCTCTGAAATGGATAAGGCGTAAACCTTTAATGCAGATATATAATGAATATCATTTGTCATTCTCTAGCCGATAACAAAGAGTAGTTCTAGAGCTTTTAGTAGAAGCGAAGTCTCTTTGGTGAGTCAGGATGAGCAAATGTTAGAGTGATTCAACACTGCACACTCAGTCCTGATAACAGGATGTGACAAACACGGCAATGGCACTGACTCACACCACAGTGACGCTCCAGCAGCAAACAAACACGATTCAGCTACAAGTTGGTTCAAAGGGTCAGTTCACCACTTACAAGTAATGAGTAACTTTACAAAGACACTGTTTCATTAATTGCATTTCAAACACAAAACCTTTGATCATCCTGGAGGCAGAATTCCACCGGGTGGAACATGTTGAACTAGAAACTCTTCCAATAGATTAACAGAATAGAAGTCTGCTGCCATCATGTGGCCGAGAGCATAACCCCATAATCCCATCACAGCTATCGCACAACCTCTGTTGTTGGGGTGTCCATGGCAACAGTATTCTGGTGCAGGTGAGGATCAACGGATACAAACAACAGAGGAGCTGTTGGGAGGACGACAGGGCAAACATGAACAACCTCTTGTCCGGGTAGGAGTCACTGCTTTCTTGTTATACATCAACGCAGTTTAAACAGCTCCTCCTCAAATGTAACCAAGCTTTTTTATTCCAAATGTTATACAACAAGAATATATTTTTGGATTTGTCCGAGCAGAGATGTCCAGGTGAAGAGCATGGAGCAGACAGTGAAGTATGCTGAGCAGCACCTGGGTGAGATCTGCTCCCTGATGGCCTCCTACACCAGGAAAACAGCCAAGCTCAGAGACAAGGCAGATCTGCTGGTGGCTCAGCTCTTCGACTTCTCCAGCAGAGAGGACGCGGAGGTCCAGATCGGCCTAAAAAACATAGCTGAAGACCTGGCAATGGTTCAGGACTACAGGCAGGCTCAGGTAAGGCCCACTGTGGGTGAGTAGAGATCTTAGTTGTCCTTCAATCAGAGGATCGGCAGATTGATCACTGGCTCTAATAACCGCCGGGCAAGACATTTAATCCCAACAGACAACAGCGTTTGAATGGGATAAATTGTGGTTTTCTAATGAGCAGGAGTCACTGAGAATGGCAGCTCCTTATATATGGATGTGAAAGTGTGACTCTGTCATCCCATTTTCCTACCTGTCACTCCGCTGCACATCACACTCACAGTACACTTGTGTAGAGTATCTGTCTGCCTGTGCACTGGATTTTAAGTTTATATTCTTCTATATTTAATGGTAAATCGATGTTTTCCTACACTGTGTTGATTTGTCTTGTTGTCTAATGTTATGCACCACCTGCCATGTCAAATTCCTTGTAGGTCAACATACTTTGGCAATAAATTCCTGAATAATGAAAACGTGGTTGTCAGTAGTTAGATGAAAACGGTTCTACACAAGTACAGTCCATTTACCATTTCAATGTCCTCTGTTTTCTGCATCAAACTATTATACATATGAATGTTGTCAAGGTGATTGCTTTATTATTGCAGGTGCAAAGACTGGAGACGAGAGTTGTTGCACCCCTAAAAGCCTACGGAGACATTGTTAAGAACAGAAGGGTAAGTTAGGTTACAGATGTCGCCAACATTGATAATATCAGCTGATTACGACGATGACTCCCCGTTTAACACTTGATTCTGTAAAGCATGTTAAAGATGTAAAACAATATTTGACCTGTGCTTCAAAACACAGCACATGAGCAGCGATAACCTCTTAGTGCAGTAGACATCCCATAATGCAACCCGCTGGGTAGGAGTCAATGTTAAGTTGTTACTCTCTCCGTTCAAAAATTATATGAGAATAATTTTGTCCCTAATATGTAAACCACTTATTGTTAAAATCAATTGCCCATCATGAAAATTGGGCCTATGGGGTAAAGAATCCTGGTCGTGACCCAAACATCCACCTCTGCCCAAGAGCTTATGCAGCATTAAAATGTCGCTCTACATTCACCTCGGTAGTTAAGTACAGTGCAGCAGTGTGGGGGGAGGAGAAAAAGGTCCAACGTTTTAGGGTGTCAGGGAAAGGGCCAATTTAAACATTTGTTCAAACAACCAGTGCTGTCTGTTTAAGTTACACACAAGACTTATGCTTTTGCTTTGTGTGTTGCATGAGCTGACAATGTGTCTACCATTCAGGCAGATCTAAAGAAGTACAGCGTTGATGTGAAAAAAGAGCTGAAGGAGTTGCAGAAATTGGAAAGAATTCAACTAAGGAACCCTGCGGATCGACAGAGCGTTGTATCCTACCAATGTTTAATTATGATGTTTTTGTCTACGTATACTTTAGTTAGGAACACTAATGTTGTATCATTTGTATCTGTTTGCAATGAGTGGAAGTACAGTTATACTTGGCACTCGTTCTCCCCAAATTGGGCAACGAAACTGGTAAACATTAAATACCAATTGAACCATTTGCTATGCACAATTAACTGTGAACCAAAGTGGGCTGGAGGCTACGGGAAGGAGGCAAAGCTTTGGCAGGACTATGGTCGGTAACATTTGTGTAGAAAGGATCAATGAGAAGGGAGTCATACCGGAGTGAAAATCCTTGCAGTGAGAGTCGGCTCTGATTGTTGTGTGGTCGATTGGAAGTAAAGGTTTAATTGGCTGGCTATTAGCTGGTAACTGCTGTGTTCGTATGACTCCGCCTCCTGCATGAACTAAAGATATAATTCTTTATCAGCTGCTGTGGTTATTTATAGGAATAGGCATGCAGCGGGGCTCCCTCTTGTTCCAGGTGTCTTGATTTGACCAGAGGCCTTACCGATTGTGTCCACCTGTGTTGACTCAGCCTCCCATTGTGTACCTAACTTGAGCCCCACAGACCCCCACTGGGAGAAGACTTAGCAAAAGAACTGTCTTTAACCATGCACAGATCACAAAGTTTTATTTGATGTTGCACATCTAATTAAATGGCAGAAAAGGTGCTACAAGGAGGTATACGCCATATTTACATACTCCAAACACAACTCATAAAGACCCAACAAATGAATGACAAAATATCATAACTCCTAACTCATAGTGTGGGAGAATTTAGAAAGGTTAAAGACCAGTCGAGCTGCTGCATTCTGGATGAGCTGCAGTCAAAGTGGGCGTTAACACGGAGGTGCCAAAGTTGACCGTCAAGTCCTGGATCGGAGAATCTTAGTTCAGTTCGGTCTTGTCGGGGTTGATTTTCAGATGGTGGACGGACATCCACGGAGAGATGTCAGTCGGACAGGCAGAGATCCGTGCCGCCACCTGGGTGTCCGAGGGAGGGAAGGAGAGAATTAGAGACTTACAAACTAGACTTCACTAACATCCATGTCTGTGCAGCAGAATCGCAGTCTACCGGCAGTTTCAAAATCTTGTACCCTCTGCTTTCTCTGAGAAATTTCAGAAATTTGCCACCAGATTTACATTGACTGACTTGTCTGTTGGATTTCATAGTGATGCGTCTACAAGTAGCACAAAATGTCCAACTATTTCATCGCAAAATGCTGCATGAAGAGTAGATATTGTGATGATGAGGGCAAAATAGAAATATTTTTTGAACCAGATTGTGAAGCTGCTTTCCACGCTACGATTTCAGTGCTAACTACACTGCGCCTTACACACGCATGTACATCTCAGAAACTGTTTATGAAATATAATCAGTGATTTTGAAAAAGGTTAAAAGCTGAATCATTTTAAAAATATTTTAGGTTTTGTCCAGATTTTAAAGATGGAAGAAGAAGGAAGACAAAGGAACTGAGAGTTGAAGTTTAAGAGGACTTGAGAAACGTCTCTATGGAGAATCAATGTAAGAAACATATGAATATTGCTGAATACTTGAAAAAGTATAAGAGGTAGAAATGGATAGCACCCCTCTTTTAAACAAGCTGAATAGATTGATAACTAGTTAAGTGCCGAAAAACAGAAGAAATAGAATGAAGTATGAAGCTTGAAAGAACAATACTTACAATTATGTAGTAAACAAAAAAAAACACAAACCACAATATGTATTTTAAATTCTTCAAAGCAGCCCTTTGGCTTTGACGACAGCTTTGTACTCTTCTTTAATCCGCTCTAGATTGAATTGGGTGTGAACTATGCTTTTGGCGTTTTCGAGCCATATTATTTAGAGTGGAAGTTCAGATTCAGCCCAGAAAAAAAAACTCTGTGAACCAAATCTTTAAGAGAAGCCGCAAGACAGAATTTCAGATAGCATACATGTTGGTGGGTAGATTGAGTTTAGCTCCTCAGCATTACTCCGTTTAAGGCCAGTTGACATCATCAATCATCCCATGTTGATATATTCATACCTGAATGTGCTGCAGGTATCCAGGTATTTCATCTGGCTTTCAATATATGAAGACAAAATGAGTTTTTGATTTTAAGATACCATTCAAGTCTTAATAAATATGTTGATGTATTAAGTAAAAAGTTCCTTGACAAGACCTTTCAGTCTCAGGTAATGTATCATCACATCACTGATCCTCGAAGCAGGTCCGACTGATGGGAGGAAAAATGTTGTGACGGTATCGTGTGTTAATCGACAGGCAGAAGTAAATGCTCAGAAGGCGTCCACCAATGCCCAGCGCAGTATCAGGCAGCTTGAGGAGACCATCAAAGACTTCCAGAGACAGAAACTGGAGGATATCAAAGTCAGTCTCACACTTACTATTCACAAACATCCTTGAGCAGGTAAAGCATTGATGTCCCACTGACAACAACCATTGCTTTGTTTTTTTGGCAGAGGATCTTCACAGACTTCATTACATTGGAGATGGTCTTCCATGCTAAAGCGCTGGAGATCTATACACATACGCACCACAGCCTGGAGGCAATTAACACTCAAAGGGATCTGGAGGTAGCACCACGTCTGATAACATGAAACAACAATATGTGATAGCTGATGTATTAAGATAAACTCACCGTACTCGACCTGCTCAGCACCAAACAGCAGTCAAGTATTGTTAGCAATTATCTATTCATCCATCCATCAGCCAAAAATAACCGGAATGCAACTTTAAATAACCTTCAATATTTATGTCTGCTATATTGAAACATATGAGTGATGCACATGAAGAGGAGTAGATTATGATTCTTCACCTATGATGAAGCTCAAGCAGGATGTTGAGTTGCAAAGTGGTTTTCTCTTCTTAAAGTAAGCGCTTAGGAAAGTGCTTTGCAACTTCCCTCTCAAACAGAAAGACGGGCTGAGAAAGATCCAGAAGATAAACAAACATTGTGTAGAAACATTTGAGACACAGATGCTGAGGGGGTCAGGACGAGTGCCAGATTGAAGAAATTAAATATGATATTATACACATACATAAGCCGGTGTCAAGTTTAGGACCTGACTAAAGGTACGACAAAAACTTCAGTTATGTCCTGAAGGCCATCACTCAGTGAGCCCAACAGTTCTCACCGTGTTTATTTTGCAGTCTCGCAGTACCCTACAATGCCAGAGAGGCATGGAGGAGGAGGAGGAGGAGGAAAAAGAAGAAGAAGAGTTTTCTGAATCAGTGACAGAAGCAGGTCGTCACATCAGCAGGCCGTCCTCTGCGGCTCGACATGCCGAGTTACGCAGATGGCAGAAGTAGAAGCCGGCCTGGTTTTCCAATGCTGAATCATATGAGCTCCTAACAGCAGAACTCAGTTCCAATACACATTTGTTTCCATCATTGGTATCCCCTAGGTGGAGTCTTTACAATTATTTTACTATGATATTAATCATATAAATCTGACAATGACATATTTGTTTGTCTCAGTTATTTGCTTTAATCTGTCAACTTCCATTAACAGCTTTTTTTTCATAGGAGACAAATACTTTTTTACTGTAATGCGCAAATTCCATAACTGCAAATCTGCATTAGAACTCATTCAGTTCGTCTGCCAGGTGGAGGGTGTTCCTGAGTGGGGGGTTTTAGGCCAAACATTAGCGGAGTCACTTACTGTACAGACATTTAGCATCTCTCACTGCCTTGCTAAACCTCGATTTTGACTCTGTGTTCAAGTCTTTGTCCCCACTCCTAAATGCCTGATCCTTCTGCAGGCGCAGCTTTCTGAGTTCCGCTGTAAACCAGGTTTGTCGTTGTTGTAACAGCCTCTGTGAACTCATCCAGACTGTAGCAGTCCTGAACACATCCCAGTCTGTGCAGTTCCAGCACGGCCGAAGATCCTCCAGCGCCTCACTGGTCCACTTCTTAAATGCCATCTCCACGGGTTTGCAGGGCTTTAGTTTCTGCCTGTATGCAGGAATCAGATGGACCATGACGTGGTCAGAGTGTCCCAGTGCATCATGATGGACGGCGTGATGAGCCCTGCTTACTGTGGTGTAACAGTGATCCAGCGTGTTCTCCTCTCTGGTGGGCATTTAATAAACTGTCTGTATTTAGGAAGTTCATGGCTGAGGTCCCCAAGGACAATAACTAAGGAGTCCGTGTTGGTCCGCTGCGCACACTGTATCTGGTCGACGAGTGTCCGCTGTGCCTAATGCACATTTCCCGCCTGCGGAATGTAAACAGGGAACGTTGTTACATGTTATTGTAAATACTAAGGATTATAGCTGTGAGTTGGCATCTAGCATGGTTGGGGTGGCTCTCGTTGAGTCACCCCGTAGTGTTACATGGTTCCCTCTTCTCCTTCCTTCCATTGTGGTTGAACAGGTCAACTCGCCTGCTGCATTTTATAGTGTTTAAACCTGATCGGTGTGTCCACAATTAAGCAATCTTGTGTTTGCGCACCTGAAGGCTGTGTCCAACCAATTGGCACATGGGTTTGGTCATTTGACAATCAGTGCTTTGGAATTTCAATGAAGTGGCATCTTGATATACTTCTGTGTGTAAAAGTGTTGATGGCCAACTGTACCTCACCCAGCACTGACTTTCAAAAAGTCAGATACAATATGTTTTGAGGATCACTGTACATAGAGTAACATCTCAGCCCTGTAGCAGTGTTCACTGGACTTGGTGACTGCGAAATCCACTGCAAGTACCTCTCACTGGTCCAAAATGCATGAGGTTGCATGGTTATTAAAAAAGGGTTTCTCCCCACAGTCTCATAAGGCCTCCCTGCGCTTTAAAGACTACGTGGGATGGTGTCATTGGACGCATGAGTTAAAGCAAGCTGCAGAGTGACACACACATCCAATAAGAATTAGATCACTATGTGCTCAATGGTTCCCCATATGGGCAACATATGAGCCCGAGCCGGGTCAGACCAAGCTCTCATCATAAACACAGGTATGAATGCTTGGATTTTTTGGAAGCATTAGAGCCCTGTGTCAAGGATGCGTGGGGGAGGCAGGACTCAAAGGCCGACTTCTTTAGAAAATAAAAGACTTTAATTGTCAAAAAGGCAAAAGCAAAAGGCCAACAGGCAAAAACGCACACGAACCAGGGGAAAAAACGACAGACAGGAACTACGAACATCCACAACGATAGACAATGATGCGACAGGTGACACAAGAGACACACGGCTTAAATACACAAGGGAGGTGCAGGTGATTGGACACAGGTGGAAACTATTAGACGATCACAGGGGACGACAGGACAAGGCAGGAAGTGAAGTTACCCGGGGACACGAGTGGCAGAAAACTACACAATACAACAGGAAGTGAACCACACCGTGACACCCTGGCTACAATAGGCAACAAACTACTTAATTATACTCCAAACACAACTTAAGTGTGTGGGGTAAGAGTAGGAACATATTCCATGCAGATTTGTCTAGAAATTTTGGACTTGACTAACCAAAAGTTCCATATTTTTATGATGATTTATGCTACATTACGATTGGAGACCATAAACAACGCGAGCAGAACACGGATTTACGGTAATATAAGAATAATTTCCCTCGGACAAACCATGCCGAACTTCCAGTACAAAACCCATCAAGCCATGGAAGTTAAAAAATTGTAAATGTGTCTTACCTTTGTTGTTTTTCCCAGAAATAATGGATTTAATGCAATGAGCTCTTGTTAGCGTTTAGTTAGCATTCAGAACGCGAGGCATCTCCTCACTCAAACCAAGCCCGAGAAATGTTGAGACAATTGTGTCTTTGGTGTACCTTATCACAACCCAAGGTACCTGGAAACAATTGTATCTGTGGACTGTGGAAGAGGAGGCTGAAACGCTGGACACTCACATCTGCAACCAACTTTAAAAAGTGTGGTTTGAGAACCATTAATTATTTACGTGCCCTTTTCTGTGCATTTTAAAATGAGTAGAAACGATGGAGTCTATTAAAGCAGCTTTACATGCTTCCCCAATATGATCACATGCCAGCATGTACCTAACTAACTGTAGGGCTTTTCCTTTTGAATGTGTTTTTCCAGGGCTGTCAATCGTAATAATTCACCAGGGCTGTCAATCTTAATAATCAAAAAATTTTCTAAATCTTATAAGTATCGAATAGAAATATCACTTTAGAAAGTGTGTATTTTAGATCCTGTTATTTAATTGTTTTTTTAACACAACCACACACTCATGTAGACATGTCACAGAGAGGCACACACACCATAGATGAGCTGTTGATACAGCGATGCTGATCCAAGACTTCCCCATTTGAACATGGGATTCTGTTAAATGCATAGATATTTCATATCTATTGTGCTGTGCTGTATAAATGCTGTGGTCGACTTCAAGAAGAAGATGGGATTCCCATCAAAGAGATGAGTGACCACTTCCGATACGTGATAAGATGGAGGACTTGGATATAGGGTATGTCATTATTTCATTGTGATTCATTTAAATGCAAAGTTGTTCATTGATCACCCATTCTCGTCAATGTAATATTGCCTGTTCCCCTTTTAGGCTGTCCTCTGAACATATCCTTGGATACATACGAGGGGCTGGAGGATCTATTAAAAAATAAAGCCTGGGAGATTGAGACACAGATGAAGGAGGCGTTCAGCATTTACAGATTAATACACTGCATACAAATGTTTTTTGGAGAAATACACACCAGCTTCGATTGTTTTTGTTTTGAGTAGAAATAGTTTTAGATAGAATTGGTGAGAGGTAGTATATTTGCATATCTAATGCAGACATTAACAACTTCCAGAACAAAGAAAAATAAGAGGAATTTCAGTATCTTTTTTCACATTACATTTTTATGTTTTTAGATTTCTTCATTCATTCAGGTCAGTGTATATTTACCCAGCGTTCTTTAACTTGCAGCTAGTATACAATTTCAATTTCTCAAATGTCAAACATTATAATGCTGTCAGCCCAAGACTAAGAGCCGGAAAGCACACGATGACAATCAGTCATGTTTTTATATGCAGGGAGGTTTTTGATGGAACCCACTGCCCTATACCTATACATCAATGGTAATTGTATAAGTTCTTCCTCAACTCTTCAAACATTATTGAAATTGAATACTAGTACATACCCTGTACCACCCTGGGACCCCACCTTCATTGCTGTAAACTCGAGTTTGCATCTCCTCACAGACCTCAAATCATCAACAGCAAACACAATGTTTCCACCATCCGTTTACCATGCGCAGATTTTGTGGAAAGAAGTTATCTTAAAAAAATGAATTGGTGTTGGTCGTACAAAAGGAGCTGTTGATGTTGAAGAATGTCTGTATGATCTACACCGTCAATAAAAGCACACTTGTGTCATGTGTCATGTTTCAACGGTCCACCAATTGAAGTACTTTACATAAAATAAAGAAAAAATCTTTCTTTTGAAAATCGTCACAGAAAATGTTACGTTTTTGAGCTTAAACTTTAGACGTCACTTGCCAATCATAAGAAACTGGTTGAGCCTGAAAGTTAAACCTACTGCCAGGCTAAGGGCAGGTCCCCATCAATATGTTCCCAAACGGTAACTTAATATTGGCTGAGAACAACACGTGAGCACGAAATGAGATATTAATCAACACAACTGATGGTCACATTTATAAGCTCAGGAATGTTTAATATTCCATTGGTCAGAGGCTAAAACAACATACTGATGAAAGGAGCACATTTCACTCAATGCACTTCGAATTACTGAGCTGCACTGATCTGAAATTAGATTATAGTGGAGACCAGGAACACAAAGCAGGAATACTAGCGATTGTAGATAGAAGAACATCTGATTGTGATGCTGTCAGCTCAGCAGCACATAAAACCTCACTCCCTCAATCGGGTTAAATATAGCAGGGTTCTTCAGAGGTAAAAATATATTATTCACAGTAGTTTATCATCACATCCATGCATGCCATTGTAAGTCATCCATTGCAATCCTCAAATGGCACTTATAAAAGAAAAAAATTACTTTTCTTCCCGTTTCATTGACATGGTTGGAGTGGAGGACTCAAGGTGTGTTTATGGATTACTGCTGATCGTTTGAAGGAAAAACTCCCAACCTGTAATACATTAAAGCTGTTCTTCTTGCGTTTGACGACATGTATCACACATTTGGATAGATTCACAAAACACAGCAGAAATCATCCTAATTATAATTATCTGCACATTGAAAATAATTATCTATCAATTTATCCTTTTTTTCCACAGACACAAAACAAACAAATATAACACTATTGCCTGTCACTGTGATCACTTGGCATCTGTGAAATCATAAAACAATTTAACAGTGTAAAAAAAGATACAATGTTCACAGAGGCAGCACAATCAGGAGTCCCACGCTCACTCACAGCAGTACAGTAGTATTATAAATACCAATCCGCGCTTCATTGAGGGTGGTGTAGTAGTTGTAGTAGGATGTTAAGCGAGAGTCCACTCCCTGTTTGATTCAGTGTAGGAAACCATTCTTCAAGTCTGATTGTTAACCAACCTATAAAGTGCTTTCATAGAAGGATCTTCTCCTCATTATAATCATCATCATCTATGCAATATATTGGGATGTCAGTTGTGGCAATGAGTAGGAAAGAAAAGGGACTATTATAAAAAGGTCAATCAGGCACGAGCTGAATAGAATTATCTCCCTCTGGTCCTTCTCTCCACAGCTTTCTCCTCTGGTGTGTTGTCTTTACTTCTTGAATGGTGTCAATCTGCCAATATTGTGCCAGAACGTGGACGTTTTGCGCTTGGGCTCAGCCAGCATGAAGACTTGCTGCTGTGGCAAAGCAGTTGGGAGAGAGGGGTGTTTCTGTCGCATAAGGAAGTCATAGTAGGGTCTGGTCACTGCTGAGGAGGAGATAAATAGCATTATTTAGCATGCTTATAAAAAAAAGGAATCAGGAAGCATATATTGATTCTATATTCGGTTACATTTGACCTAACAACAATATAGTCTTGTACACAGAGTCAAAATACAGGTTTAGCGAGGCGGCTTAATGACTGTACTCTGAGAAACGTTAACCACAGTATCAGCATGTGACTCTGCTTCGGTTTCGGAAGCCAAAAAACTCCACCTGCAAGTGGATCACAGACTTCCTGTCTGACAGGAAGCAGCACGTGAAGCTGGGGAAACATGTCTCAGCCTCTCGGACCATCAGCACCGGTTCCCCCCAAGGCTGCGTTCTTTCCCCTCTGCTCTTCTCCCTGTACACCAACAGCTGCACCTCCAGCCACCAGTCCGTCAAGCTCCTGAAGTTTGCGGATGACACCACCTTCATTGGACTGATCTCTGGTGGGGACGAGTCCGCCTACAGGTGGAGTCTGACAATCTGGTGTCGTGGTGCAGCCAGAACAACCTGGAGCTCAACGCTCTAAAGACAGTGGAGATGGTTGTGGATTTCAGGAGGAACAGAGCCCCACCCTCCCCCATCACCCTGTGTGACTCCCCCGTCACCATTGTGGATTCCTTCCGTTTCCTGGGCTCCATCATCACCCAGGACCTCAAGTGGGAGCTGAACATCAGCTCCATCACCAAGAAGGCTCAGCAGAGGTTGTTCTTCCTGAGGCAGCTGAAGAAACTCAACCTGCCAAAGACGATGATGGTCCACTTCTACACGGCCATCATCGAGTCCATCCTCTGCTCCTCCATCAGCGTCTGGTACGCTGCAGCCACAGCCAAGGACAAGGGCAGGCTGCAGCGTGTCCTCCGCTCTGCAGAGAGGCTGATCGGCTGCAATCTGCCGTCCCTGCAGGACTTGTTCGCTTCCAGGTCTCTGAAGAGAGCTAAAAAGATCGTGGCCGACCCCTCTCACCCCGGACAAAAACTGTTTGTGCCCCTTCCATCTGGCAGGAGGCTGAGGTCCATCAGGACTAAGACCTGCTGCTGTTTGTGTATATGAGTGCTTATATTATTCATGGTGAGGTGACCCATGTCCAAGCCATGGGATAGAGAAAGAACATATTTAGACTGAAATTGCAAACACTTAAGGTAGGTTTTGTATTTCCTTAATGCTTGGTGAGTACCTTTGGGTTTTCCAGCTGGATGGGTTTTGCGGGCATTAAGCATAGCCTGTTTCTTCTGGACCTCTGTAAGAGAAAATCCTGAAGGAGAAAAAGTAAGTATCATTATGAAGTCAGGATTAGCTTTTTAGCCCACTATCATCAGTATCTGTAGAGCATACTGCTCCATTTGTTACAGTGGGGTCATTTCCCATTTTTATTTTGTATTTTCCTGTCTCTTGTGTCCCTGGGCTAACTTCACTTCCTGCCCTGGTGTGTTTTTCCCTCCTTTTCTCCCGGAATCACCAAGATCAGTTATGACATCACTTGTATGAGCGCTATCGATGCTGCCAACAAAGAATCATTTACTTACAAAAAGTGATTTTGGAACCTTAACAGTACATGGTGAACACCACACGCCGAAGGATGTCAGAACAACATAAAATATGTACAATACGTTCAATTCAAACGATTCAAATATATATTATGCCCTTGAACTTTTCATATGCGTTCATGATCATCTCCTGCTCGTCTTCCTTTGAGTTTATTTGCCGTAGTGCTGTAAGAGAATCAAGGTTTTTGATAATCGACTCTTTCCCTTTTTAAATTAAGACGCGCACGCAGGATTACCCTGATGGCAAAAAACGAGGCTGTTTGAGAGCGGATCAGTCTTTGAGCAACTGAGATAGCCAGACATCAATCAGCGGGTTAATTGGAGCTGGCCAATAGGACATTTGATTGACTTTGTGGAACCACGTACAAGAAACAAGTCCCTGATCTGATTGAGATCGCACGATAACACACGGTAATAATAATAATCCAATGTCGGCAGTAGCTTCAATTTGGCATCTCAATGCTGATTGGCCAACCATAACACCTCAAAGATGTTTTAATGGGAAGTTCACGACATCGCCTCAAAACAGCAAACATGGGACTGTTTTATTCACGTCGATTTTTCCTCATTCATACTGGCGTAGTGTGTTGGCACCTGTGTCGGTGACATGACATCCATTGCGTTCTGTCCAGCAAATTTTCACACCGCTTTACTTACGTGAGCTTACTTGACCGGATATTTGTGGTCATTCGCACACTAGCTTCATTCGCGCCGGACGGGGTGCGTGGCTTATCTCCGTAAAAGTAGTTATCATTTCTGCTATCCACCATGGAAA
Organism: Gasterosteus aculeatus; assembly: GCF_964276395.1. Lineage (NCBI taxonomy): Eukaryota > Metazoa > Chordata > Actinopteri > Perciformes > Gasterosteidae > Gasterosteus > Gasterosteus aculeatus. The sequence continues at coordinate 277,784 of NC_135708.1, read as the reverse complement.
TAACCCCTATTTCTGCCCTGCCTTGTACTTGTCGGAACCGTAAACACCCTCCTGTTTGGGTTCATAACATCATTCGGATTCTGGATGACTGCCGCTTCCAGCGCTACTTTGGGTTGACCTGTAGCCAGTGTATAACCATCAACTGGTTGGACACCAACTACAGGCGTTCAATCTCAGCTGTGGAGCGCTGTCTGTCTCCGGTGACTGGCTGTTTCATAAAATATCTTCATGCATTGGCAAACAATGTCAGGCAAATTTTTGAATTTCTTTTAAATATTTAAACTTGCGCGAATGTGCAAATTGTTGTTGTTCACAACCGATTGTGTCTGCGCATTGACTTTAAATGGAATCTACCCGCAAATAATTTGCTTAGCTTTTGGTGTGAACGCAGCATCACTGGAGAGGAGCGATTTGTATTTTTTGGGGTATTCCCTCCCCCATATCTCAGCCAATTCTGGCTCGATTTGAAAGCCCCACCTCTCCTTTTAATCTTCGAAGCCTATCGAATTGAACTAGACCCACGTGGAGAAGAGCAACAGATCCCTTAGCCAGTCAGAAGCCAAGACATAGAGTGGGGTATGACGCTCAACGCTGACTTCACGCTGAAGTTCAAAGGATCCCCCCCCTGACCCTCAAAACTGATCCTCAAATAGGATTATTTGTGAGTAACACAGAACGTCCGGTGAGCATTTAGCATTTAAATCATACATTTTTTTGTTAAACGCCAGGTGCGGAGGAGCATTTGATTGAAAGCGGTAATGTAATTTCTGTGTCTTGTGTTTGTTAACTTATAACTCGAAAAAAAGGTTTGTTTGAGAGAAGATATGTGTGTAATCTGGGTGTAATCTGGGTGTAATCTGGGTGTAATCTGCTCGCTTTTTTCTGTCTCGGTTTGTTAGCTTCTAGCTTCGATCGAAAGGTCTGCAAATGCCCTAACTGTGCTCAGTTCGGGTCGAAATTTGCATTTGACATTTTGGAAACCTTTGTTGGAGTTGTGTTTGGAGCATGTTGAAACAGTTCAAATGGCTTTGTAGCCCAGTCTCTAATACTTTTTGTTGATTCAAAAACGTTTATTAAATAATTGTCTTCTAAAGACTAAATCTTACTTAAGTAACAAGTAATCACTTTAAAAGGTGTGTATTTTAGACACTATTGTCTTTTAAACACAAATCTACACACATGTGATCTTGGAGGGCGAATTCCGGCGGGTGGAACATGTTAAACTACGACTCGTGCACTTTCCTGTGCTCTAAACTCTCCAGCATTTGACGTGTTTCCAGAGCCAACAGTGCCCCTACATTTAGCCCGGACGTTTTTAAACCACTGTCTTTTAGGGACGCAGTGGTGGTACATGTCGAGATGGAAGTAGCCTAGCAGCTAGCTTAGCCTAACAGCTTTCCAGCACTATCAGTCCTAAAGTGGTCCGTTTCCACTCGGAGTCTCTCTGGGGTTGAATCAGGCAGCGACAGACTGTTGGCTTTGGCCACGTGAAAGCTTTATTCACAATAATACTAAATATTCATGCTTGTGATTCACACTTTGACTGCACTGGGTTTCGTTTTAGGTTCTCTTTTTGAATAAACATCTTTTGGTACAGATTGAACGGACGGACCGAGTTTTGGCATGGCGCTTCCAGAGATATCAATTTTACCTTTTTTATTAGTTCAGAAAAGGTGAATCAACCAGGCTGGTTATCTTCCCAGTATATGTCAATAAGGATCTCATAGGTGTGCTGTACTCAACATCTGTCCAACGCATTCGTCATGATTATTTATTGTGTGTATATCTGACCTGTCTCGCAGTCATGCTGGACCTGAATCCTCTCATCAGCGAAGGCTCTCAGCCAGCGCTGTTTCTGCTCTGGCTTCTTTGAACAAAGGAGGTGGGTTTCGTCACCAGCCAGTGCCTGCAGCTTTAAGGCGTTTTTCACGCTGATGTTAAAGTCCTTCTCCTTGCCGTCCTCCACGTCTATCACCTGCATGCAGTCCATGTCCATCCTACCCTTGTAGTACAGCATATCCCGCCGCAGGAGGTCCTGCAAAAACAAACACTTTTTAGCCAGAAATCATCAAGTAACTAACCCATGGAACCAAAAAGAGATAACATGGCTGACTGATTAACGGTGTCTGTCATGCTACAGGTGTGCACAGAGAGAGCGATAATGTAAAGTCAATGTAGACACAACTCTTTGGTAAAGGAAGCATGGTCTACTGAAGAAGAGAGCTGGGCAAAATATTTCCATTTTAATGAAATAATGGTGTAATGTATGCACTTTTATTATTATGAGTTATGGTTAGCTGTCCTCTGACACAAAGAGGCTTATGGGCCAGAAGTTCCCAATCTACACAGTCTTGAATCCAATCCAGTTGTAGGTCTTTAAAAGTTCACTCCATTTTAGTGTATATTTTTATCTATTAATGTAATGCTTAATCAAGATATTTCCAATTATTACTGATACTACCAAACTACATATACCACAGAGCTCTCAGGTGTCAGCATTGAGCGTGACAGTCACTCATTTAGTCACGCACTCCCGCCACACATCCAATTTCTCACGCCTAAAAAAAAATCCCAGCCACGTTGTGAAACGTGAATGAATATCATTTATAGGAAAATATTGATGTCATCACAAATACAAGCACATGTTGCTTTGGTATTTCCTCTCTTGCATCCAAGATCTGCAACAAAAAAAAATATAGGGACTGCCCTTTGAGTAGATTTGAACACATGTGGCCTTGTGACTTTACATTTAACAGATTATAATGTATTTATGATATATAAAAATGAATCACCCATCTCTTGCACATTCTAGTTTAGGACCTACGTATTCAATAAAAGCAACACTATTCCAAAAAGAAAATAGGTCTGTTAGTCTTTTAGTCTCTGTCCTGCAGATTAATGTATTCAGAATTCAACAGGGAATTTACATGCATTAGAATGCATACAGGTGATATCATTATGGGATTTGCATTTCAACCCATGTTTCTCCAATAATTTTGGTCATTTAACCTCAAGGCCACTCATGACGCAACACAGCTGTTCAGATGGGAAGTTAAAAAAAATGAAGGTGGCAAACAGAAAATATTAAGCTGAGGAGCCTGGGAGGTGAATGCGTTGTTAATGTAAGCTTACTATCCACAGGCAGAGGTACTGCCCCCTTTCCTAACGAGGATTCTTTACTCATGCCGCCATCAGCTTAACTTAGTGAAAAATGCTATTTCACCTTTTTGCAGTAGACCATCTGATGATCAAAGAGGAAGAACATTCTCTGTTGACTCTTGGCATGAGGATGGGAAAGCTTGCTCAACTCTCCTGAGAAAATGAGATCAGAGCTCCTGCTAAGGACGTCTTCTCCCTGCATGGGTCAGAACACACAGACACAGCTGTTACTTGTTACCTGTCCTGCTGGTCTATCGAGCAGAATAGAGGAAGAAAATAAGATCAGAACAATTTTCTTGCCACACCTCCCAGTCCTCGATGGAGCTCTGCCACTGGGCAATCTTGTCAATGTTCTCAAGACGCCGTTTCCGCTCATTAATCAGCCTGGCCACGTTCTTCATGGCATTTAAGGCGGCCTCCACATCTGTGTAGTCCCTAATGTGCAGAGAGTGACAAGCAGTCGGTGTGTAAAGGTGAAGTTCAAGGATAAGTCTTGTGACATTTCATATTTTCTCATCGACAATCAATGAAAAGACCAATCCAACCACAAATGTATCCTACCAACATTAATTGTTGTCCTGATATCTCTTCTTTTCTCTGGACCATGTAATCATGTACCAAGATGGCGCAAGATACCTTGTTTAAAAAGTAAAACATAAGTAAAAAAATGACAGGAACAATGCGTTTTCCCTTAAACACCAACGGTGAGGAGCATTTAAAATTGAAAAGCTATAATGCGATTTTCGATTTTCGTTTTTTTTTGCTCTTAACTCAGTAATCGTTGTCTCAGTAGATGTCTTACGGATAGATGTGTAATCTGTGTGTAACCAGCTTGCTTTTTGCCGTCTGTTTCTTTGTCAGCATCTAGCTTTGATCGCTAGGTCATGAAATGCGCCGAGTGTGTTCAGTTTTGGCGTAATATGGATATGATATTTTAATTGTTGTTGGAGTGTTTTGAAGCGTGTCCTAACAGTTTACTTGGCATTGTACCCCAGGCTCTAATGTTTCTCCTTGTGTACGACATTAGTTTTTCATTACTGCCTTTTTATTCTACAGTATGTGGTAGAATTTTCGGGGATCACAAGGCGTTGTCCACCAAGGGGGGCCCTGGGGTTAAATAAAATGTATTAAACAACTGTTTCCAATGTCAAAAAGATGGTTATTAATAAGTTTTATGCATTCGTTTGTCATATACAACACACGATATGCATCTAGCCATGTGCATCAGTGAGAGCTGGGTCATATAGAGGAAAGAATAACAGTAATTCAAGTGTGCACAAATGGATCTCTTGAAATCCTTATCTGTAGGAACACATTCACCTGTTTGCATTCACCTGTGTTGTGGGTTGGTGTATTTTAAAAGTTCAGCCAGCTGCAGTGGGTACTTGCATATCTTCTGAACTGGAGTAAGCAGGAAGCCATCCAAGGAAATGTCGATCATCTTCTGGAGGAGTCGACAGGCTTCGAAGAAGAACACATACTTGTTGACCTTCACGAGTTTAGAGAGCTGGATGCAAGCATTGGGGTGGTTGTTACAATACTCTGAGTAGATCTGGAAATCCGTTTGCTGCACATAAAAAACATCAAAAAAGAGTTAGAAGCGGTTATATTTTGGGAGTAGAGTAGTTACTGCAAGAAAATTCTTCACAAAGTATAAACGTATTTGTTTTGGAAAACCAGGAGAATAAAGTGTGATGATGTAGAAACGTGAAGGTTAATAACGCAGTAACCTTTAAACCAAATCTTGGGGCTGAGTTATTAAGGATGTTATGGTTAAGAATTTAGCTGGTGCCTCTATTACAGCAAATTCACCACCAATCAGTGTTGATGCACTTACACACCAACTACTTTATTTTGTTCTCCAGAAGTGGGTTAGTAGTATAGTTCTTCAGTGGTAAATGCTATGTAATAGATAGTATTCATACAGTCTATTTTTCACCTGTTTCAACCTCCTATTCTATGTATTTTCTTTCCTGGGTCTCCAGAGGTCCTATTATTTATTTGGCTGTGTGGTTATGATGATATGGGCTATTTTGTAATATGTTAAAAAGGGCTGCACGGTATGGCCAAAAATCCATATCACGGTATTAAAAAGGATTCTGACGGTATCCCGGTATATCACGGTATTGCTTTTTCAAGTAAACACATTAATTTATTGACCCTCGAAAAGGACCGGGCCGCCCGCTGGCCAACTTACCCACAGCTGGCCGACGAGTTAGCGAGTTAGCGTGTTAGTTTGTATGTGGCTGCTAGTTTTGCCACCAGAGACTAAACAGACTTTGCAATAAATCGTTTTCTGATCTAGCTTAAGTCGGATTTCCCAAAACCCTCCAAACACACTGAGCTCCTCTGTTGGGCACAAGTTGTGTTGGTGCCTCTCTGGTCTCTCGTTGTTCCTCCTGTATCGCTCTTTTCTGTGTTTTCATGTAACGTTACCAACAGCAAGAGTTACTTGTTGTTGTGACCTGTACCCAGCATGCAGTTTGGCGGGGTAATTTTTATAAACGTACAATTATTAGTGTTACAAATTTTTTATGTGTCACAAGGTTTGTGGTGGTTTACCCTGTTAAAGAGTGTTTGTTGCGCGTTATTCATTGACTCTCAACACACATAAGACAAGTAGCTCCGGCCGCCAGGCGCTCCTCCACGACGTGTAGAAATAAATTCTGCCGCCCAACATCGCGTAATACCGGTATGAACAGTATACCGTGCATCCCTATGTTAAAAGAATATATGTATGTATATGTAGTATTAATATAGAATAGCAAATGTAGTTAGTAAGTCTTTCCCTGGTTGCCCTATAGATGGATGGAGCCCTAGTTGTCTGTACCTATCTGGCTCCCACTCAGCTTACGTGTTCAAGGAAGCAGCAACCGATCTCACTGAGGTGCGGCTGCTCCTTGTTGAAGTTCTTCTCCAGGCCTTTCAGGAACTTCCTTTGGAATCGGTATATCTCTTCAATATTGCCAAAGATGGTACAAAGCTGCTCTTCAGTGAACATATCCGTCCTCTTGCGGCACTGTTTGACGTAACCCTGATAGAAACAGAAAAAGGATCAATTAATGCTTCACAGACATGGACTGCCAAACACAACATATGAATAAATACATCATTAGATCACAGATAATTCCCACACAATAAGCCAATACGATTATCTGCAACCTGAGAGTCAATCAGAGAATAGAGTTTCTCTACGGTTGGGTTTATTGGACCCAAACAGCACGAGAACCTGAACGGTTATTTATAATTTAGAATGATTTAGATAGTTTGGCGAGACAATCCTAAATTATATAAGCAGGGCGTCCTTAATGAGCAGCTTAATACTCATCATTAATATCAACAAAAATTAAAACAACCTCAGGTTTCTCTTCAGCACTGTAGCCAGACTGAGAGTCACATTCCTTTAGACCAGGGGTCTTCAACGTTTTTCAGGCTAAGGTCCCCCAAACTGATGGCGAGATGGAGATGGGGGTCCCTACCGCCTATTCTATGACTTTGGTCCGCCATCTTTTATTTTTGAGCTTTGCGCTCTTTAGACTTGAGCATAAACGCGATCTGATTGGCTAGTTCCTGTGCTGTCGTATTTGCATGAAAGGTGCTGTGAGTGAACCGGTGCCTATTGGATTCACTGGAATCTGTCTTTGTTGACATACCACAGCCCTTCAAGCTAGCTGTAATTAAACCCCTTCCTAAGAAACTCCTGCTCCAGAGCTACAGCTTCCCTTTCTCTCTAAGATCCTTAAGAAAGCAGTCGCAAATAAGTTGTGTGACACTACATAACAAGGGCTTGTTTGATGATTTTTAGTAATGATTTAGAGTGCATCATTGCAAAGACACAGCACAGGGGAAAATTTGACACCATTGATCATTGAATCCTGTTAGAGAAACTCGAACATTTAATTGGCATAAAAGGAACCGCACTCAGCTGGTTTAAGTCGTACAGTGCCTTGCATAAGTATTCACCTCCCTTGGAATTTTTCCCATTTTGTAAGGTTACAAACTGGAATTCAAATAAACTTCAACAACATCAACACAACATGCATCGTACTTTGAAGGTGAAAAAGTAATTGTCACTGTAATCAGTGGCATAAAATGGTCTGAAAATTACAGTAATATAGTTTATCGCAATTCATTTTGCTGCAATATATCGCACAACAAAAAGTAGTTATTGTGACAGCGGTTGCAGTGTTATGTTTCCTCAAACCCCTAATCAATCCCAGTTTGTGTTTGTAAACGGTGGGACCTTGACGACTGCCATAGTTTGTCATGGAGTTCCACAAGGTTCTGTGCTTAGACCGATTGTATTCATCCTGTATATGCTTCCTTTAGGCAATGTTATTAGAAAACACTGCATAAACTTTCATTGTTATGCAGACGATACTCAGTTGTATCTATCGATCAAGCCAGACAAGACCAGCCAACTCATTAGACTTTAAAAATGCCTTAAGGAAATAAAACCTCGAGGACCAGCAACTTCCTGATGTTAAACAGACAAAAGAGGTTATTTTATTAGAGAAAAACAAAAATACATTTTTAAGTACAGCCGTTTTTACATTGTAACACTTATAAAATCATGCACTTCCTGTCCCAAAACAAAGCGGAAAAGTTAATCCAATTCCTTTTTATCAGGCTGTTCTAATAAGTCTCTCAAGCCTCTCCAGTTGATTCAGAAAGTTGCACTATGTATATTAACACGAGCAAAGAAAAGGGATCATATTACTACTTTATTAGCTTCTCTGCACTGGCTCCCTGTTAAACCAAGAATAGAATTTAAGGTAAATTAGTCATTTGTGAGTTTGGGGTTTAGACACAATCTAATACTGACCTCACAGATGTCCTTGAGGTGCTTGATGTAGTCTCTCTCTGTGCTCATGATCTCATTGATGACATTGGTCCTCATCTGTTCTTTGCAAGGTAAACCGGGTCCCAGAATCGCGCCCAGACCTTCCCGGTTCTCCTCTCCAGCATGTGCGTCCTCCAGGTGGGTAAGATAATCGTCCATGGGCTCATCTTGGTTCACACGCAACTGATAAGGACACAAGTAAGTATTAAAACCCCAAGAAGAATTTTGGTTTTCCCTCACCGTGACATCTATTTTGTTTTCGAACATGAATATGAACTGCAATTGAAATTTGTGAAAGCTTCTTGTTTACAGTTGTGCTAGTAATTTGGCAGGTTGGCAGCAGGAGTCATTAGTCAGACGTTAAAGTCATATGGACAGTCAATTTGTGTCTCCTCAAGCAGTCAGGACAGTTTATCTCACCCGTACAAAGCTGGCAGGGAACCAGCCCTCGCTGTCCATGATGCGACCCCACCACCACTCCTTGTTAGTGGCGTCCACTACTTCGATGACATCTCCGGCCTTGAAGCCCAGCTCCTGGTCATCCATTGTGACATGGTCCCACAGGGCCTCAGCATACACCACACTGCCATCACTGATCAGCTGCAGAGGACACACCACAGAGCAGTGGGACTTTAATCCAAACCATGAATATCAAGGGTCAACAACTAGCCACAAAAAGTATTATTAAATTATATGAATCGTCCGTTCACATACATGGAACTACGGAAACGGCCCGCTTCAAATCCCAGCAGTTACTTGTTTGTGATTCAGACTTCCCACTCTCCTCAGAACAATTGATCCCTAATTCTGCAAGCCCCGCCCCCCAGCCCTCTATAGCGCCGCTCCCAGTAGTTCCCACTCTAGTGAACCCATCCCTGGAAACCTGGGTAGGTGCAAGGGTTTCCATCTCCAGTGTTCTCTGGTCTTTACGCCGTTGACCCTCCCCTCGAAAGTTTCTGAAGTACATTATATTTTGGGGCTGTTGAGAGGAATGCTAATTGGATTGGGGGGAAGCCGTTGATTCTAATCTCCCAGTTGCTACCCTTTCCTTTGAAGACTTTATTTGCAGGATGAAGAAGGTTTTCGACCCCCACATGTGGGTACTTGCGGCTATAGGCTTGCTTAACGTCTGCCATGGTTCCAGAACTGTGGCTAATTACTCGGTGGAATTTACAACACTGGCAGCGGATTCCAGTTGCAATGAAGAGGCATTGCAGAGAAAGTTTTTCAACAGCCCCAGTCTGTTGACCAGCTACCACTTTTCATCACCACCTGAAGCTAAATGGGGAGTGCAACCACCTTCCATGGCTCCATCTCCTGCTCCTCCCAGTAAGGAGCCCATGCAGTTGGGCGAAGCTCATTTTTCTCCCACTGAACAGCTGCACAGGATAAAGGTGGGTGAGTGCCAGACTGGTCACTTTCTTGCTCTCTGTCCATGACACTAGCCGCCTTTTTGTGTGGAGTTTGCATGTTCTCTTTGTGTCTCTGTGGGTTATTTCCAGATACTTTGGCTTCCTCCCACAGTCCAAAGACATGTTCTGCCGATGAGGTTAATGACTCTATATTGCCTGTAGGTGTGAATGTAAGAGTAAATGGTTGTTTGTCTCTATTTTAGCCCTGCGATTGACTAGTGACCAGTCCAAGGTGGCGCCCGATGTTAGCCGGGACTCCAGCCTCCCTTGACTCTTGACTGACAGTCCAGGGATCAAGTTATTCTGATGCGTCCTGAAATCACAGTGACTGTGAACCAAATCTCAGGACCAACCCTCAAAGAGTTTGTGAGACATAAATAGTTATAAAGTGGAAGGGAATTTTGATGACTACCACATCGCTACGTATGTAGTGAACCTAAAAAAATAGAATTGCTTCCATTAAATGTTTCTCCAACAACCTAGAGGAACCTTTATGGACCCTATTGAAGGGGCACCCCACCAATTCTGCATGTGAAATGATCAAAATAATGATTATATAACGTCTTGTCTTTGAGCTGTATAAAACTATAGAAACAAAATGTTGTAATTTTAAGTAGAAAACCTCCCTTAACCAATTAACTGCCAGAACAAGGCACTTTCAATATTGGTGCATAATGTGTACTCCATAGAATTAGTATCACAAACAGTATCGGTGTGGGATACAGTAAAGGTTTAGGTTAGGCCCATACACACACACATCCAGGCTCATCGTGTGGAATGACAAAAAAAGACTGAGAAGACAGAAAAAGGCTGTGAGACGAGCCGACAGAAAGAACGATCAAAAGGAGACCGGCGAGCCAGTGTTATTTATGAAGACACTGCAGTGGTCATATTTCATTCCGCCTCGTACATACTGCCAGGTTCCCTGTATCAACATGGCCGAGCGTCCATTATGCTGCTCAGACCCTCATTCCTGCAGACAACAGATATCCTGCTGGACCACATCAGCCAACCATCCTCCTATCACAACGTTTGGAAGTCTTTTCACACAACCTCACTAGTCTTATTAAAGACATTTTACTTTCCATTTGCTATCTGGCGAGCCAAACAGACGATATGGCTGTTGCTAGGCAACAAGCATCATCTTGCCTCTCTGCTGCCCTTCTCTCTACGATCCTCTTTGAAAAATGTCCTCATTAAATGTGATTGTAACTGGAAGCCTACAGGTTGCTGTTAACAGGTAAAGCATCATGACAGTGCTAATTGAGCCCGGCTGTGTCACTATGGGAACAATGGCTAATACAGGCGCACATACACACACTAGCGGCTGTGCTACCTATCCTAAGGTGTGCAGCAGAGTTGGCTGGGACTTATCGGACTGAGGGGCTCATTAGCTGCTCCTGGCCACACTTCTAAACACATCAGACTGTGGAAATGACATGTGCTTTGTTCGATGACACATCTATCTAGCTTTTGTTGAGTCTTTGGAGTGAGTTCACCTTGACAGGCCAATCATTGTATTAAAGTGACACAAAAATACACTCAGGTTAAACTGCTTACAGCCTAAAGGCTCAGAGCCTACGACGATGGTTCCCAACTGGATATAGTCATGTACAATCAAGTGATGCCCTCAAAACGCTTTGGGTCAATCTGCTCTTAATGCACCAAATACTGCAACACAGGTAGTCTCAGAGTGACTGCAATGCACCGGACTTGCTACCAACTACGTACCAACTACTACACACATAAGTGGTAGATGGGTGGAACCCGGTACTTTCACCCAGGAGACCACTGTGTGTGTCCTGTACAAAACTACAAGTACATGTTGACTTGTGTGTCACTGACTGACACTAGTCATTGATGAATAATTGAGATGTACTGTAATTATTGCACATAAAGTTTACAAAGAAGGCCATTTATTTTTGAGACCTTAAAATAAATAAAGTAGTCCATGAATATGAGTTATAGTGGAGGTTGGTTTTCAGCCAGTTACATCTACTCATTGTCTTTTCGATTCTTCCGTTTATTTAGACAAAACCCAGAACAATTAACATCATCTACACTCGTAAAGCCAATTTAACAACTGTATAAACCCTGACTTCCATTGAAGATGGACGTGTGTTTCGGGCATAAAATGGCTTGAACTAAAGGAGCGTTGATCGGGTATTAAATGTGTAACGTGTGAACAGGGTAGCGGTGAAGAACGACACATGGCACAGTGGTGTTTCCCCGGTAAGAAAAGGAGCCATTTCTACAGACACACAAGTTGTGAGATCAGCTTACACTTGTACACAGGAACATGAACATACTTATGATTTATATATTCTCTTTTCTCTGCCAGCTCAGGCTCCAGTTTTGCCTGAAGGCCACCCAACAAGATTCAGATTTGGATTATATTAATATATAGTAATCACCAAATGTTGTGCCAAGGCAGAACATACAAATGTCCTCTTTACTCGCAGCGGCTTCTCGTCCAATAAGAAGAGTTGAAATGGAGCCATTTCAAAGCAGGTGGAGGATTGATATTGTTTTCATGTGACTGCTTCCTGTTCCACCTGCAAGCGTAAAGCTGCTGTTCTCCATGAAGACCACCTCCAAGGGCTTTAGTACAACGGGCCACGAAGAGTCCCGCTGTAGCAGACGAGTGTTACAGCAGCAGACTGAAAGGGTTTGATTGGGCCCGTTGCTTCATTACCTACATGTCATCCCTGCAAGATCAGCAACAAACATCCGTGTCAGCGGTGACGTTTTAGTGAATTCTAGCAGAGAATAAAGAACACAGTCAATCACAATTCATCACAAGGTTTCTGTTTCTATTGTAAAGTAGCAAGTACAACGTGTAGTACAGTAATACTGTAAAACCTCAATAAGGAGCTTATGAAATAAATGCTAATTGATCATGAGACATTCTGGGGAGGGGCTACTGTGGTAGCTAAATGGTCATGCAGTCAAGTCATGAAAAGGTTGATATTTTAATCATATTGTATTAATATGATAGTAAGTGGTATTCAATTACTGATCAGATCAAACCGATCAATTCTATTCTGCTTTTGTTGAAAGTGCTGATTTGTATGTTCATTGTTATGGTAAGGTTGTTCTGTATGTGTGTTAATCTATTGATCAGTCAGCATATTCAGAATGTGCAGAACCTAAAACCATATTTGACCAACAGTGTGTGTAAGTTCAACATTTCTTCCTGCTGCTGAAAATCCCCAAAGTGTCCTCTGCATTTATAGTTACGAGAAGGAAAAACAACTGGTCCATGTGTCGTATACAGCAACATGTTTCTGACTAAACACAATTCACCCGTTCTCTCACACAGGGCTCTTCCCTCCTCCTGGTTGTACCTGTGTTCTGCTTCTGCCATGTTGGAAACCCATCTGCTTTGTCCTCTTCTGCTCATCGGTCCTTTGTTTTAATCAATCGATGTGGTATTTCCTTCTGTCCACAAGGGATGTGTGTGTGTGTGTGTGTGTGTGTGTGTGTGTGTGTGCGTGTGTGGCAGGGTGTTGGCTTGTGTGTCCGTTCTACTGGAAGGCCAGCAGAAACATTAGCACCACGTTGATGATGATGAGCAGCATCATGATGAGGAAAACCACCACCTTCTGCGTCTCAGGGGGGAGGTTGCAGCGCAGCATCGTGCTGAAGAATCCCAACCTCTGCCGGCTCCACCTTCCTGAGCCGCTGCCACGAGCCATCAGTCCCCTGGCTTCCTCCTCTTCCTCCTCCTCGGCACCGCTGCCCCTCCCCCGCCTTCTCTTCCTCAGCGCCGAGCCTCCGCACCACACCGCGCCACCTTGCCCTCCTCCTCCGTCCTCGGGTGGCGCTCCCCTCCTCCGCTCTGCTCCGGCGGTCGCCTCCTCTGCTTCTCCTGCCACCGTGCCGACGCTCGGCGTCGCCCGGCCTGCCGGTGGAGGCTGGGTGACTGTGTGTTAGCCTACGTGAGAGCGCCCCCCCCCTCGTCCCCCTTTAAGGAAAGGCACCTCCCCGGGCTTTCTACCTTCTAGCAGTCTTGTCTCTGGCTTGGTTCCTGGTCTCTCGCTCGGTCGGCTGTCAGGGTGAAAGACGGAGAACGGGATGCTGCATCTCTCTGGTTGGTGCTCATGCCTCCGCGTCGTTTCTCTCCTCTCCCTTTCATCCGCCTCTGCCTCGGGTTTCGCCGGTTTTACCTCAGTCTCTATTCAACATTTACTCGGATGTGTCTACCTCTCCATCCAACTGTGTGTTCTTCCTCTGCTTTCTTCTGTCCTCTTCCTCAGTCGGTGACGGCCGCGCTGTGTCTCCGTTCCTGCTAGCGTGGAGCTCGGTGCTGTGCACGAAGCTGTGCGGCCTCAGACATCCATCTAAAGACCAGGATCACCCTCTTTTCTTTTCCCCCTCCCTTCCTCTTCCATGTGACCACCCTTGCATAGCTGGTAGCCAATCAGGACGCAGAGTGTGTCAACGTATCCTGGATACCAGAATAGTTGAGGCAGGGCCCCGGCAACCCCGGTGTGGGAGGGGGTGCGGTGTTGGGATGCCAGGGACAGATGGAGGAGAAGAGCGGAGGCCACGCAGAATAATGGATGGATCTCAAGGGAAATAGTTTCTGTATGTGTGTTTGTATGCAAACAGGGATGTTTTCTGCATCCATATATACTATAACTTCTAACTGGTTTCAGATCTTATGATAGACACCAAAGACCAATGAATAACAGCTATAGATAAGAGAAAAACCAGTTTACTGCACCAAAGTGCGTACAAACAATGGGCCTCATTCCCCAAATGTTCTTAAGAACAAATTTGTGCTTGACCCCCACTTACATTTGTTCTTAGGTGAGAACAGAATGAACACACACCCAAGAGCATTCGACACACATATGAGAGCTGACATGTTTGCGCAAAACCGTTTTCGTCCATTCTAATTTAAAATGGAATATTTCTCTCCTTTATAATTTTGCAACTTATTACTTTTATTATTTTACGCCAGCGTTTTGCACTTTCTTCTTGCAGCAATATCTCCACTTCAGAATTACTGAAGTTTGGGACGGTTCTCTGAGTGTCCCCGGTCCTACCTTCTCATGCCCTCTTATGGGAATTAAAGCGCGTTGACCTTTGCTGAGCTGAGCAACAAGGCACGAGCTTTCAATTCACGGCATGTTGGGATTCATCATTCTAAGACGCACCTGCAAACAATTCCTCTGTTTAGGAACACGTCACGAATCACACGGGGAACAAATGTAAGAAATAACTTCGATAGACGATACTGGTGAATGAGGCCCAATGTGCTGCAGCTTAGTTCCCGCCCTCACACGTTTGTGGTCCGGGCTCAGGAGGGGCAGCTACAAGCTGTATCGGGGTCTGGGGAGTGGAGAGAGGTCCCGATGGATTCGGTGGAGGAATTGGAGAAACTATTGTGACTTCCCGATGAGAGGGTGCAGTCATGTGACCAGACATCAGCGATGTGAACACCAATAAACGCTGTGAGACGAGGGAGTAAACTCGTCTTGTCATTGACCTTGAGAGACAGACTGTGGTCTTGACAGGGAGCTAGCCGCTCCACCTCGCCTGTGTCTCATGGGGTCCACATATGATGTGAATAATATGATGACTGCAGTCATTGGGCAGAGGGGTCAAAGGGAATGTCAGGTGGGGTTTCGTTCATGGCTTTGATTCTATACACGCATCAATGTGAGAGAAACTCTGAAATATTATATAATAATATTTGTCCCGACGGATCACTTCAGCAAAGTTGAACCGTATGAAAAAGCTTTGGTCTAACAAGTAAAACAGTGGCCACACCACTGGCCGTGTTTTCCTGAAGGGCAACCGAAGTGTGGGCAAAGGTTTGCAAATGGTTCTGCCTACCAATATTTTAGGACAGACTTGTCCTTACTAATATTTGAACAAACCTGTGCATCATTGTGACCAAACGCACACTCACACGTAGTGAGAGAGGAGCTGTTAAACTTTTATCTGAATCAACTTCTTCTGGGCTTGTCACCCTGGTCAAATGAGACCACCTCTGGATTGTGCCTACCTCATTGATCGCCAGCTGCTCTCCTCCACCTCCTCCTGGGTGACCAAAACGATGGCCGCAACTACGGAAGTCTTCATACAGCAGATCATCTTCGCTGCCGAGCTCCTCCCCAAGTCCTGCCTTGTCTGAAGCCCCGTCAGGTACGACCGATGCTGAGACAGGGAGGGACGGGGAGGACAGAACACCAAGACAGCGTGGTTAGCTGTTCATCATAAGCAGGTAGGGTCAATGCTGTAGACACGCATACAATACATCAGTATTTATTTATATTTACATTCAAATGAGTCAATAACTGTATGGTGGAAAACAAAGATGGCGTCACTTTGAACTCTTTAGAATTTTAATGCTTAAAAAAAGAAACAATCATTAAGACAAAATGTGACAAACATCAGTATTCAAATGGATGATATTTGTATCTGAGGCCCAGCAACCGATTAAGCTGCCAGCGGCAGCTGACACCTCGATTTGAATGTATTTGGCCATTTGTGAAACAGTATGTGACCAATGGTTATAATGTAAACCCCAACCTTCTTTTCCTCACGGACCACTTTCATGTTAGACAACATTTCCTGGACCGACTGACTGAGTAAGGTTGGCTGGTGCCATGAAGGACAACAGATAACAAAGGCCCTTTCCTAATGTTTAAGAGGGCGAGAATGGACTCGCGTTCTCAGGGGAATGGACTCGGAGTCAGGATTCTCAGGTACGGAGCGATATATATTATGGAGCACCAGAGTAAACTCTTATATGTCAGACATAAAATGAGTAGCCAAATGTCTCAATGGATCAGATCAGAGTTGTTGAACATCTTCCTAATGATGAAGAGGAGCAGCTGCAGTTTGTGGTGCTGCTGAACGTTACTGGATCACACTGACAGGTGTAGATCTAATATATTATTGGATGGAAGAAACCCATCAAAACGTTACTGAGGTAAACATTTAATTGAGGGATGATGTATCACATCACACTGCATCAGCTTTATAAATGTTTCATAAAGTACAGAGACGGTTGGATAGAACAACAACATTGAATCAGTTCATATTTGAATGGACGGCTGATAATCAGTGTGGTGTCCTCGTCCAGTTAAATGATCTCTCAGGGATCATGGCGGCTGAGACGAGTCTGACGGTCCTGTTAACTACACTTTACATCTCCCACAACCTGGAGTTGGATGTTAAGGACGCTCAATGTTGATGAAGTGACTCCAGAGATGTTGCTTGAACAAATAACTTCCTAAAAAGTCCTAAAGTTACATTCTGTGACTTAAATATAACGTTAGTAGTATTTATAAACACAATTGTGTTGATTTTCTTCTGCCATTGTTGCTTATTGCTTTGGTGCAATGCATTCTGGGATATTTGGCTCTCACAAGAACAAGTCTGCTCCAATGCATGAAATGGGCGGGCGAGTCCCATCGCGGTATTATGAGCGCTCTCGGTGAGATGCGGACTTCAGACCTGGAAGAGGACTCGGACTGCGACTGATGACGTCTCACGAATCCACAAGAACACAAGAACGCTTATTGAGAAAGACCCCGGAGACGTTTCAGCCTCTAAAGCACTCAGAAGCAAATTTGTAGTTTATGCTCTTTGGTCACAAATTTTAACTGAATTGAAAAAAATGAATACCTGACAACCGGTCTGAGGGTGTTTTTCCTTTTCAAATGATTAGAAACCACAGTTACAACGTCGTAGCTCTGAGTAACATTATCCTGAAGAAATGATTCCATACTGTGAGGTTTAAACAAAGGTGTGTTTCCGTCACAGAAACATCCTCTCAGGTGTTTGTGGCTGATGAGCTAAAAATACATCACAAGCGTCGCCTTCAGCTGACAACGAGATGAACGGAGAAAACCTAGAGCTTGGACACAGTAGGATGTTGTTGAGCAGCAGAAGTATTGATGTCGTACAGCGGTTTCTTACACGCCATACTGTTACATCATCATAGTTGACCTCATCAGGGCCGTGGAGGTATCGGGTTGTGCCCTCATGGGGGCAGTGTAGGACCCCCTGACCCGTTGTGTGTGATGCTGTAGAGGTATTGACATGCCTTTGTTCATGTGCACAACGTTTGTATTATTCTGTCTCATTCCTAATGCCGTGATGGCATAACGTTTTCCACTGGTGAAACCGATACAACCATGAACATGCAAAAATGCTGTACAGGACGAACCAGTTTAACAATGTGTCATCATACTTTTGGCTCCTATTAACCACAGTATGTTGTGTGCTGACAACATTCTGCATTTGTGATCATCGTTAATATACTATATACACTACTATTATTTGTAGTCATGTACACCATCATTTTGCTACTCGTATTATTTGAATAATCACATGCATTGAACATATTGTAAATCTTTTATGTTGTTCATTCTGTCCATTCCGGGTATACAAAATGAATTGAATTAACGCCTCCTAGTAGAGTGCACACAGTGGACATACATGGCAGCTTTGTCCAAAGCCCAGAGACCAACCAGTACTCAGTATGCAGGAATTACATGTCATTACAGGTCATTTAGCTGATGCTTTTATCCAGAAAAAATGGCGTATTACATTATATTATTACGGGGAGCAATTAGGGGTTAGGTGTCTTGCACAGGGACACTTCATGGGACATGGGACAGCTGGGACTGGAACCAGCAACCTTGTGGTTCCCAGCACACCCTCTCTACCCCTGCACCACGACGACGATCCGATTGTAGCAGTACATGTAAGAGAGAGGACAGGGACCGAGTCGCTTAATTGGTTGTCAAGTCTGTCAATTTGCTATTTTCTTTAGTGATTTGGTTAAGCAGTTTCTTCCCCCCTTCAGGTGCTGAGTCTGCGGTGGTGGTCACCACCTTGGTGTCCCAGGTGGTGGTGTCCCTCTTATGTTATGTTTTGCATGTTTGAGTTGCTTCATTTTTAGTTTCACGCATGGTGCTCCTTGGGTCCCCTTTTCTTTTGACTGTCCATCATCATAAGTCTCAGCCCTGATTGGTTCCCCTGTTGCTTGTCCAAGAGTGCAGAGGGTTTTTTTACCGTTGTTTTAAACCGTGAATTTAATGAAATTACATTGTTTCAAATTACGTCTCTGCCTCATTTGCGACGAACCTGAGTGCCTCCCCTTAGTTTTATTTGGAAGATTTAAAACAATTCCCTGGGTGGCGTTGTCTGGCGACTTTATAATATTTGAATTGCCCTCATCTTTACGTCACGCCTCGTGTCGCTACATGTAGTAGAATTCATACTTGCTGATTACCAAACCTGCTCGTTCCACGTACTCGGGGAACATTAACTTGAGGAGAAGATATCAATATTATGTTTCTGTTTTAGACAGTTGGTTTCAGGAATTGGTTAGCCTAGCTTAGCATAAATACTTGGTAGCCTCGCACTATTCATGAATACACCTAACAAATGAATGTCTATTCTCTTATTACTTACAATTTTACACTCCTCATAACAAATGGTTTCCTTTCCGTAAAATGCACTTTATTTCCCTGTCCTTTGCGTTTCATTTGAAACAGGCAAACGGGGTTATAAACTGAGGGATTGTTAAAACACTACTACCTATCAGTGTTGTCAGGCCCAACAATCAGAAGTGGTCGGATGTTTTTTCTTTGCTGCTTCTTGTCATATGTAACCGTATTGTCTTTGTCATTATAGCTGAGGGAAATAATAGGGACAATTGTTTGTACTGTTGTTAGCATTGTTAGCTGCACACCCCTTGATCAGCTGTCCACATGTCTACGTTCAGCGCGGGTTAACAGTAGCTCGATCCAAAGATGTTGGTTGGAATCGTCAGAGACATGTTGGCGATGAGTCTGTGCAATCGGCCATTTGCTGCTAAAGAAAAAGGCTCAGGATTATAAGGCAGAGAGGCCCAATGTCTGCAAACATGAAAGTCTCTACAGAAATTCCTGGGAATGCCGTCAATTTGTGTTGACATAGTATATTTAGTTCTGGACTATTTAATGTATAAATGTCCTCCGCAGATGAGAAAAGTTATAGGCTTTTTCTTTTCACTGGTCAATAGTGCAGAGTTTGAGCCTGTTTGGCAAGTGGAAAAAAACTGAGTTCAATATTGTCTCAACAGTGGTTCCATTCACTGAGCCACATCGTGTTATGTCTATTGATTCTGGCAGGGGAGGAAGTAACAAACTATAAATACTCTTCTCTTATGAAGTTGTATGTTTATGTACGAAACAGTACAAAAGTATCACACCGCCTTCATTCCAGGTCAAATGTATTCATGGGTACAACAACATTCAGTCCTGATAAACTGTGGACAACGTCCCCCCTGGACCAGGCCTAGGATTTGGTGAACCATGATGATGCAACGCTGACTGCGGCAGGAAAGGCTTTTCTTTTGATTGGTTTGGGAAGGTGGTCCTCGGATGTACTTTACCACTTGTTGCTTTGGGACATTTGTGGTCATAATGATGATTTCAGAGAAACAGAATGACTCAGGTCTGGTGTCTCAACAGAACTAGCTAATTCAATGCGTTACAGTAAATATGTTGAATGTCGTGACTTGTCACATTACACAGTCTGAGAGGAGGATCGATGTGGATGACCAGGACAGGCGGCAGTTTCTCATTTTGCATTGATCTGCAACATAATTCATTTTGGTAATGGAGTCACGTCCACACAGCACTGACTGTCTGCAGATAATACAGAACAAACACTGGGACACACACACATTCCCGCACATACACACGCGTGTAATGTTTGCCAGCTTGTGAGAGGCAGACGCTTCGTACCACAAACAGGAAAAGCTGACCTGCGTACCGGAGCTTGGAGGACTTATTCCAATTAATGTAGCAAAATGCAGCGTAGATCCCAGATTACTGAAAATTGAGTTATGAATTTCAAACGCGTGAAGTTAAATGTTGATTACTGGCCCCAAAATACTTGACTAAAAAGTACAGTTTGAAAAATGAACGTAAAGTTATTTCTCCTTAATAAACGTATTACTCAAATCTTGATTTCTTCCTGTTTGACATTTTATATTCAGCTCCTGAATCTGACACTTGGGGCAATAGAAATCTCATGTTTCCCTATATAGGATTCACATAAAATATGATGAAGATAATGTCAAAGGTAGTGTGAAGATCTCTACCAATAAACAGAATGGCAGATTCAAGCGGTGGAGAAGTGAGTGTTTTAGTATTTTCTGGGGTCTTTCTGATTAAAAACAAACATCAAGCAGAGGAGAGAAGTGATAGAAAACAGTAAAAATCCATTGTTTCTGTTTATTGGTCTAATCATAAATCAATAACACTAATGTTTATTATGACATTGTTTATTATAAGCCGTAATAACTTAACGTAATAACACAAATGTGAGACAGTGGTTCCCAAACGTTCTGTCGAGCCCCCCAATGACGTCAAAACGAGGAGGAATATTACTTCCCCTTCACTGCTAAAGCATTGAACACTGCTGAGTCCTGTCCAATAACTACAATATCCCATATTTCTAATTCACTTCAACGACCTCTCAGTTATTGACAATCAACAAAGGACGCTCCAACACGCCGTCCATCCGTTCATTCGCCGTCTAAACTGGCATTTTTTCACACACAATTACCTTCTTCATGCCGCTCATATGTCCGGGCATTCCAACGCTGTCGCTGACTTTCTCGCTATGCGTTTCAGACGTTCAGAACCACGCGCAGACACCGCTCCTCCATATTCGGCACTGACGTTCCTTTGTTTGGTGAGTGCAGGTAAGCTCCTTTTCTTTACTTAAATAGGTTTAAAAGCAAGATTTTAAGTGGAATTTTCAAAACATGCTCTATTCCTTTTAGGTCAGAGCAAAACATCGAGGCTTTAGAGGGCGGTGGCCTACAGATAAATAATGACTTTCACATTGTGTTTGTCTGTGTGTCCCCATGCTTATCAGTATCTAGCAGCACGTGTTCTTTCTTGGGCCTTGCTGTGCTGAACGGGGTCCCATGCAGACCTTGTGTGAGTGACCTGAGCTACACCTTAGCTAAGTGTAGCAGGATGACGGCTTTCTGCCCATTCGCAGTATTGCCCCCTTTATTTGCCACCACATAAGGAGGGATCGGTGGATCTGCCCTCTCTCTCTCTCTCCCGGGTCACCTGGCTGCAGGTTCTGCAGACGCTCGGCCCTCTGGTGTTCACCGCGCAGGTATGTGGTACTTTATTGCGCGTTTCCATTCGTGCACCGTAATGACGTGTGTTCATGTGCTGCTTAGTTCTCATCCTCCTGCCTGTAGAGCATTGATGAGCATTGAGTTAATAGAACGTTGTGTTTCTGGGACTGACACTGGTCGTTTCCACGTTATTGAGTTAATCACATCAGTGTGTGTGTGTGTGTGTGTGTGTGTTATGGTCTTCATATCTGAAATCTGTTTAATAAATATTTTGAAATTTATGGTTGAATTTCTTTTTTCTATTGATGCATATTCATTGATCTGAGATATTTAATGGATCCGCTTTGGATTCGGGCCGAATGAGCCGCTTTATCAACAGGTAAAAATAAAAAACTGGTTTGGATCCGATCGGAATATTCTGCGAGGTTCTACTCAATTTAGCTGACTTGTTATTCAAAGCGACTTACAATAAGTGCATTTCAAGCATAAGGAAACAAACAAGTGGAATTTCATCAAATAGGCCGAACCATGCTGCGTTAATGCTACTTTTATAAATAAATAGTTGAGGTGGGGAAACGTTGTACTGCAGAAGAATAGTGGTTAGAAACTGGGCGTTGGGATGAGCCTTTGACTGACCCCTACCTACAGTGAGAGTAGCATGTAGAAGGTTATGCAGCAAACCATTTCAAACCGTCTGCTGTTCTCACCGTGTGTGTGACATTTCAGTTGTAAACCAATAGTCCAAGTCTACAAAATATGTTTCCTCTTCATAGGAAAAGCCTGCTGGTTTGCACATGTGACTGAAAATGACCTTCTGAAAGTAAGCAAAGAAAGTGATAACAACGCTTACAGCCCCTCATCCCTGTGCTGCACACAGAGGACTCACCACTGATCTTCTCTGATGAGGACAAGTGCAGCGGGGGGGGTATGAAGTGTTATGCAAGGAAGCATCCAGCTGAGCCCTGAGCCTTACTCCTCTGAGTCTATGGAAGCCAGACTGCACATCGTACGCACACGCAGGTTTGTAAAGCCCTTGACATCCACACTTTTGACTATATTATTATTAGTGAGATGGTCAGGATGGAGAGCGGACTGAAAGGGGGAAGGAACCTTGCTTTGGTGGCTAACACGTAGCTCTGTTATTTTCACAGAAACAACAAATATGGAACTAAAGCATATTAAACATCTTCATAAATCATGAACAGGCTGCACCAATGATGGATTAAGGACTGACATTTAGAAGTCTATTACTTCTAAATAAGTCTATTCTTTACTTCTATTTGAAGTAAATGTATTTACTTCAAATTTAAATCTAATATGTTTAAAATATGTATTCAAAAGTAAAGTGATAGGTATTCTTTTTGTATATGCAATAAAGTTTACATATTTTAATGCAATTATTTCAAAAGGATTGAACCTATTGAACCTACAAAGTTTGAGAACCACTGTTCTCGATGACAAGTAGTTCACAATGAAAGAGCACTCAGGGAGTACTGTTCTGGTGTCACCCTGCCCCCCCCCACTGACTAAGCAGAGGTAGAACACAGGCAGGCCTCGGGCTGAATGGCTGTTACACAGCGACCTATTTCCCGGAGAGCCCTGTGCCTCCTATTTTTGTGATGGATGCTTTCAGACATCCACCCTCCTCCCCCACGCTTTCTTGCTTCAGAGAAGAGGATATTTGGCTGTGTGTGTGTGTGTGTGTGTGTGTGTGTGTGTGTGTGAGGCAAAGTGGCCAGTTGGCCATCGCAGAGGAAAGATTTAACACAACGATCGGCAAGTCGCAGTCATATTCACGCACTTGACCACACGCATGAAATATCATGCGTGTGGTCACATGTACAGCACTGAGTGCAGGGAAGGGACATAGGTAATGGTGGCCGGGGGTCAAGCTTGACAAAGACCAGTGGGAAATGGGAGGCAGCGTTGCTGGGAGAGAGCAGCACAGTGGTGTATCATGGTAAATGGAGGAGAATTCCTCCTAAAAGGGGTTTAGGGAATTTTTCTCTGCATTGGCTCTTTGTTAAATTAAGAATAGAATTTATGGTACTTTTCCTTACCTATAAAGCACCACCTTGTCGGGCACCATCTTATCCTAAGCACCTTATAATACCACATTGTGCTACTAGAGAGCAGTACTTCGTAGTGGGTTATTTGTTGTCCTTGAGTCTTGAAAGCATGGGGGCCACAGCCTTCAGTTACCAAGCTCCTCTTTTGTGAAACCAGCTTCCACTTTCAGTCCGGGGGGCAGATTCGGTCAGCTCTTTCTAGATAAAGCTTAAGACTTTCCTCTGATATCGCTTATGGTTAGGCCTGGCTCAGGTTAGTCTGGACCAGCCTTAAGCTGCTCTCTCTACTTCTATAAGAAATAACATGCACAGCACTATTTCAGCTTAACAAGGGTATGACGACAACAAAAACCGCAGACGGATCGACAAGGAGACAAAGGACAGAAATTGTTTAAATACAGTGGGAAATTGCAGGTGACTGGACACAGAATGAAACAATCAGGTACACGGCAGACAATCACAGGAGAAAACACACCAGGGCAGGAAGTGAAACTAACCCAAAGATACACGAGGCAAGAAAATAAATCCAAACTGTGACAGTTATATCTGGTGGTGGTTACATCCTATGGTGTTAACATCTGATATTCTGGTCAAATAAAGTAACCAATATGAGATGTCATCCATGGGCTCTGGGAACCGTTGTAAATGTCATTGTTTCAGAATATATTATCCTGAAGTTTACATTACAGATCGTTGGTGTCTGCCAAAGACCTTTCCTCTATCATTTATCCCACCCATTCCATACACACATACACACCT
Source organism: Gasterosteus aculeatus (assembly GCF_964276395.1). Classification (NCBI taxonomy): domain Eukaryota; kingdom Metazoa; phylum Chordata; class Actinopteri; order Perciformes; family Gasterosteidae; genus Gasterosteus; species Gasterosteus aculeatus. The sequence goes on along the minus strand of NC_135708.1, from coordinate 253,421 downwards.
TGTCTCAGGGAGCCTATGGAACTGTTGGTCGGCTCTTATTTTCTTCTTTCGCTCTCTGACTCAGTCCATCCCCTCTTAACTCAAAACGCCATCAACCCCTCGCCTCTATCTTTACCCAGAAACTGCTCTACACCTACTGTAACCTCACAGTGTCTATTACCACTTCTTTATCTTACTCTCTCCCTCTCTCAAACTAAAATCCTTACCACATCACCTGACCCCTCTCTCCCTTCTCTCTGGCCTCCTGTCTTATCAGTCCTCCCTCCATCACAACAGGTCCACAAGTCCTCTCTGGCTCTGTGGTTGTCGGTGAGTGCAGAGAGAGCCACTATGAGGAGCAGAATGGAAATGTCAAAAATCCCAAATCCCTGACGACCTGCTTGCTGACCAGTCTCTTCTCTCCTCTTTCTCTGCCTCTATTTCTGCAGCCATAAACTCTTTCTTCCAAACCAGAATCCAATCCTCATTCTCTAACCCAAAAAGCTCTTGATCTTTTCCAACCTCCTTTCCCCCCATCCCCACCCTGCCAGTCCCCCTCCACCATGTGCCCTTTTAGGGAAAGGCTCTTCACTCACGACCTCATCTTCTACAACTCGGTCCTAACCCCAGTCCTAACTGCTAGGGACCTTGGTACTCAACTTTCCCTCATTGGCAACAGCAACTACTTGTTTCTGTAGATACATGATGCACAACTTCAGGAGTACTTCCCTTTCAACTCAGAAGGTGGCGCAGGTTCTGGTACAGGCTCTGGTCTTCTCATGCCTTGACTATTGTAACTCCCTCCTGGTAGGTCTACCCGCCAGTGGCATTCGACCTAAGTGGCTCATCCATACATTGGTACTTGCGTACCGTGCGGCAAAAAGATCAGATCTAGTCAGCATGCAGGGCATGGTCGAACCGTTCATCCCTGCCCGCTTACTCCGCCCTGCATCCTCCAATCTACTTGTTGCTCCATCACAGAGACTAAAGACTCAACAAAAACCCAGGCTGTTTGCTGTCCCGGCTCTCGAATGATAGAATGAGCTCCCCAATGACATCAGGACTGCAGCCTAAACAAGTAAAAACACACCTACCGACTATCTGTGGACTGGGTAGCACTTTATTACCACTCACGGTTTCACTTACTTCAAGCACTTTGTGGTTTGGTATAGTTGAAGAAATAGTACTTTCTTCATTAAGTTAATATGGGTTTGTACCGTCTTGGTCAAAGAGAAGTCATCCGACATTTTACTCTGTAGAGGCAGAGAGCCTTCAGCCGCAAACTAAAGAACCACCTCTTTAGACTCTACCTTGACATAAAAACACTAACAAATGATAGCACTTTATTTGTACTTATAATGGGTCTTATCTATAGCAGGTTGTAAATGGGCTTATTTGATGAAATTGCACTTTGTTTCATGTTCTTCTGGGTTTGTTTCCTTATGGTTGAAATGCACTTATTGTAAGTCGCTTTGGATAAAAGCGTCAGCTAAATGACATGTGATGTAATGATAAATGTGTCTGCTAAATGAAATGTTATGTAGTGATGTAATAATTTGTTCAAACAACCTTTTTGTTGAATGTTTCTTTTTATTATAATTCAATAATGAGCAAAGTAGCCTTTGACATTGTCCTGGTGGCCACATTTTGATGTTCCTGGTTTGACTATGCTTGAGAAACCTTCCTCCTATTTCTACTTTCTCTCTGCTTCATCTACATGCTGTCATTTCCTATGACCTGACTAAAGCTAAGATGTGCATTTTATGTTAGGAATGACTTAAAAACTTAAAAGTCCTGACTTCTTCGTCATGCTACCTGAGAGCCTTGAGTGCAACAAACACAGCGATGTGAGCATGTATGTAGCAGATATACTGTGTTTCTGCACGATCAGAAAGCAAGGCAGCCAGCCCACCCAAATATCCACATAGTACAGACCCTGTCAGTCAGTGTCAGCCCATTGACACACACACACACACATTGTACATGCAATCCCATTCTGTGTAACACACAAACGTTACTCTGATGTGCCGGCCATTGGGTGTGCACATGTGGTACCGTATATTACAGAGAGCTGTTTGTATGAAAAGGAGACTTTGAAATAACGTAGGCCTCAGCAATCGGGTGATCTGGAAGGAGATCGGCACAGAAGTGCATTGTGTGTGGAAGGAACTTACCTGTGGTTGAATGCAGACTCTCTAAGCTCCAATAGCGAGAAAGGACCCCCCTCAGCGTTCCGCCCAAGCTACCTCCGCCTCCTCCACCCATCCCAAGACATCTGTCCACCATGCTGTCCACCTTGACGCCTGTTGGGCTCCCTCTGTCCGAGTCGGAGCCAGGCGACAGCCCCGAGCTGCCGCTGCTACCACAGCTTCCCCCAGGCAGGGGCACACCCCCCTCCGAGCCCTGCTGGGTCCGCATCCCAATTCGGATGCACCACAACAAGGGGGGTGAAGGATGCAGGGAGCAAGGAGGTAAAAGCAAATGAAAAGGCGAGGCAGGCGAGCAGGTGGCCACAGCGCAGAGGAGGCTCCTATTTGCAGAGGTTGGTTCCAGCTGTCAAATTCTTACATTAACAGTAGAGCAGAAGCAGCGCTCCTCTCCACCTCGCTCAGCCTCTCCCTCTCTGGATCTCTCTCTTCGCTGACATCAGTGGGGGTCCTGCAGGGGGGTTCTGCAGCATGGACAGCTCACTAATGGTGCAGTAGCTTATCTATCCAGAGGAGATGAAAAATGCCTCTCCCAAACACACACACACACACCCCGTTGGTTGTCAAATTCACAGCATGTTACAGAGCAAATGTATAGATTGGGCTTCTGAATTCTCTTGTTAAGTTGATAATGTACTCCATCATTGGCTGACCGATTCAATTCAATTCATTTTATTTTGTAGAGCCCAAAATCGCAAATGGCAAATTAGCCTCAGGGCTTTACAGTGTGTACACATGCGACATCCTCTGTCCCGAAACCCTCCATCGGCACAGGAAAACATCCATTTGGTTAAAAAGATTCCTGAAAATAACCAATCAGAGATTTTTATCTAACTAGCTCACTACAATTCAAATTGCATTAGTACCAGACCGAACAAACCAAACCATACAAACCCTTTATTAACACAGTGATGGAGGACGATACCAGTGGGACTGGCTCAGATGCTCTTTACTGCCCTCTATGGGGGAGTGACTGTTGCACTGCGATTTCACCATGTACTGAGAGACAGGACGCGTACTGTCTACTGAGAGACAGGACATGTCCTCTCTACTGAGAGACAGGACGCGTGCTGTCTACTGAGAGACAGGACGTGTCCTCTCTACTGAGAGACAGGACGCGTCCTGTGTCTACTGAGAGACAGGACATGTACTGTGTCTACTGAGAGACAGGACGCGTACTGTGTCTACTGAGAGACAGGACGCATCCTCTCTACTGAGAGACAGGACATGTACTGTCTACTGAGAGACAGGACGTGTACTGTGTCTACTAAGAGACAGGACGTGTACTGTGTCTACTGAGAGACAGGACGCGTGCTGTCTACTGAGAGACAGGACATGTACTGTGTCTACTGAGAGACAGGACATGTCCTCTCTACTGAGAGACAGGACGCGTGCTGTCTACTGAGAGACAGGACGTGTCCTCTCTACTGAGAGACAGGACGCGTACTGTCTACTGAGAGACAGGACGCGTGCTGTCTACTGAGAGACAGGACATGTACTGTGTCTACTGAGAGACAGGACATGTCCTCTCTACTGAGAGACAGGACGCGTGCTGTCTACTGAGAGACAGGACGTGTCCTCTCTACTGAGAGACAGGACGTGTTACAACTACAACTCATGAGTATTGAAGAGTGTGATAATAGTTTTTCTTTGTTCACTTCACTAAAAGGTGTAAAACTCAATGCTCAGAAACAACACAGACTGTCGGCTTCATGAGATTATTTTCTATTAAGGTAGAAAAGCCGTATTTAGCCTGATGATTAGAAGAGATTTATGTCTGCACAAAATGAAATTAGATAAAGAACCCACACAAAATAGATGACACCAGTAAAGCTGTGGCAGATGTGTATGTGTGTGTTTTACTTGAAGATGTCATTAACAACCAGTAGCCAGAGCCAGCCAAAGACCTGTGTTCCGGCCTGAAGGTGTTTGACCATAATTGTCGAGCTGCTCTTGGACACGTTGGCTGTGAGGCACTTGAAGGACCTGGTGAGCTGGTCATTGAAATAATCTAGGCCCCATGACTGGTAATACAAATATATCAGTCTGCGCACTAACCGCCAAGACAAATTCCTTGTATGTTTGACATATTTTGGCTAATAAATGTTTCCTGATTCCTCAGACAGCCTGGTACCAACGCTCTGGTGTTATTTTGATGTGTTATGTTCATCTAAGATAAAGAAAGCTACTCGGGCAGCAGTTGTGTGAGCCACTCCTGGTATTCTAAGGCTGCGTGTGCCCACCACAAACCGTGTGTATCTGCATAACAAAAAAAAGTCCTATATTTAATGCAATAATGCAACACACTCAAGATCAGTGATAGGAGTACTCGGGGACATGATATGAACCCCACCTGAGGAAACAAATGAGCAGGTGACTGAGGCCCCTTACAATTACAATGGAAGTAGCACCGCTTGTAAATGTGGCAACGAGGGTGGTCTGATTCCATGTCCTCGTCCCCCTTTGGGACGAGTGGGGCCGTGGTGGGATTGCAAATCCCTTGTGGAAACAGCGGAGGATAAATGATCAGAACCCTCAGTCGCCCAGTACGACCCCTGTAGAGGAGCGACAGCACCGAGGTCGACTTGAAGACGAAGACGACTTGCTGAAGTTCAAACCGAGCATCAAAATGGGGAAGAAGGAGTTTAAGTGACTTTGAACGTGGGATGCTTGGTGGTGCCAGACGCGCTGGTCTGACACCACCAACAAAAATATGCACTTAGACAAATGATGCCCAAAGCTCGCGCGTGGAAGAAGGATGTTCAAGGAGGAATTCAGCTGCAACCAACAGCGGCGTGTTCTTTTGTGGTCAACACAATGAACCAAGGCCGCCCGTCCACTAGGCGGCAGTATTTACTCATCAGTAACTACTAAAGTTGCTACATTTATGGCGGGCATTTCTTACAGGCAGAACACTGACTGTCACAAACGGCTGCAGAGATTTTCACGCACAACCATCTGTAGGATTTAGAGAAAGAAAAGTTGTGTTAATGAAAATGCCTCATTGATGTGAGTGGTCAGAGGAGATTTAGCAGACTGGTTTTAGATTCGATTCGATTCAACGTTATTGTCATTGCACAGGGTACAAGTACTGAGGCAACGAAATGCAGATGAAAACCTAAAATAATGCTTAAGGACACAAGGCAACACAACATACACAACAATTCAGTAACTTCAGCCTTTAGACTGAACAGTGCTTTAGTACACGGGCATGAAATCACAAAGTGGTTTGTAAAAAACTAACAAGAATCAATTGTGGGGAAGCTGGGGAAGCTTTTTGAAGGGTTAGGAGGCTTTTCACAGCCCGTGTTCATCACAACTGGGAGGGGCTTACCTCTGTCAATACAGCTACTTTAACATTAGCATCCCTTCCAAAATAGTTACTTAATAAAACAATAATACAATATAAGTGTAGGTTCAAAAACATAGATGATATATTCAGAAGGATATTCAATTTAATCATCCTAAAACCCCAAAGCCCCCCTCCAGACTGGAAATGAATCACGCACCAGCAGACCCAGACCCAGAGAACCACTGTCACGAAGTATTGTGTATGTCCTGCTAGCACAGTTAAATAAACCATGAAACTTTAAAATGCAATTCCTCCTCAGAGTTATTTATTCAATCCTGTTTAAAAGGATCACAATGTAAAAAGGTATTTATCAACTTCATGGAGTTTGTTCAATGATGAATAAAAGACAAACCAGTGCTTTTAGAGTTGTCGATGCCTGCCTGAGTGGAATATCGTTGGCTACATTGCCATTGGAAAAAAACTAGATAATGGTGACAATGAACGTGTATTTAATGTAACTTTTATGGTTAAAAATGTCAGAAGGTACTATTGGCCCCCAGGCATCTTTACATCATCAAATCATCAAATCTGGACACCGCTGCCTCAAGGTTTCAAGGTTGTTTTCTTCTCGACATCTAGATGTTTTAGGATTAAATACAACCCTATTGGTAGTGGAACACTTTTTATTCTTTTATTGAAAAAATAACAGAAAACACTGTTTTATTACTGTTTGTATTACAGAGTAAACTTGTCCCTCCATATTAATTACAATTAAATACAATGAATGTATTGTGAATTCTACTTGGCATTGTAACTACACAAACGGTCAGATGCTGTAGTCGGTTCTTATAGTGGATCAGCATTTGAGCTTGACAGCTGTAATTTGTCAAGAGTGGAGATCCAATATAAATATACAATATTTGTAAACCCTAATATTCATGTTGAGGGACACTGAAACCACTCAGTAAAACATCTTGAAATAAGCTTTCAATCAACACCCTCGAGAATCAACTTCCCACATTGCAAAACTGTTGCTGATCCATGACTGGAAGTTGTTCATCAGCATAGAAGAAGAGACACACACTTCAGTTGATGTCAACTTTGTGCAAATCCTCCAGAGTGACGTACACCACCTGAAACATCCAAAGCATGGCATGATAAGCACTTGGTTCCCAGGCTGAAAGTCATCGTTTATCGCAGAGCTCATTTTCTAGAGACTAGAGGTGCTCATGCTTGCCTGGTCGTGGCAGGGGTCGGGGTAGTCACAGATGTCCTGTGAGAACACACAACGAATCAACTGTTTCACCTCCTCAGGGTAGACGTATGTGGGGTGGCACCGATCCCCCCCCTTCACACCGACCCCGTGGTACATCTGGAATCAAAGAAAAGAAATAGGAACACCTGGAATACTATTTCATAACTAATAGTCAATGCTAAAAAAATAGTTTTTTCATCCATTTTCTCTTATCCAGGTCAATGTAAAGCAAGGTAGTCCCGACTTTCCCAGACATGTCCAGGTGGGATATATAATCCGTTTAAAGGGTTTTACCAGAATACTGTAGGTCTAAATAGTTAAATAGTGGTTAGTGAGGACCAACTATCAATGTTGTGTCTCACTCTCTTCAAATGGTAGACGGTTATTCTCAGACTTTTATTTCAGTTTACTTTCCTTTATTCTCACCTTTGACGCCGGCAGATAAAATAAGGGCGTGGTTGATTTTGGTATTTATTCCCGCCATCGCTCATCCTCAGATATAAACATGTCGAAGACACGCTGTAACGTGTGACAGCGGCTTTTAAACTAAAGGCTATTGACGTGGCCATTGAAAGGGGAACCGAGCTGCGGCACTCAAACGGATCAAGGAGTCCATGGTTCCAGATTGGAGGCTGCAGAACTTGCAAGAAGGAGAAGATGCAAGAAGTCTCACAAAGCAGTCAGAGGAAGAAAGTGCCACTGGCCCGAAACAGAGAACGAACTAGAGGACTGGGTGAACACACAGAGAGCAGACAGCCGTGGTGGTTGGACAGTTTGAATCGTCTGAAAGCGAAGGCACATTTCAGGTGATTTCGGAGGCGGACCATCGTGGTGTCTGCAGTTGTTAAAACAAAAAGCCTGAGCATTAGGGCTGTCAAAATCGTTTAAAAAGGACATTCAAATATTCGCTTTAAAAAAAGACATATATTCTAATATTAGGCTGGTCAATAACAGGACAAATTTATACCCCTGGTTCTCGAACCTTTGCTGCGGTGTTCTGGTCTTGAGTCCAGCACCACAACCAACATGACATAGTCTAAATGTGTACCATATACTAGGCATTAAGTTATTGACTAAACTTATGCTTACCAGGGTTTCCTGTACCATTATATTAGGGGGCGCCCAGCCCAAACTGCAGACTGAAAATGTGTCGGTGTCCTGTACAATGTCCTAAAATGTCCATTTCATTTTAACAAATGGCCCATTTTCTGCATTTTAAGGCAATATTTGTTTTTTTGGTGGAACAAATGTTTGCCATTAATCAAATGTAAGCATCAGTTTTGAAGTGAATCCTGCTTTTTACTAGTCCTTGTTGAAGTAGTTGCATATATCACAATGGTGGACTGTGAGGGAGAATGTCCATGGGTGGGGACGAACAGATAGCTGGAGGTGGTTCTGGAACCACAAACCTCACAGCAGCAAGTCGGACTCACTCATGTGCAACACACATTTTCAGATGAAGCAGGATTTTCATTTTTCATTTAGAAAGAACAGGGACCACAAACTATCATGGTCTTGAGTACTGCCAAATGAAAAGTAATTTTCAATTCACATTATTGTGTTAATCACTGTGCAAAATTCAAAATATGTCATATAGAAAAGCAATGGCTGGATCACATATTTGCATTTTATCACATGGGCACCGACCAGTTTCCTTTGCAGGAGCCTGTAGACCTTCTTGCGACGGGCGCAGTCACTCTTCAGGCGTTTGGCAGCGTGGAGCAAGGAAGCTATCCACACAGGAAGTCTGAGGGAAGGAGGCAGGATGTAGATGTTACTTTTCTGAGAGGTTTATGGTGCCACAACTGCTCACTTTAGATACTGTAATTTGAATTCCTGCTTCTTAACTGAGGGTTACAACAGCCCCGTTTAAAAGTTTGCCTCCATCCATTTCCTGCAATACTCAGAAGTTTCCTTTTTAAGGTTCCAAGCAGCAATGTATCCGCACATAGTGGATCATAGTAACTATTGTTATTTCCTACAAACATCAATCTCAAAATACAAGTATTCATTTCCACTTGTCGACGAAGAAGAGCACTTAGTTATGTTGGTATCTGGTCGGAGCAAGGTACAAGGTAAACAAATGTTACCCTCATGGCACCACCCTGAGATCAGGGACCAATAACCAAATTGTAGATATGGGCGGCAAGGTGAATGATGAGACGATAACAGGGTTCACCTTATGGCCTAATAGTCGTAGAATTGGTCTCCACTCAATGTACTATTCAGCAGGGTCTGCAACGTAAACGTTCTGAATGTTGCCGCTGCGATGCAGATTTTGTACTATTCAATGGAAAAAGCTTTGTTCCTTCACTTTTTGAGCAGGTTGTCAGTTGAAACCACAGGTCCATTGGACACTGTCCATCCTGGGCGAGGGATCCTCCTCCGCCATTCTCCCTACGGGTTTTTCCTTTTTTCTCCCCTGTGAAAGCTTTTTCCTCTGGTTTCCTGACAGAGGATGTCGCATGTGTGCAGACTGTAAAGCCCATCCATCTTCAAACCGCTTATCCTCCATACAGGGTTGTGGGGGGTTTGTGCAGTATGGGCTCAAATATTCCGCACGTACCTTTTCAATAAACGATATTCTGTTTTCTATTCTGACCTGTTTCAGGGGTAACAATATATCACATATGGGTGTGGGCTGACGTCCCATTTCTCCCACACCTCTCGTTAGCAGGACGCTTTATAAACATGAAATACGTGAGAGACATGAAACACGAGAGATGCTCAGTTGGATGAAAACATGGCAATGCTCGAACAAACAGTAGTTTGTGACATGTTGACAGGATTTCAAAACGGCCAGATTCAGAACGGATTTCAAATTTGCCGAAAGGTTTTCTTGGTTGAAGCTCAGAAGAAGTTACCCAAATGAACGGCAGAGATCAGCATACACATCCATGACCAGTCCTGTGAACCAAAACAAACAGAAACAAAACATGTAAAGTTAATGTGTAAAATCTGCCCACCCACTTATTTTTCAGAAAGATACTGTTTGGCTCCTGTTTTCTGCCTCTTGTGTCCCTGGTTAGCTGTGTCCAATCACCTGCACCGTGCCAGTATATTTAAACCATGTGTGTCTTGTCGGCCCATTGAATGGGTTTTGTGAGTAGTCTGGCCCTGGCACTGATACACCAGGATCCAGATGTGTGGGCACGCTCGACGTGGTGCCGTGTTCGTATGGCTGTCTTTGTAAACAATGCCGACATACCGTAATGGTTTTATCTTAAAGCGAAGCCAAACTGCTCCCAAACTTGGGACTCACGACGCCGTTGGTAAGTTCCTCCCCATGACCTTCATACACGTGACCCGCTTGGTCCAGTGAACACACTACTGCTTTATATCTCTTTAAATCAGGGTAGGGTTGTCAGGGTACCAAATGATGACTTCAATACAATACCTTCCATAAATATCATGATACTTCTGACGATACCACAAATATGATATTCAATTGAATTGATTTTATTTTGTGTGGCCCAAAATTGTAAATTACAAATTTGCCTCAGCGGGCTTTACAGTCTGTACACATGCGACATCTTCTGTCCCAAAACCCTCACATCAGCACAGGAAAAATCTTTAAAAAAAATGAAAAGCCCTCCATGGGTAAAAAGGGAAGAAACCTTAGTGAGAACGTCGGAGGAGGATCCCTCTACTGGGATGGACAGACTTCAATGGACGTCATGTGTGCAGAATGTACATTGATGTACAATACATACAATTCTTATGACAGAAATGATTCAAATATTGCAACTAGTAAGCCAGGCGCACGGCAGGACCACTGTATATGATACCATAAATACCATACGATATTGGTATATTTATCTATAATAGTAATAAATAAAACATCTGTAGCCTAATTACCAGCTGGTTCCTGCCCAGCTTTTCGAACACTTAACAAATGGCATTTATATTAGTATTAAAGATATTAGAACTACATGGTGCCATCATAGCATTGATTATACACGGCTATGTAATGTAGCCAGATTACTGAAGTTTTGATACTAAAAATATGTCAAATCAAACCGCTTAACGTTGGGGTACCCCTGTACCTTTTTAGTATAAATACACCGCGGAACATTAATTCAGGGACCTGTTACTTTAAAAGGAACATCAGTAGTGAAACTTACTATAATGATTACACTCTGAGCTGTTAGGAGTGATCCAACTAGTGTATACTGGTCCCTGAGCTACTGTTGCTATGGCCACCCAGCTGTTCACAAACCAACATACGGTCAGAATCTTTTTAAATGCTGTAATATGGATTTTGGGCCATCCCGGCCAGGCCTAGCAGCAACCTGAGGAGAAATATGTAGTTAATGGATAATTTGATTTTCTAATGACAGGCATGAAAACGGGTCAAGGGTGAAAAAGGTGAGAAGGAGATTACCCCTCTAGAGGTTTTCAACTGGTTTTGTCCCAGGGGGTACCGACGAGGGGGGGATGGGAATTGACAACAACTAATAGGGAACAATTCATTAAATACTCGTCATGCAATATATTGCATTGCATATAATGTGTGCTGGTCAACTAGTCTAAAATGAATTTTAAACAAATTTTTGCGTAGTTGAGAGTGACAAGTCGTACCAGCGTACTTTGAAGTCAAAATGCCAAAATGCTTATCAGGTTGGCAGGTCTGCTTATTGATAGAACGGTGGAGCACTTTACCTTCTGCCTTGTCAAAAACGCTAGCGTTAGCTACCGGAGCTTTAGCTAGCTGGCCAACGTCGCGGTAAATGACTCAATTTATCAAGCTGTAGCTAACATTAGCTAAGTATATGTCAACAAAGCTCCTGGGTAACTTAAGATATACCAGAAAATATTACAATTATTGAAGCCATCACTCACCGTGTTCTAGTGATGTGTCGTTCGTGAACCGTACGACCCGTGAATCCTTACAAGGACTCGAGAGTAACGAGTCCTCTCAAAGAAAAAATGTGTTCATCTTACTGGTATCGGTAATATCTTACCCCCCCCAAATGACTCGAAGAAAGAGTCGTTCGAAACATTTTTCATCCCACAAACCTACAAACTGGGCCAGAAGATTGGGTCAAAGATCACGATAACCATTTTTACTCTTAATTAAACACAATTCCAAAACCCAGGACACTACATCAGCACACATCAAAAACTACTGCTCCATCATCTATCTACACACGTGATATATATCATTAAAACTCAACAAAAGAACAAACAAGCAGCTGAAGCATGAATCATATCTTACCTTCGCCGTGATCAAAAATGGAGCTACAGCGGAAGGAATATGTGACCAGCTGAGTGGGGCGTGTCCACATTTAAGCACCAACCAACCAGATGCAGCTCTGTAATCAGACCCTGCAGCCCTCTGTCCAATCAGAGGGTTGTCGGTTCGATCCCAGGCTCTGCTAACCCGCATGTTGTTGTGTCCTTGGGAAAAACACTTAACCCAACATTGCTCCTGTAGCTGCGACTACAGTGTGTGATTGTTGGTTACTGATGGACAGGTGTCACGGTGTCACTGTGTGTGGTTCTCCTGTCATCAGTGTGGGAATGGGTGAATGATGTCATGTAGTGTTAAAGCGCTTTGAGTGGTCAGAAGACTAGAAAAGTGCTATACAAGTACAGTCCGTTTACCATTTATACCATTTACCATTTAGAATAACATACCTGCAAACCTCCTGCGTTTGTTTTGCCATTTTGAAATCAAAATATGGCGTCCACGTGAATCTGCCTAATATGTTTGATAAATGATTCTACATTAGCTCCCTTTTTGGAGTAGACTCAACGGGTGGACCACCTTTTTCACCTGTAATGAGTTTGCACGTACGGAAAAATCTCTCAAAGCTCCACCAGCCTGCTGCAGTCCCCCTCCCTCCCCCAGCCCATCAGGTGCTCACGCCTCTTCATCTATATCACCTTCCCCTCCCCCAGCAGCAACGACCCTCTCTATTCTGGAGAGACACGTTAACCGGCTCTTTAGAAGACTAAATCCCCGTAAGGCAGCCGGTCCGGACTCCGTCTCCCCTCACTCCCTGAAGCATTGTGCTGACCAGCTGTCTCCGGTGTTCACTGACATCTTCAACACCTCCCTGGAGACATGCCACGTACCAGTGTAATCGGTGTAATGACGTCCCCGAGCAGTGAAAACGCTGAGTTTTTATACACATGTGAAGAACATTCTCCGTGCCAGTTACGAGAAGCTACAAAGCAGGTTGAGATAAGAACCCAGGTGAAGCTGAGGGCAGCACACACACACACACAAGATCCTCCTCAGTGGCCGGTGCAAATCATTATTAATTGGCATAAAGTAAAAACGTGGATCCGGAACGAAAGCTCAGAATAAGATGTGAACTAAGGCCATGAACAGGAGTCCTTTGTTTTGAAGCTCCTGTTTGTGGACTTCAGCTCTGCTTTCAACACCATCATCCCGTCTCTGCTGCAGGACAAACTCTCCCAGCTGCACGTGCCCGACTCCACCTGCAAGTGGATCACAGACTTCCTGTCTGACAGGAAGCAGCACGTGAAGCTGGGGAAACATGTCTCAGCCTCTCGGACCATCAGCACCGGTTCCCCCCAAGGCTGCGTTCTTTCCCCTCTGCTCTTCTCCCTGTACACCAACAGCTGCACCTCCAGCCACCAATCCGTCAAGCTCCTGAAGTTTGCGGATGACACCACCCTCATTGGACTGATCTCTGGTGGGGACGAGTCCGCCTACAGGTGGGAGTCTGACCATCTGGTGTCGTGGTGCAGCCAGAACAACCTGGAGCTCAACGCTCTAAAGACAGTGGAGATGGTTGTGGATTTCCGGAGGAACAGAGCCCCAACCTCCCCCATCACCCTGTGTGACTCCCCCGTCACTATTGTGGATTCCTTCCGTTTCCTGGGCTCCATCTTCACCCAGGACCTCAAGTGGGAGCTGAACATCAGCTCCATCACCAAGAAGGCTCAGCAGAGGTTGTTCTTCCTGAGGCAGCTGAAGAAATTCAACCTGCCAAAGACGATGATGGTCCACTTCTACACGGCCATCATGGAGTCCATCCTCTGCTCCTCCATCAGCGTCTGGTACGCTGCAGCCACAGCCAAGGACAAGGGCAGGCTGCAGCGTGTCCTCCGCTCTGCAGAGAGGCTGATCGGCTGCAATCTGCCGTCCCTGCAGGACTTGTTCGCTTCCAGGTCTCTGAAGCAGCTAAAAAGATGGTAGCCGACCCCTCTCACCTCGGACAAAACCTGTTTGTGCCCCTTCCATCTGGCAGGAGGCTGAGGTCCATCAGGACTAAGACCTCCCGCCACACGAACAGTTTCTTCCCGTCGGCAGTCGGGCTCATCAACAGAGCCGGTCCCCCACTGCCTGACTATAACATCCCACCGGTCACTCCCCCTCATACTGCACATGTCACTTTCACTGTAATTCATCACTTTGTCGTCACTCGTCACTTTGTCTGTTACTTGTTCGTTAGTGCACTTTATGCTTAATATTTTTCTTTTTAACTTTTTTAATATTTTAAATTTTTAACTTTATTCCCTTGTTTTATACTAACCCATAGCCTTATTCTACTAACCCATTGCATTAGCATTTCATTTTACTTTATTTTATTACTTGTGCACTGCTGTCTTGTCTGTCCACTGTCGCGCACTAACTAAGAATAATTCCTTGTATGTTTGGCATATTTTGGTAATAAATGTTTCCTGATTCCTGAATAAAACACTTATCAATGGCCCTTGTCACGGAGCACAGAGTCAATTTATTTGTCATGACTTGTACAGGATAGAAGATCGTATAGCGCTTTCTGGGAACATTGATGCAGGATGTACCCAAATTATAGTACATGCAATCCCTTTGGAACTTAATGCAGCCAATAAGGTCGTCTGACCAGTGCTTCTTAAATGGGGTTGCGTGAACTCAACAGGATAAGTAAGACATTTTTTTAAATGTTACTGCAGCAACAATAACCTCACATGTATAGGAATTGACACTTAAACAGACTTATTACAAAATACTTTTCTTTTTTTTTATGGATTATTTTTACATTTGTAATTTTAAAATAACTCTTTATACTGTAGCACTGTTACTGAAGTTCGAGACCTGATGATAAACTCATTATAGGCAGGGGACTGTCTCATTACTAAGAAACTGTTCTTGTCCCAGGTGGTTTATCTTAAATGAATCCATCTCGTTGCATCAAGCCCTCAACAAATATGGTTAAACCTCTTAAGCTTTAATGCTAACATGATATACAAGAAGAGCGTAAGCCAGGCAGCTGTGCAAAGCAGCGGTTACATCCCTGGCCTCCATGTTGATCTGCCACGAACTACGAATCAATCCTGTGTAAAGTTGTCAAAAGCCAGCAGAAATAAATCATGACTTAATTTGCCTTACTGATATGTTTTGTATGAATGATACAATTTAGCCATAAGGTGAACTCAACATTAGAGCCATCCTCAATTGTCACTTCTCCATGGGCATATTGTACTGTACAGTTAAAAACAGCTGAAAACTATTCTATTTGTAACACGTTTAAGTGTTGTCTGAGGGCAGCAGGCTGCAGATAGTGTTGAGGTAATTATTGATGAATTCACTTTTACATAGATAAAGAAAATAATTTTATTTTCTGAATATCTTGTGACTATGTCTTGGTTGACCCTGTCTTTAATATTACTGTACATTCAGGTCACTGAGGCCACCATATTATATTTTCTCAAAAAGCATTATTTTAAAAACTCAGAAGGTCAAACAGTAGTGCTGGTTACAGATCCTGTAATCACAGATATCCTAGTGACCACCAGCTTGCCAGAAAATAACTTTTAACAGTCGATTTCTTCTGAGAAAGTTGTTTGTTGTTGTCTGTCCACAGCTTCTATAGCTTCGGCTACTGTCTATACACCTAACACTACCGGTATGTAGTAAATTAAGTTACCCTCATAGTCCGGTAGTGAAAACCCACAGGACAGTTAATGTGTTAGGAATTGTATGTGAATCTGGTAAACAGGTATACCTCCACAGCTAAACCTCACTATCGTGACGTTAGCTAAATAGGTAAAACAGTTACCGGCTAAGTAACGCATACGAGCCTTCTTACATTAGCTTTGCTGGAGTGTTTACTCTCACTACTGTGGGATATTAGAAACAAACTGACGACCCGGTTCATAAAATTAATAAAAATGCATATAGTGTACACCAGAATACAGCCATGATTCTGAAACTGTGTAATCAATAAAGTAATGACAATATTGTAAAACCACTGTAATTCTGCAACTGTAATAGAATAATACCAATGTACAGTTATGATTGTATTTGATGTAATGTAATCAACTGGAATGCATGTTGTACAACAACTGATATTGACTATGGATCATTCGAAATCCCGAGTTACATTGAACTCACCAGAAGACTCCCAGAGGTGTGGACACTAACTTTCACACCTTTAAGCATTGTAGCACTTAAATTGTACTTATAACGCCACTCATATATAGCAAATTGTAAATTGCCTTATTTGATGAAACGCGCCTTACTGTGCAAACTGAAACCTCAGCGCCTGCTGCCACCGAGTCTTGCTGCAGGTGTCTTGCTGCAGGTGTTCTGCAGTCACTCGAGGGTTTTTGACCACTTGCCTCCTCAGGAATCTGGTGGCAGCCGCTGACAGCTTCCTCTTTCTGCCACGTCCAGGTCCCGTAGCCGCTGGTCCTTCAACTTTCAACTTGCCAACTATGCTTCCAACTGTATTTCTAGGGACATTCGGTGCTTTTGCTATCTTTTTGTATCATTTTCCTTGTTTGTGCAAGGCAACGATCTCTTCTCTGAACTTTTTGGACAATTTCTAACATGCAATCAAACGTCACTCTCAATAAACCCGGAGCCAGACCAGGTGTGTTCTATCTCAAGCACACCTGAACTAATGAAGCCCTTGATTAGTGCACCAGGTGTGATTGGTACGGGGAGTTGGATCATTTCAAAGGTGCTCTGCTAAGTCCTGAAGATGCTCGTCACGAAGGGGTGGAATCATTTTGAGACTGCAGTAAATTCATTAAAGTCATTAAAAGTAGCATTTTGTGCTGAATTTGGACAAAACCTTTATAATATTAGTTTCATTAAACTACTTAAACAATTTTTGTGTAATTTGTTTATTGCAAACAGCTGAGAAATTCTATATTTTGCCAATAAACCTAATGTGCAACGGGGGTTGAACAATTTTGATTGCAGGTGTAAGTCCAGTCATTAAACTCCATATCCTAGTCCTAAGCCGAGTGCAGTCCAAAACCACGTCCAACCACAACTGAACTAAACACACGCTTTCACTTTTTCTCTGAGTTTGTGTTGCAGGCCAAATAAACTCCTCAGGCTTCCTCCTTTCATGCTGGGCACCGTGGACGCCATGTGCCAGGTGAATGACGTGGATTGACTAATATCTTTGCCGCTTCAGCGCAGGATACTTCATTTTTTACTTAATTCTTTTCTTATTGCTCTACACAACCTCATTTACGTGTCACCTCAGATAGACTCTCACAACTTTGATCAGCTACACAACCATCTTATTCACGTCCTTCAGCACACAGCACGGTTTTGTTTTCCTCAGACAGGAAAGCTCAAGCACCCCAGCGGTACTTTCTCTAACGCGGTGCTGAACAGTCAAACAATCAACTGTTTATCCAGATTTCTATTAGGAAGTTACTTTACACCATTTGACTTCTGTCCATTCTTTCCATACCTGTTGGCTTCGAATGATACGGGACCGAATTCATGATTGAACAAACAAACAAAAGCACAAGAATGAAATCAAACTAATCCAATTAGTGAGACAATGCTCCTCTTTTATTAAGGCTGGACAGATGAGAGATGCCCATCTGACAGGTTGCTTCCGATGTCATCGATGGAGAGGCCCATGTTGGGAACATGCAGCTGTGCTTTGTGTGGGTCCACTTGCAAAGGGCTTCGTATATTCATGAGGAAACCTACATAAACAAGCTCAGTTGTACAGGACATTTCCCTCCAAACAAGAAGCGCTGAACTTATTTCATGTGGTGCGTCCAACGTTCAGAGGCCTCGATATACAATAACAGATCGGCTATTATAGAGTAGCTGCGGATGGTGAACCAGCCGAAGCGCTGCAGTGGTGTGAGCACAGGAAGTGGCCTCTCAGTATGGTTTGCCTCCCATGGCGGCGAGCATCTCTTGTCTGTCTGCAGCAGTGGGCATGTCAGGCCTCACGCCGTCTCTTCTCCTCTGGAGCATCACGCTGTGCTGCAAGGAGGCAAACGCAAGGTCACCAATGTGCACGTGTACTTCACTGTGATTATAAACTAACTAGTTCACTGTGATTATAAACTAACTAGTTTATAATCACACTAAACTAAACGTATAGTTACGATACGTTTAGTTTGGTTAAATGTTTGTACCCATGGGTCTCCCACTAACCAGGTTTGTTGTGGTATAAAGCGGCGTGTGCCTCCCTGAGGCACCGCTTTGCTCATGAGCAGCTATAAGTGAGACTCTTGAGTCCTCACTTGTCTCGGTTTGCTGTCTTTGACTCTGGAGACAGACACTCACCCAGTATTTCCGACAGTTCTTGTATCTGTGGAAGTAAGCGGAGCACATGCTGGAGTCGTAGTTGTAGGCACTCAAACACTTCTGGGAGGCGTCACTTTCCTGAAAGAGAAGAAGTTTGAGACCCCACGATGACACAAACATCGGCTTTGCATTTGAGGCGGAGGCAGCGGGGGAGACGGCAGGCGGGTGTTGCAGCGTGCACAGAGCTTACCTCAATGCACGGGTTGCTGTCCTGGTTCCGAACTTTACGTACAGTTTTATCCATCCGGACCTGTGTAAAGATGAAGACATATGAACAGGGTCGGTTTCTGCACATCGTCTTAGTTTACCTCTTCACTGTATTTATTACAAGTGTGTAACTGGGATGACCGACGAGGAACTACAATTGTATGACGGCCCACAACAAGAATGTACATTTATTATGAGGCAAATAATACACTTGCTATTTAACAGCTGGAATAACTGTGTAAATAATGTTTTTGGGTTGTAAATATTGGCTGGCGTCTGGTTCGTCTCTCCTGTTTCCAGTGAGTGTCTGTGGATCAGTGGGACAACACACCGAATCGCCCATTAATCGGAACGCACAACCATTGATCCGTTACCGCTGGAAACCACTGGGGGCGGCAGCCCACACTGCTGGAGCTGATCAATACAGGATGTGATTGACACTTGTCAGCGGGACGAGAGGATTCGAAGCTCTGCTGGTTTTCATGACATTCTGTGGAGGCTCGTGTAAAGACTTGAGGTCAGAAGGTCTGTCTGGTCCACAAGGGCTCAACGGTCAAGTAAAGAAGAGCACAGCGTGGCCGCAGCACAGCACAAAGCGCAGTAACACAACTGCCTTCTGTTCTCCTGATGCTCCATTATTTACTCCAGCAGGTCGGATGTATTCATTTGTCTAGTGACTATAAAGCTTAAGTCACGTTGTAAGCTGCTGTGTGTCTCCTTCACACTCCTTCACACAAGTACCAGCAGACCGGCGGGCCCCGTGGTCCTCTAAGAGCACGAAGACCTCCTCGTGTCTCCAACAACTGCCCCGCGATGCCCCGCGTCGTTACACAACACTTGTTCGGATTGACATTGACGCACCTGCAGCTCGGGGTTGGACATGAAACGTGTCTCTTCGTTTAGTAGGAAGCGGCGTCGCGTCTCTGGTCGGGTCGATGGCTGCCGTAAACCCAACAGCCGGCCCGTGTTACTGCGGCAATGAAGCCGTGCTACGCGGGGACGCGACGACCTCCGTGGATGCGAGCGACGCGGCTCCTGCGGCCGACGGGCGGGACGGAGCCCGCACTCACCGCCCGGGTCCAGCGGAGGTGTCGCGCTGCTGGGCTCCCGCCGGAGAGACGGTGGACACGCGTCTAACAGCGGCTCCTCGCACACACTGCGGCCGCGTAAGTCCGCTGTTTCCTGGAGCGCAGCGAACACACGCCACCCGTCACCAGCTGCTGCACCTCCGGCACACCGCGTCTACCGGCCGGTCACCTCTCCGTCGGGCTCCAGGAAGCTCGCGTTGATCAACAGCGCACCAGGAAAAGAAGCCCCGCCCGAAGCCCGAACCGACGCGGGCGCCAGCCAATGGGAGCCGCTGAAAACGATCCGCGCGGACTGACGGTGAAGCGAGCCAATGGCATTACTTTGCCAACACGTTTGACTTCCTATCCCTTTATACTGTGCTAAACCAAATCGAAATGGCTGAAGTTACATATAGAAATTGTCAAAGATATTTCTCTGGACGGGACCTTAAATGACGTTGCGGTGACAGCGGCAGCGCCTCGCACAAACCCAAATGCCAAGTGGGCGGGAGTTGGGGTGGGCGTGGCCAACGCATAGTGCGGTTGCATCGCAGCGCATACACACAATGGCTGCTCGAAAGAGAGGAAAGCAAACAATTTTCAGGCCCGCCGCGTCTAGCAAAAAATATGAGAAAAAAATTATTAAAAATTCGGAAAATAGTTGAAAGTCAAGAAAAACCCGACAGAAAGGATGTTAAAGCGACCGGGGTAAGTTTGGTGTAAATTAAGTCTACGGGTACTTGGTTCTTGAATTAAAATATCGGGGTTATTTAAATTATGAGAGAGGGGTGAGCTGGGGAAAAAGTTCGTGTCAATCAGTTCCCACTTTGAGACCACAGAGGAAACCGGGAAAGTAACGTTTGCATTTGAAATAACAATAAACGATGTCACTGGTGGTATAAGTTTCACAAACTTTAAAGACTACAGGAGCACTAGAAATAGGAAAGTTGAGCCAAGTGGAAAAGATGCCGCCGCAGTTAGTGAACGTGTGCGTGCGTGTGTCTGCACATTGACGCGCATTCATGGTAATAATAAGGCTTCATCGCGAGCAGCGCGGCTCCTGTTGATTCTCCTCTTCTCTCCGAGCCGCTCGGCCCGTCACCGGGACGTCTGCCGGTCCCGCTGCCGGTCCCGGTGCCGGTCCCGGTGGGTTCGGGGGGCTGCTGACGCGCGGGGGCACCGAGTTGTCAGTGACTGCGGCAGGTTGCACTGAGCACCGCGGTCACGTTCACTAGACGGGTACCTGTGGCTGCTGCTGCCCGCGAGCCGGCGTGTGAAACGGCAGCTGGTGCGCGGGGGGCAGCGGGGGGCTGCGGGGGGCTGCGGGGGGGCAGCGGGGGGCTGCGGGGGGCTGCGGGGGGCTGCGGCGGGCTGCGGGTCGGAAGCTTCATCCGTTGTCGCGTGGAAGCAGCGGTGTGTTTGCTTCGTGGTTTGAAACGGTTCCTGACAGGAAACGTGCTGTCAGCTTGGCTTGAGTCGCTTATTAACCTGTCCTGTTCCTTTGACCCTATACCCTTTGACCCGTTGACCCTATACCCTTTGACCCGTTGACCCTATACCCATTGACCCTATACCCTTTGACCCGTTGACCCTATACCCGTTGACCCTATACCCTTTGACCCGTTGACCCTATACCCATTGACCCTATACCCTTTGACCCGTTGACCCTATACCCGTTGACCCTATACCCATTGACCCTATACCCTTTGACCCGTTGACCCTATACCCGTTGACCCTATACCCTTTGACCCGTTGACCCAATACCCGTTGACCCTATACCCTTTGACCCGTTGACCCTATACCCTTTGACCCGTTGACCCATCAGCGAGACCTGGACACCGGCTCTCATATGGACCCAGTGGGTCACTTGTGACTGATGTTGTCAGTGTGACGGGACATTGAATCCCTCACAACATTCGACCTTTTGTGTATAACGATGTAAATACATGTTTGCTTCCCATGAGCTAAAACGTCACGTTCTCTACCTTTTATATCAGATGGAATCAGGCAACATTTACTGCCATAATATGTCAGAAATACAAGGAATCTCACTTGGCTGGTGCCAACAAGACAACAGTGCACGAGGAATCAAAAATAATGCTGTGGGTTAGTAGTATAAGGCTATGGGTTAGTAATACAAGGCTATGGGTTAGTAATACAAGGCTATGGATTAGTAGTATAAGGCTATGGGTTAGTAATATAAGGCTATGGGTTAGTAGTATAATGCTATGGGTTAGTAATATAAGGCTATGGGTTAGTAATATAAGGCTATGGGTTAGAGGTATAATGATATAGGTTAGTAGTATAATGCTATAGGTTAGTAGTATAATGCTATGGGTTAGTAGTATAATGCTATGGGTTAGTAATATAAGGCTATGGGTTAGTAATATAAGGCTATGGGTTAGTAGTATAAGGCTATGGGTTAGTAATATAAGGCTATAGGTTAGAAGTATAAGGCTATGGGTTAGTAATATAAGGCTATGGGTTAGTAATATAAGGCAATGGGTTAGTAGTATAATGCTATAGGTTAGTAGTATAAGGCTATGGGTTAGTAATATAAGGCTATGGGTTAGTAATATAAGGCAATGGGTTAGTAGTATAATGCTATAGGTTAGTAGTATAAGGCTATGGGTTAGTAATATAAGGCTATGGGTCAGTAGTATAATGCTATGGGTTAGTAGTATAAGGCTATGGGTTAGTAATATAAGGCTATGGGTCAGTAGTATAATGCTATGGGTTAGTAATATAAGGCTATGGGTTAGTAATATAAGGCTATGGGTTAGTAGTATAATGCTATAGGTTAGTAGTATAATGCTATAGGTTAGTAGTATAAGGCTATGGGTTAGTAATATAAGGCTATGGGTTAGTAATATAAGGCTATGGGTTAGTAGTATAAGGCTATGGGTTAGTAATATAAGGCTATAGGTTAGAAGTATAAGGCTATGGGTTAGTAATATAAGGCTATGGGTTAGTTTAAAAATAAAGGAATACAAGTTAAAGTTACAGACAAAGTGCACCAGCGAACACAAAGATATTGCGGACATGTATGGAGAATGTCACACACCAGCCCGACCTGCATTTCTTCTTTTCAATTTCAACTTTCTACCTTTTTCTCAATGTCTGCTAAGTTTACAAAATGTTGATAATAAAGTAATTATTTGAGTAATTCCAATTGTTCACTAATATTTAAAGAATTTAAATAAGCTGCAGCCATTGTTATGTCGGTAATTTCTTGATTTAGTGCCGTTTGTTGTTGCGCGTGATGAAGAAGTGTCCATCCTGTGGACGTGGGCTTTGAGCTGAACAGCAACTCTTTTAATCTGGATATTAAGTATGTATTCAGTAGAGTTTTGAACTTAATCAGACAAATATTGTAAATGTTTTTTTTATCTGTATTGATGAATTAGATTCCAAATTAAAATGCGAAATAAAACAGAACTCTTCTAAAGAGTTGTTTTGTAAAACATTCTTTCGAATACCAAGCACTGATAAGTCTTAATTATGCAAAAAAGTTGGCTGATATCGTCGCAGTTATTTGCACTCATTTGTTCTCTGAAAATAGAGATCGATTGATTTTAACATCCCTCTCCACAGTAGATTGGTTTTGCATTGAATCAGATGTACATCTAGTTTAACTCCAGGGTTAGGGTTGTGTTTTCATCGGAACAAAATAAATAAATACTCACAAATATTTAGGCTGAATAATTAAGATTTATGTCGCGTTTCAACATAAAATAAACCAATACACTTTATCTGATGTAGATTTGCTAGTCAAAACAAATTGAAACCACATTTATGTAAAAAATATATTTTAAATACACAGTAAGTAGGTTTGTACATTTACCATAATCTAATGTTTTCATATTCATAGCCAGGCGTATGTATTCAGTATTAATCAAGCTTATGTGTTTGATATTCATAATAATAAATAAATGTTAACACAATAAACTCAATTAACTTAAAATACATACAATTAATGTGGTTTTTATAAATAAATGTTTTTTATTGATATCCAATTATTACTTATTATTTTCTTCTGTACTACTACCACAGTGTACTCGTGTACACTAACACTGAAACTGGATCCTCTTTAGATGCAGATCTGAAGGACTGAAGTACTCTCAGGTGAAGGTTCCTCACATGTGCTGCTGCAGGCTTCCTGAACATTTACAGCTACAGCAAAACCACACTATAGATGAAAGGATCAGATGTTGGTCTGTAATATGTGGGAAGTTGGCCAGTGACAGAAAGTGCTGACTCGTTAAGCAGCTGATATTTCTTTGTAACTGAGATAGTTACACGCAGGATGCTGAGGAGAAGTCTGATGTCACTTCCTCTACTGAACGCGTGTATGTGAGTTCATCTCATGAGCACGAACCACACGAGGCATATCAACATCTTTAAACTCAATTGTTAGAAAAATACAAACATATACGTATGTAAATGAGGTCATTAAATAATGCAGCCAGAGAATAGTGACTCTACAAACGTCTTGGTGGGACAGAGTTAACAGTCGCTGGCTCGGGGATATTTGGACAGTGTATCAGAACTAAAGTACAAGCTGTGGCAGTTGAGGTGGAAGATTCGGCACATGTTTCATGGGCGCAACCACATCCTCAGCTGCTCATCCCACAGACGCATGTTCCTCCCAGACGCGCCACCGCTTACAACGGAATTAAACGTGCTCTTCCATCAGCAATGGTACAACAAGTAATAAACAGTAAATAAATAAATAACCAACCAAACACATTGCGTGTAGTTCCATGTTTATATACATATACCTTCGGAGAACGTGAAGCAGATGTTTCCTCACCATGATGTAGAGGCTTGTGCCTGTAATCTTATTTAGTAGCATCGTCGTTGTGGATGGGAAGTCTGTTACAAAGCACCATGGGTTTGTTCGTCATCTTTGGACGTATGTGGACTTGCTTCATATCACAAACCAACTGACATCAAATCAGATCGCTGGAGTCACCGTTCCCGAAGGACCCCGAAAGGGACCAAACTAGTGATGAATAAGACTCTTGTTCCAGACTTTAATATCACGTTTTGCTTCTGCTTCAATCTGCTTTCCCACAGCTGTCATTTGAGGTCATGTTGTACACGTCTTGATTACGTTGTTGTTATCCAGGATCACCAGCATTTTCTCCAGCCTCAGGAAAGAGTCGGGTTCCGTCAGGCCTCAGATCCGTGGATTTATGACTTTTCCTTATGTTTAGGACAATAGTTTTAGTACTGTTTGTACTGCCAGCACCCTGAAACTGAAGCGTTGACATGTTTTTCTCTCCCTCCAGGCGCCTGACTCCGGGCGGCGTTGAGCACATAAAGCTGGATAGAATAATTGCTTCAGCAGTAGTAGCGGTCCATGTAGCTGGTCAGCCTTAGAGCGCCATGGCCACAGGAAGCCAGGGCCACCGCGACCACGTCCTGGAGAGAACGCGGCTCGCAGAGCCCACGGGGAGGCGCAGGAGAGCAGAGGGGAAGCCCAAGAAGAATTTCCCCTGCCTGGAGTGTCAGAAAGCCTTCAACAGTCTGGAGAAGCTGAAGGTGCACTCGTACTCTCACACGGGAGAAAGACCGTACGGCTGCTCCCAGCCGGACTGCACCAAGGCCTTTGTCTCCAAATACAAGCTGCTACGGTACAGACGGCAGGCCGCGGCATGTTGCTTCTCTCTTTGCATCTTTGCTAATCCACATGTTTGAATGATTGTGTTTCTGTGTACTGTAACGCATGCCTACTTGACCCGTGATTGCAAAAATTCCAAGTGCTCATAGAATGTGTCTGTGTTCCAAGGCATATGGCAACACACTCGCCAGAAAAAAACCACAAGTGTTCATACTGTGAGAAAATGTTCCACCGCAAGGATCACTTAAAGAATCACCTACACACCCACGACCCCTACAAGGAAGCATTCGCCTGTCAGCAGTGTGGCAAGAGCTACAACACCAAGCTGGGCTTCAAACGCCACCTCGCCCTCCACGCCGCCAACAGCGGAGACCTCACCTGCCAAGTGTGCCTGCAGCCCTTCCCCAGCACCGGGGTCCTTCTGGAACACCTCAAAACCCACGCCGGCAAGTCCTCTGCTGGCACCAAAGAGAAGAAGCATCGCTGCGAGCACTGCGAGCGGCGCTTTTACACCCGTAAAGATGTGCGGCGCCACATGGTGGTGCACACCGGGCGCAAGGACTTCCTCTGCCAGTACTGCGCCCAGCGCTTCGGCAGGAAGGACCACCTGACGCGCCACGTGAAGAAGAGCCACACGCGGGAGCTGCTGAGGGTGAAGACCGAGCCGGCTGACTCGCTGGAGCCCGTGGTCTACGACTCGGCGTCCGGGGGCATCAAGGGCGAGGTAATGCTGACGCCGAGGCCTCAGCAGCTCCACTCGTACGCAGGCCCCGGCCTGGACGCGGAGCCCTTCCCCCCCCCCACACACGCCTTTGCTTTCAAGTACCCACTGGGTTCCAACTTTACCTCATACGCCGTCTCCTCACAGGAGCGCGAGCAGAATCTTAAGGGAGAACTGGAGACGTACCTGATGGAGCTGCAGAGCAGCATGCCGTCCTCGTCCTCTGCAGCCCCCCAAGCCCAGATCGCCTCCTCCAAGCTGGAGCTGGAGCCTCAAGGGGGAGCGCTGCAGGAGGAGAGCGAAGAGGGGACCATGTCTAAAAGGTCCACCCCGACAGCAGGCGACCCTCTGGCATCTTGCTCTTCTCTGATGGACTTCTCACAGCTCTTCAACTTCCTGCCACTCAACGGGCCCCCGTACAACCACGCAGGGGGCGGCGGGGGGCCGGGCGAAGAGCCCGCCACTCTTGTCCAGCTGCCCCACCAGCCTCCAGAAGGTCCAGAGGCTGCAGAGAGTCAAAGGCTCCCCTCCTCCTTCATATCCAACCTGAGCGCCCCCACCACGCTGCCTCGCTTCCACCAAGCCTTCCAGTGACCCAGTACGTACTGCCCCCCACCACGCTGCCTCGCTTCCACCAAGCCTTCCAGTGACCCAGTACGTACTGCCCCCCACCACGCTGCCTCGCTTCCACCAAGCCTTCCAGTGACCCAGTACGTACTGCCCCCCACCACGCTGCCTCGCCTCCACCAAGCCTTCCAGTGACCCAGTACGTACTGCCCCCCACCACACTGCCTCGCCTCCACCAAGCCTTCTAGTGACCCAGTACGTACTGCCCCCCACCACACTGCCTCGCCTCCACCAAGCCTTCCAGTGACCCAGTACGTACTGCCCCCCACCACGCTGCCTCGCCTCCACCAAGCCTTCCAGTGACCCAGTACGTACTGCCCCCCACCACGCTGCCTCGCTTCCACCAAGCCTTCCAGTGACCCAGTACGTACTGCCCCCCACCACGCTGCCTCGCCTCCACCAAGCCTTCCAGTGACCCAGTACGTACTGCCCCCCACCACGCTGCCTCGCTTCCACCAAGCCTTCCAGTGACCCAGTACGTACTGCCCCCCCACCACGCTGCCTCGCTTCCACCAAGCCTTCCAGTGACCCAGTACGTACTGCCCCCCACCACGCTGCCTCGCCTCCACCAAGCCTTCCAGTGACCCAGTACGTACTGCCCCCCACCACACGCATCTTGACACACATCGTCCGCCCACCAAACCTCCTCAGCTGATCCCGGAAGCAGATGTTGGTCACACATGTGTAATGACCACACGAGCAGATTTCATCCCACGCAGCAAACACACGGTGATCACACCACCTTCCTTTCTCCTTCTTAGCTTTTCACCTTTACTCCAAAAGACACATAATGATCCTCTTATGCAAATACAGTACACAATTTCTCAATCTCTTGCTATTTGCAAGTTGGGGAACCGACCTGATTAGCTGACCTAATCACCAAGTGACTTTTTCACAGAGAAAATTTGTCAAAACATCTGTAGAATTCCCCGTTGAAGTGCAGCGCCGCATCTACACGACCTTCATATTAGTGGAGCAAAAACAGTCAGGCTTCGTCCCTTAGAACATGAATCAGTCATTGGGACATTGGGAGGATTGTAATCAGATTACAGTGACAGGAAGCAGCTTGAGCATTTTCTTCATCTCTTTGTGGCAGGGACCAAACCGCAGTTTGAGGGTGTTTTTGTAGTTGAAATAGTTCAAACATGATGCACTATGAATGAAAGCATCCTGCATAGTGGATGAATTTGATATGAAATGTTTGAAACAATTTCTGTCCATTGATTTGCATCATGTCTGCTCCTCGTGTTGTCACTAAGGTCCCTGTGATGTACGCTGGCCGTGAGCAGCAGACCCAATGAAACAAACACGTTCAATAGAAGATACTTCTTTTAAGAAAGGGAAATTAGTCGATAGAAAATAACCTGGTTCCGTTGCACAAGCAGAAGAGTATTCACACGATAAAAAAAGAGTTTTTTAATTAATTGACACAAGCGTTGTGCTTCTCTAATTCGCCCCAAAGAACATCTTCACTGCAGCCGCACAGCAGGGGGATAATTCAGACCATAGTTCTCCTAAAGTCCAATCTAAACATTATCTAATCAAAGTTTACAACGCAAACCACCAACGCGCACGTTCAAAGGGAATTTAGCATTTTTCAGATTAATGGCAACTATAAGAAAAGGTGCTCTATTTATGGAGTATTCCAGCAAACCTCAGTCTTTGAAGACCAGAACGCCAAATTCACCGTGTGTCAAATTAAACTACAGAGAAAAGGCAACCAGAAATAATACTTATTATTTCCATGGGATTACTTCATAAGTCTCCACTCTATGCACATGTAGGCAATCTGGTAGTAATGAATATTTCCTACTTCAGAGGCCGTATTCTAGTAAACGCATATCAACAAACGTTAAGTGAAAGGATTTCTTCAGCGAGCTGTCTGCCTCAATCAACAGTATTTATACAATGTTTTATCCAGTAAGCAATCTATCGCCAAAGTACAAAATGTTACAGTCAGAAGAAAAAGAAGCATACGTTTCGTTAGTTAGTTTGGTAACTATAGAAGCTACGAGTTAATCAGCTGACATACCGTCTACCTCTGAATGACACTGCTGCCCACGACATCCCGCAGGCCACGCCTCCTTTGGCCCTCTGAAGCACGCGTGGAAAACCTGCTTCTCTATGGAAGTAGCTGCTGCCCCCCCAATCGGCCCGCCCCCCCAATCGGCCCGCCCCTTCCCAATCGGTCCGCCGCCCCCCAATCGGTCCGGCGCCCCCCCAATCGGTCCGGCGCCCCCCAATCGGTCCGGCGCCCCCCCAATCGGTCCGGCGCCCCCCAATCGGCCCGCCCCCCCCCCAATCGGTCCGCCGCCCCCCAATCGGTCCGCCGCCCCCCAATCGGCCCGCCGCCCCACAATCGGTCCGCCCCCCCAATCGGCCCGCCCCCCCAATCGGCCCGCTGCCCCCCCAATCGGTCCGCCGCCCCCCAATCGGTCCACCGGCCCCAATCGGCCCGCTGCCCCCCCAATCGGTCCGCCGCCCCCCAATCGGTCCGCCGCCCCCCAATTGGTCCGGCGCCCCCCAATCGGCCCGCCCCCCCAATCGGACTCCAGCTCCTCACCGATGGCCGAGCTTCTCCGCCATTGTTTTACCTGTTTTACCAAACCGTCGTGTTTTTGTACTAAATAGCATCCGTGGGCGCAGACAGCTTCTACATGAACTGCGTCTGGATGGCTGCCGCTTCCAGCGCACATGAGGTTAGCCAGTCTGATTTCACCGCCTTCCCATCATACTCCTCTGCTGAGGGAGCTGTGGCGTGGCGAGACGACCGCGTGCTCAAGCACATCCAAACGCCTCCATTCAAAGCAACCCACATGTTGAGAAAATGTCCTGCTATATTCCTTAATATTGAGTACGAGGGTGCATGTACAGCTCGGGGTACCGCTGTCTGCAGGACGCCAGTGACGACGGGGAGCATCTCATCGCTCAGCGTCGCCCGTTTGACACGACTTCGCCTGATGCGGCTCGCCTCAGTCTCATGGCGTCGCTGCATGAGATCCTGTGGCGAGATACACATCATTATGATATACATTCTTTTCTTTTCCTCTTCCAACCGATCCATCCAAAGGGGGGCTGCTTGGCGTCTTCTGAGCCTCAGTGGTGCAGTGGTCCCCTTACAGCCTGTACGGCTTGTGCTGCAAAGCAAGCGGCGCACTAGTAGAGGCCAGTCAGGCCTCAGCATCTAGTGGACACATTGGTCATACTAAGATCATACACTGTAAGCACACGTTGTGCTTATTATCATGCAACACAAACTACAGATGAGTTGTTTGCTGTGTTTGAAAAATGTAAAAATGGGAAAAATAACGGCCACCTTGGTACAGAAGCTCATGATATTTTCATACATGCTGCACAGGACGTTTCTCACTGTCGCAGCAATGATTGACAGAACGAGAGCTTTTTATACCTTTTTTTATACGTTATACACCTTCAACAAGCAGATACACAACACACATTTGATAACAAATGGGCCTATTGGGAGCAACGTATAGAAGAGATATTTGAACACAAAAATACACTTAAAGATGCAACCTGCTGCTAAGTAATATATTGAAATGATCGCATTTGTCCAGTGACGTTTGTGTAATATATCCAAATGATAGACTGACAAAAGGTACTGAAGACACTGAAGAAGGTTTGGGGTTTGTTCTCCTGTTGCAGCAGCTCTTGCTAGTCCTGAGTTTATGACTGTAGTCCTGGGTTTATGACTGTAGTCCTGGGTTTATGACTGTAGTCCTGGGTTTATGACTGTAGTCTTGAGTTTATGACTGTAGTCCTAGGTTTATGACTGTAGTCTTGAGTTTATGACTGTAGTCCTGGGTTTATGACTGTAGTCCTGGGTTTATGACTGTAGTCCTGGGTTTATGACTGTAGTCCTGGGTTTATGACTGTAGTCCTGGGTTTATGACTGTAGTCTTGAGTTTATGACTGTAGTCCTAGGTTTATGACTGTAGTCTTGAGTTTATGACTGTAGTCCTGGGTTTATGACTGTAGTCCTGGGTTTATGACTGTAGTCTTGAGTTTATGACTGTAGTCCTGGGTTTATGACTGTAGTCTTGAGTTTATGACTGCAGTCTTGGTTTTATGACTGTAGTCTTGAGTTTACGACTGTAGTCTTGGTTTTATGACTGTAGTCTTGAGTTTATGACTGCAGTCCTGAGTTTATGACTGTAGTCTTGAGTTTATGACTGTAGTCCTGGGTTTATGACTGTAGTCTTGAGTTTATGACTGTAGTCCTGGGTTTATGACTGTAGTCTTGAGTTTATGACTGCAGTCTTGGTTTTATGACTGTAGTCTTGAGTTTACGACTGTAGTCTTGGTTTTATGACTGTAGTCTTGAGTTTATGACTGTAGTCCTGGGTTTATGACTGTAGTCTTGAGTTTATGACTGCAGTCTTGGTTTTATGACTGTAGTCTTGAGTTTACGACTGTAGTCTTGGTTTTATGACTGTAGTCTTGAGTTTATGACTGTAGTCCTGGGTTTATGACTGTAGTCTTGCGGTGCTACACTCACTCATCATGAACTCCAGTTGTAGTCCTGGTTTGGCCAAAACGTTCTGCTTTTAAAATGCGTCATGTGACACGAACGTTGCTAATGAAGGCTGCAGGTGAACGGGCCTTTTGCATAATGTATCAAACTCTGGTATCAATCATCAATATCAATGCGTTCCCTGTCATGACATCATTCCGGACTCTTCTAACAGACATTGGACTGCTCACCATGTGGCATAAATGTGAAGTCAGCAGCCTTTTCTCTTCCCAACAGTTCTGAGACGCTGCATCCTGGTTCCATGACGTGTTTGATGCAAATGTAACTCCATAGTGTTTTCATTTACCTCACATACTCATATTGTCTTTTGCTCTGAAATTCAAAAATGAAGTGTTACCTTCTTCGTTTCCCTTATTGAGACAAGGATGGACACAATATTGTTCTTGGTTATGTGAAATATAGAGTTGAATGTGTGATGTTTCAAAGCATTTGTGTCCTGTGAAGGTTTGGGGTTTTACAAGAAAGGTTAGCAAGCTGCTTTTTTGAAATCATAGCACTTTTTGTAAATTGAATACCTTTTATTTTCCTTCATTGCCTTTTGTTAAAATACCTTTACTACAAATGTATAGATGATATATTTAGCTCTTTTAGAGAACAATAACATGTAAATACAATATAGTGTTTTATTTTTACAGGTACAATGACAGTGTTTTACTTATCAAAGTGTCCCTTTTGCTTTACTTGCACAAGTGTTCTGTGTGTCTCATTGAGGGCTCTTCTAACAAACGCCTGGTTCTGCAGAAGGTTTGAACAGCCCAGCGATGGTTTGGGTGAGAGCACAAGCGTGATGGAGCTTGGATGGATGCTTCCATCACTTGTAAAGAGACAAACCAGATATACTGTACGTTCGCTCAGTCCCAGGGTTGTTTTCTTCTTCTGTCATACTTTGACCTCAGTGGGACATTCTGAGAATATACGACTTGTTTTCTTAGTGGTTTCTGCCTGAAGGCTGTTCATCAGCTAACTGCATTATTGTGGATGACAGTTGAGAGGTAAAAACTAATCTAGCCGTCCTGGGAAACGGCGTGGTGACCAGGAGACGCTCTTCAGTGAGAGGCACAGACCTTCAGCAATCCATGTCGACCTTCTTCATAAGCTCCAGTGGTACCAGTGAACTTTATTGAATGTGTATGTAAGAAACACTGCAATACTGCGATTTATATATTTTGGTATTGGATCAAGCTGCTAACATACTGAAGGTGCAACAGACCTCCTTTCTACTTCTTAAACGTATCGTTTGTACAGACTAAATATCCAGCTCGTGCTTGTACCAGATAGCTGCATACATGTCATTGTTCTGTGATATCACATGGAGCCCCGACGGAGGTCCTTCTGCAGAGACGACGTGATGTTCATTCCAGCCGCGTTGCTTTGGGGATCGATGGCGTCCTGTGACAGTGATGGACTCATTGCTAATTCTCTATATGTTACTTCAATTTTACAAACTACTGTAGTGTTTTATGAATATAGGCAAAGTTATTCACATGAACATATATGTGTGTATATATATATATATATAGTAAATATATATGTATATGTTTACAGGTTGTAAAATAAAAGTGAACGCTGCAGCATATTTATCTGTTGTTTTCTAAACATCGACGTCATCCAAAGAGGCAGATTATTTATTGTCTGGCAGAATAACCATGATTTGATTTACACACCTTGCTGCTATGAGAGAAAAGAACTGCAGTCGTCAACTCCAGTGTTTTTACCCAATGAAAGTTGAATAAACGTAAAATATGGATCCAACTGCAGGTCTGTTTGGTCATTTATAAATGTGTCACTTGTGTGTAAACTGCTGCTTCTGTCCGTGTGTCGCATGTTTCACTGAGGCCGGACGTGGAGCAGCGCCGTTGGGGGAGGAGTCCTCGTGATGATGATGAACATGTCATGAATAAACCAGTAAAACGCTTTCTAGTAAGTTACTCTGAAACAACACACGACGTAATGTGAGCAGAGCAAGCTGCAGGCTTAGCTGCATAGATGTGGCACTAATGTCTGCATATATGACACATGTATGTTGCTGTGGGTGTGGTTAGACTGAAGCAGCTTAAAAACACTATGAAACTAATTGTCCATCACCACCCGTTTCTATCTGTTCTCTGCTGTGAGATGTTCCAACATGGAAGGTCTGAAGTCTTTAACGCGTCTTCCACTAAACCAGGAGCATTGATCCATAACTGGCCACCGAGGGTCATCAGGTGATCTCACAGGACGCTCTCAGAGCGCATGGTCCACACAGGAGGTCAGTCTGGTCCAGGAGACGCGTCCGCTGGCCGGGTCTCCCTCAGTAAGCACACACGCGGCAGAGACATACATGTGATTGTGCATCGCGAGGCCCGGATGGAAAGAGAGGGTCCCGCTGCAGAGCATAAACCCAGTTGAACCGGCGCGTGAACCCGTTGAACCCAAAGCCCCTCCTCGCCACCGGGCGGCGCTGTGAGCGGCGGCTGCGGCGCGCGTCACCGGTGAAAAGCCCCGCGGCCTCGGGGCCGCTGCTCAGTCCGCTGCAGACCTCCAGCCGCAGCGATGCCTTCCCCGATCCCCGCGAGCCGCCTGCTGCCCAGAGACATCTACCCCTGCGTGGACATCGGGACCTGCAGCAGTCCGCTGGCCAAATACTCCCTGGGAACCACGCTGACGGTCCCGGTCCAGCGGCTCCACGGGAAGGTGGCCAGCCGGCTGTGGTCCACCGTGATCCACTGGAAGGAGCTGCGCTCCCTGCAGCCCGCGGGCTCCGGGGGGTTCGGCTCCGTCTACCGGGCGGAGTACCGCGGGGACACCGTGGCGCTCAAGAGGGTCAAGAAGTGCACGAAGAACCAGCTGGCGTCCCGGCAGAGCTTCTGGGCCGAGCTGAACGCCGCGCACCTGCGCCACCGCAACATCGTGCGCGTCATCGCGGCGACCACCTGCGTCCCGGCGGATTTTGGAGACGAAAGCAGCATCGGAACCGTGCTGATGGAGTTCGTCGGGGAGCGGAACCTGCAGCAGGTGATTTACGGCTGCACGGAGCCGCTGGGGGAGCAGCGCTGGCTCCGCTACGCCGCGGACGTTGCGCGCGGCTTGCGGTTCCTCCACTCGCACGGCGTCGTGCATCTGGACATCAAGCCGGCCAACGTCTTGGTGTCCAGCGAAGACGTTTGCAAAATCGCGGACTTCGGCTGTTCGCTGACTCTCGATCGCGGCTGTGAAGTGCGCGCCATCGGCGCCCACCTGAGCCACGTGGGCGGCACGTACACGCACCGCGCGCCGGAGCTGCTCAGGGGCGAGGCGCTGTCCCCGAAAGCCGACGTCTTCTCCTTCGGCGTCACCGCGTGGCAGCTGGTCACCAGGGAGCAGCCGTACGCGGGCGACCGCCAGCACGTCATGTACGCGGTGGTGGCGCACGGCCTGCGCCCGTCGCTCCGCGACCACCCGGGGTTCGGGTCGCCGCGCGGCCGGCTGTGCGCGGCCCTGCTGAGCCGCTGCTGGAGCGCGGAGGGCCGCTGCAGGCCGACGGCCGAGGAGGTGCTGCTCCGCCTGGAGGAGCTGCTGCTCCGCCCGGAGGAGGAGGAGGAGGTGGTGGTGCTCCGCCCGGAGGAGGAGGTGTGATCGGTCGCCTCACCAAGCGACCTGCTGCAGGGACGCGAACCGCCGCTGAACTTGAACCTGTCGGGTTGTGTTTTATTTGCCATGATGAGATTGTATTGTGATATTTAAGTGTGGTGCGTTTCATTAAAGGTTATTTTCTACTCTGCGTTGTGCTGTGAGGCCTCATTAATGTGAGACGTTGAGCAGAGGGAGCGCGTGCGTCCTTCTGCTCATCCGAACGGATGCTAAATATCTCCAGGTATTTGTACGTGTTTCTTGTTCCTTGTCTTTGTTCACCTGTCAACCTAAAAGTTTCTATGTTCATCTGAAATCTACACGCTGAATAAAAGTGACAGATTTCACACGCAGAGTGCGTCGTTTCTACGGTTTGCTATTTCATAATTCTAAATGTTTCCCTTTTGGTGTTGAAGCTGCGCCCCCTGCTGGCCACTGGCTTCTGTGTGGACACGTCAGTGTCTCCTGAAGGCTTCCTATTGGCTGACTCATCGCTCAAAGGATTCATATCTACGCGCGCAACACGGTACCATAAGCTCCTTAAGACACGAGCGAACTTCTATGATGATTTAACAACCTGGTTAACTGACAAAACATAAAATCTTTTCTGTTGGCGTTTCATTACCTCTGTGTGGTAAGTTTATACAGATCAAAGACAAGGGAATTTACTGGGAGCTAAATAAATATATATATATATATATATATATAATACTCAATACTCAAATACTTGCTGTGTTTAAAACAACACAAAACTATCACTTAAATTGTACTTTTATTCAAACTTAACCTGCCAAAGACGATGATGGTCCACTTCTACACGGCCATCATGGAGTCCATCCTCTGCTCCTCCATCAGCGTCTGGTACGCTGCAGCCACAGCCAAGGACAAGGGCAGGCTGCAGCGTGTCCTCCGCTCTGCAGAGAGGCTGATCGGCTGCAATCTGCCGTCCCTGCAGGACTTGTTCGCTTCCAGGTCTCTGAAGCAGCTAAAAAGATGGTGGCCGACCCCTCCCACCCCGGACAAAACCTGTTTGTGCCCCTTCCATCTGGCAGGAGGCTGAGGTCCATCAGGACTAAGACCTCCCGCCACACTAACAGTTTCTTCCCGTCGGCAGTCGGGCTCATCAACAGAGCCGGTCCCCCACTGACTGACTATAACATCCCCCCGGTCACTCCCCCTCATACTGCACATGTCACTTTAACTGTTCACTGGTGCACTTTAAAAAAAATATTTTTAACTAACTTTATTCTCTTATTTTATAATAACCCATCGCATTAGCATTTCATTTTATTACTTGTGCACTGTGGTCTTGTCTGTTGTTACTATCTGTCACACACCAACCGCCAAGTCAAAGTCCTTTATTATATTATATTACATATTTTGGCAATAAATGATTCCTGATTAATGGTTCTTATCTACAGCAAGTTGTAAAGTGGCTTATTTGATGAAATTGCACTCTGTTGTTTCTTGTTCTTCTGAGTTTGTATCCTTATTGTTATTGTCTCTTTGGATAAAATGACATGTGATGTAAACAAAATGAAGATCAGACATCGTAGATTCAAGCGTCCCACTGTATTCACAACACAGTGATGCTGCAGAACCTGCAGTTGGCTCAGAACATGTCTTGCCCTTGTCTACAGAAGGCCTGGAGGAGGGGATACATATGAGGGACTGCAGGTACAGCTTCTATGCTGCTGTATATTCCCGTTCTGTGTTGTGAGCAGTAAAAATAAAAACACAGAAATACTGCACAATTACAGGCGTAATACAGACGTTTAGTATTGCAATTCAGGGCTTTAGGGAACTCAAGAGACCGACTGAGAAGAAAAATGACCATCAATCTGCGCAGGAGAAGCTTTTAAGTTGAAAAGTCTGTGGAAAGCGTCCCTGCCTGTAAACACATCTTTCAAAGGCTTCTTGCAATACGTCAGTAGTCTGCATTCTTCTGGCCATCGCTACGACATCATCTGGGTCATTTCCTTGACTTGACAAATTCATGGCCACAGTAGTTCTACTAATAGTAACAGCTAATAAGGACACAATTCACCAATTCTGTTCACAGCATCAACGTAAGACAATAGGACCATTGGTTCAGTAACGATACAGTATATGTGAGTGTCTGATCACATGACGGTGACTCTCTCAGGGGAAACGTGGGCAGCCAAGCCCCCTGGCTCCAGGCGCCGGCAGCGGTACCGGCTGCTATCCAGGCCCCGGCGGATCTGGTGGAGCTTGCGGGCCACACAGGGGAGCAGCATCAGCACCTTCCCCAGTATGACACACACCGGCAGGGCTAGGGCCACCACAAAGCTGGGGGGCAGGTAGAAACGGTAGGCCTCCTCCTCAAAGGCCCGCTTCCAGCCGAACAGCAGCCCGTGGAAGGTAGCGATCAGCAGAGCCACGTAGCCTAGTGTGGACTGCAGCAGACACAGGAGGACGCATGATGCTACATGTGGATGCACTGACTAGTCACAGAGCAGTATCTGTATAGCAGTACCTGTATAAAGCTGAACTCCCTCCAGTTCAGCGTGCTGTGGACAGAGGGGATGGAGGTGATGGCCAGGAGCGACAGCAGCCCGAGACTCATGATCCCAAAGGAAACGTACATTTCCACCCGCCACACCTCCTCCTCATTCCACGCGTTCTCAACATTAGCATGGACCTGCAACACAAAGCATGCTCCAGAAGGAATTCATCCCAATCACCTTGATGCACGGCCAGATTAACAGCGAGCTACTTTCCCTTTACGGTGCATACAGGAATGGGATTTTACAGGTAATATTAGTGTCTAAGTCATATTAAGATCTTGCCTCTTCACATGGCTCATCTCCCACTGACGTGCAGTTACAAGATCTGAAATGAAAGTAAAACCTCTGCATACACTACAATGTGAGGTCAGTGAGAGTGAGACAAGAGGATAGGTATTAATCTCACATCTGTGGAGAGTGGACATTGTGAGAGGACACAGTTTGTCGCTGGACTGGACGAGCGGTGCTGACTGTCCAAAGTTGAACAAGGTGCTGGCCACCACATTAAAAAACAGAGATAGTCAACGTGTCTATAATGACACCTCCTACGTATTAAATGGCCATCCACAGTTTTCACTTTAATTTGTAATATTTGTTCACTGATGTGGCATCGGTACATTAGCATGTGCTTCATGTTGTACACAAACAGAGAAAGACTTGGTGGGTGTAGAGAGAGTCATCAGCTGCAACTATTTCCTGACAAACATTCCTGCCGCTTGCTACCAGGTACAGTCGGTGAGCACAACTGACCTGCTGGTAGGCCGTGTTGAGCAGCAGGTACCTCTCCGACCTCCTCATGGGCAGACAGAGGCTGTAGACGACATGGACAGCCGCCAGGAAGAAGCTGAGGAGACCCATCTGTTTGCGGCTCTGCAGCCAGCCCTCCAGCCAGTGTGGGAAATGCCTGTACTTGGTTCCGTAGTAGAGCTGGTGGGCGGCTGCCAGCTGGCCTGCCAGGTACACCAGGGCCAAGAGAGTGATGGCTACAGTGGGCAGTGTCCGGTTGACCATCTCTAAGGGGATCTTGTAAAAGTCACTCTGCTTGTATTTCACATATGGGTGGATAATATCTCGTACAAAAGAGTAGGCGAAAAAGAAGATGGAGAGCGCTACGGCAGCAAGGACGGGGCCCTTCCAGCCAGGAAATAACTGTATGGGAATGTTCTCAATATCCCGCGAGGAAGACAAGGTGCCCATATCCACCGGCAGGAAGTTGAGCTGGCGGGCTAATTCCATAATCTGCTGCCGAGCCTCCAGCGAGTCACTGCAGATAAACACCTACAGAGAGCAGCAGATCAGTTAGACACCCAGGAAGGATGGTGAGGAGGAGAGTGGAGTGGAGACATATAGCAGGACATATTTGAGATGAGAAGAGGAACAGGTTGACTCCTAAAAATGCTGAGATGCTTATATTTATCAAGGCAAATCTGCCAGTGATGCTGCTTAATCAGAAGTAAGGTTTGAATACTCTAGTATTCCCCCTCTCCGAGTGAGTGAGTGAGACACTATTCAGATAGATATACATGTTTGGTTTAATTGCTGACTTCCTGTGCACCTTTAATCTTTATTCTGTCTGTTATCTCCTCCTATAAGTTCTATTGAGAGCCTCTAGAGTGGAATGTTGCACATGTTATTCTATTGTTGTGATTTTCATTTAAAGATTTATATTCTTATTATTGTTTTAATATTTATTATTATTTACACATTTTATAGTAAGCGAGAGAGCTTTTCTACATTGGCATTTCTACAATGTTGCACGTTTCCTGCAATAAAACGGATGGTTGTCAATTCATGATACTCTCTCGTCTCGTAATTTAAATACTTAAAATACAAAACCAATGTTGTTAAGAATGATTCGTTTCATAAATAATGCTACACAATAAATAGAATGCTTAAATCGACACCGTGATCGGTATTATCGGATCGGCAGATACTGATTTCAGTGATCGGTGATCGGCACCAAAAAACCTGATCGGAGCGTCTCTGCTGTGAAGTAACTTCAGCATCTCGTTCAACGGACACATGACCACAGCAGGAACCTGGTGGTTAAACCATCTTTGGTTCTAAAGGCTTATATAACCACCATGGGCCAGAAAACAGCCAGAAACAGCCCAGAATACAGTAGAGTGAATATTGGATCCTGTATTCAGGCTGTTCATACTCTGACTGAGTGTGTTTGTTTGTTTGTTTGTTTGTTCCGATTCAGGATTAATATGATACGATGTTACAGTTGCCTGTTTGTTCGGTGTTTGTTGACACTGCAAGATTCAACTGCCATCTAAATATTAGATAACAATACCACGCATGAGCAAACTGTTCTTTCATTGGTCCAATTTTGTTGCAGTTATAAATAGGCTCTTTCTTTTTTAAATAGGGGGGGTGCAAGAAGGAGGTCAGGATAAAAAGTTTGGGAACCGCTGCCTTATTCGGTATTACTTAGATGACGGAGAGTCTGCTTTCAGTCTCTAGCGAGACACTTTGTGTTTTGGGTCAACTGATGGTCAAGATGTCTGTGCGTCAAACTCCAGTTAATCTTGTGCTGCCCGAGGTGGAGAAGGTGATGGTGTAAAACCCAAGGCTGATTGCCAACACGGTCCACGGGAGGATCAGGGAGGGCAACAACATCAAACTACAGAGGCCATCTTTGAACAGACATCCCTTGATACACAACCAGCTGACTGTCCATACGGATGTCTCCTGATTCTAGCAGAGCTGTCTCTGGTAGGTCAATTGAAAAGCCATTGAAATACCCAGAAGAGACTTTTACAGTAGGACATGAGTGACTGTACCTGTGTGCTGGCGTCTTTGGGGCAGCTCTGCTGCATTGCCCAGGCTGAGATGACGTTGAATCCTTTGACCGCTATGGAGTCTGGCAGCAGTGAAGCCAGATACTCAGCGTTAGACTCTGGGTACTGGTTTGGCCTCCTGTTGTTACTCACATCCACCAGGATCTTGCCTGATGAACAACAAGAAAAACTGGTTTCTATAGTCAAAGACATTCCTATACAACGACGTTTTTTTACACAATGGGCTGGCATGAGTGAACCATGTGTAGTACTAAACAGTAAAGCCTCCTCCTTCTACTGCTGTTGAAGTAGAAGGAGGAGGCGTAAGGTTGGTGGCCTCTCTGAGGCTTGAACAGTAAGAGGTACATGGATCCTTCAGGGTGTAACTATCTCTATACTGCAGCTTGACAAACCATTAAGGAGCAAGTTAAGGACCATTGGTTTTCTGTTTTGTGCATGGATGTATCATTGAAGCAATAAACCTGTGACAGTGGACAATGGTCACAATGGTCCTATATTCTTCATCTCATTCTCACAAATCCTTTTCCACAAAGACAAATTAAGAAACACACCTATTTGCTACAGTCCCCCAGAGGGAAGGAGGACAAACAGATCGTGGCTGAGCTGTGGTGTCCCTGATGATCATGCCTGCCCTCCGCAGGCAGCGCTTGAGGTGGATGGATTCAATATCAGGGGGATGCAGTAGTTTGCGGTCAGAGCATTTCCCATAAAGTGTGATGTAGTTGGTTAAGATAGGAAATCCAGTATCCAGCTACAGAGGGAGGTGTCGATGCCATGCTCAGCTAGTTTGGCTGATGGTGTTGAATGCTGAACTGAAATCGATGAGCAGCATTCTCATGTAGGTGTTTTTATTGTTGCGGTGGGAGAGTACAGGCACAGTGAAGCGCTGTGGAGATGACTTCTTCTGCGAATTGGAGGGGGTCCAGTCTAGGGGGAAGGCAGGTTTTGAGATGAGCTAGGACCAGTGACCAGTGTCCCCGCGTCGAGTCAAATTCTTCTAATAAAGAACAACAACAACCAGAACCATTTTGTTGATAAAAAGCATGCCGTGTTGACTAGAATGACGGCACTGGAGGCCGGAGGACATGAGAGCAGGGAGCAATGAAATGCATCCAAGCATCATGACACTTGTTCTTGACCATTACACACGGAACAGGAAGGTTAGGGGCTCCGAAGTGGGACGCCAGCCCCTCAGCTCAGAATCCAATGGTGGTGGAGGTATAAAATCGTGTTTTTGTTGAATTGTCAATTTGTTTGTGCCGCCTGGGGCTCAAATAAATGTTAACGTGAACGGAAGAAAATCCAATCTCTGTGTTCAGCAGGTGTTTGTAGCTGATTGAGAATTTTGTGGTATCTCACAATGAGTCAGATAGATTTAAGTTAAGCAGTCCGTAGTTAAATCAACCAGACAAAACTATTTGAACCCACGTTGGTTCATTACCAAAAAAGACAATACACTGTCAAGTCATGCAGCCAATGGGTACGCTTCCCTGGGAGAAAGTCCGCCCATGCAGACCGTTGCACTTTGCTCCATATTTCTTTGAGCAAAGAATATAATGTACACCTGAATGCGTTTTGCACCATATTCAGTGCAGTAACTTTAGCTCAAATGTGGGCATGTGAGTCATTTGTCTTTTGTGGAAAAGGATACATTTGAATCTCCACTCGAGTGGTGTGAAAGTGAAGAGACAGGTAAGGTTATTTACCCTTGAGAAGATGCTTGAGGTCCCACAGGACTGAGTAGTGCTCGCGTCGGATTGCCAGGAACACGATCCTGGCCTTCCCCACCGCGTCTTCTTGGTGTGTCACATCCACCACGTGAGGAAATGACTGGGCCGCCAGTTTGGGATGGCGGCT
This sequence comes from Gasterosteus aculeatus, assembly GCF_964276395.1. Lineage (NCBI taxonomy): Eukaryota > Metazoa > Chordata > Actinopteri > Perciformes > Gasterosteidae > Gasterosteus > Gasterosteus aculeatus. The sequence goes on along the minus strand of NC_135708.1, from coordinate 211,572 downwards.
GCCCACCACCACATGGAAGCCGCGGCGCAGCAGACGGATGGTCAGGCACTTGGAGAAGTCCCCTGAGCCTAAGATGGCCACTGTAGACTGGGAGGGTAGACAGGCAGCCTCTGGGTTTCCAACAGGACTCTTTGTACCGTTGGGTAGGAAACAGGCCTGTGTGTGTTGGAGATGGTGCGAAGACGAGGCTGTGAGGAACAAAGGGCTCCTGCTGTCGCCCATCATAGAGATGGAGTCCATCGTAGACTTCTTCTGGGGGTCTACTTTGTAGGAGTTCACCTGGTCTACGGGAGCAAAGAGGAGGGAAAAAAAGACAAATGTTTTTTTTGCAGGTAAAACAACTGAAATCAGCCGATTATGATGTACACATACTAGAATTGTGTCCCCGTCATCTAAATTGAAACTTTTACTCTGGTATTGATTAATATTGATTTAATAGTCCTAAAATGTTGATGGAGCTATTTATTTAAGTTAGTATTTAGAAGTAGTATTTTTTTATTTAGTTAATATCATGGCTCTGCTGACCAGTCCTTTTCTAGTGTTTCTGTGTTCCTTGTGTCTCCCAGGGTACATCCTCCAGATGCTGCATCCTTTCAAAGGCTGGATCCTTCAGAGGCTGCATCCCTGCAGAGACTGCATCATTTCAAAGGCTGGATCCTTCAGAGGCTGCATCCCTCCAGAGACTGCATCCTTCAGAGGCTGCATCCTTTCAAAGGCTAGATCCTTCAGAGGCTGCATCCTTTCAAAGGCTAGATCCTTCAGAGGCTGCATCCTTTCAAAGGCTGGATCCTTCAGAGGCTGCATCCTTTCAAAGGCTAGATCCTTCAGAGGCTGCATCCTTTCAAAGGCTAGATCCTTCAGAGGCTGCATCCTTTCAAAGGCTAGATCCTTCAGAGGCTGCATCCTTTCAAAGGCTGGATCCTTCAGAGGCTGCATCCTTTCAAAGGCTAGATCCTTCAGAGGCTGCATCCTTTCAAAGGCTAGATCCTTCAGAGGCTGCATCCTTTCAAAGGCTAGATCCTTCAGAGGCTGCATCCTTTCAAAGGCTGGATCCTTCAGAGGCTGCATCCTTTCAAAGGCTAGATCCTTCAGAGGCTGCATCCTCGTGGAAGGAGGTCTCTGAAGACATCAGGACCACAGAGAGCCTTCACATCTTCAGACTAAAGACACACCTCTTCAGACTCTACCTCCACTAACACACTAACTAACTGTAGCACTGACATTGGACTTATAATGGTTCTTATCTACAGCAAGTTGTAAAGCGGCTTATTTGATGAAATTGCACTTTCTTGTTTCTTGTTCTTCTGGGTTTGTGTCCTTATGGTTGAAATGCAGCTATTGTAACTCGCTTTGGATAAAAGCGTCAGATAAATGACATGTGATGTGATGTATATTAGAGGGAATGTACATGTTCGATTTGAGCAATTGTTAGAATAATCTTGCACATTATTCAAGTTGATTATTCAAAAGAAGGACTGCTCAGAAGATCTCTGACCAACCAGTGCTACGACTTCTTCACAATGAACGAGGCTGCAGGAGTCATCGGGTTCTTGATGGAAGTCATTTAGCGGAGGGTGGTCCTGGATGTGAACTACTTCCTAACAATTCCTCTCTCCAGGTTAATAACCATAGTAGCCCCATGTCTGCTTCATACACGCTGGATACATGAGGATCCATCATCTGCTGAAGCAGCGCGGTACGAGCCGATCACAGGACGCCCGTCCCCCGGGACAAGCTGCGTCCCCCGGTGACCTTCCGTCTGCAGACGCAATGTGTCGTGAAGGGCACGCAGCCCCCCCGTGGCGCCGCAGCACGGCCAACACACACCACCGCACAGCTGATGGATGATGACAACGCGCACACGTACCGATCAGCGCAGGGTGCGACGCACGTCACCCACCTGGCAGCCTCACGAGGACGCTCCTGTTAGTGGCACACGCAGACCGGCGGCCGGCGGCTCTTCATCCTGCTGCGCGCGCTCCCGTCTGTGCGCGTGCTGCGTTCACGACCCGCAGAGAAAATCGGTGCAAGTAGCATCCGTCTTAAAGTGACCTGTGCAAGACTCGGTCGGCCATATGTTGCCGGTTGTTTATCTAATCTTCATACATCATCATCATACATGACAGGGTTTTTGTCAAACAGCAGAAAGGTGACTAGAAAACAGCATTACTGCACAGAAATGTGTTGAATTCACATTCACAGTGTTGGTACAAAGGATTCCAAATAGATGTTGTGCATGAAAAGGGAAGATCATAAATTACTCCGTGATAACCAGCTGGTCATGCACAGTATTCCAAAAGGCTTTATACCGTGGGGACATGTCTCCTTTACGTGAGTGATTGTCTGTCCTATTCTAATAATTGTCCCGTCCATCGCACTGTGCAGCAGCTTTTCGTAACAAATGAGCGTTTAGGAAACGGGGACCAGCACCAGCATCTTTGTGCTTCTGGTCGGGGACAGGGGACGAAGCGTCCCCCAACACATCCAAATCCTTCATCCCCAGAGCCACACAACTGTACAACAACACAAGCCGCCAACCAAAGGTACCTCACCATGTTTACTGGCTACGTTACCTTGTGCACAGGGGGCCTGACTACTGGCCCCCTGTGCACAAACCCCCACCCCTCCCTCTCTCCACCCCCAGCCTGAACTCTTAATGTCTGTTTTAAATTTCATTTTGTCTTTGAGAATCCTTTTTAATAGTTTAACTATGTGCCTTTTATGTTTGTCAGGAGCTACCTGGATCTTGAATTTCAATAAATTACTTCTATTCTATTCTATTCTATACTATTCTATTCTATTCTATTCTATTCTATACTATACGTAAGGACACATTGACTCAGAGTCATTTCTAAAAGAAACTGGTCTGTTTAACGATCAGAAGAAGTAATACAGCAGCTCGGGTCGCATTGCGGAGGTTGTGCCTGGAAGCCTGAACTCCGGGTAGCAGACGCGCGGCTGTGGTCCTACCGGGCCGCCGTAGCTGTGATGGCGCCGCTGCTGGGAGCCGCGCTGGCTCTTCTACTCGTCTGTTTGTTGTTCACTAGCCGACTGTATCGTGTCGTGAGGGCTGCTTCGAGTTGCGGCCCGGGAGCCGGGGGCCCGGGAGCCGGGGGGCCGGGAGCCGGGGGCCCGGGAGCCGGGGGGCCGGGAGCCGGGGGGCCGGGAGCCGGGGGCCCGGGAGCCGGGGGGCCGGGAGCCGGGGGGCCGGGAGCCGGGGGCCCGGGAGCCGGGGGGCCGGTCGCTGTCCTCGTCGTCGCAGGGTCAGGTAGCGTTCACGTTGCTGACGTCACAGTAACCGTAGCGTTAAGTTAGCCAGACTGGTTTCACGTTAGCTTAGCTTCCGAGCTAACGAGCCGCAGACTGGCGCGCGTGCGCATCACGAGCGCTCGTTTAAGCCGCCTGCGTGTTTATCAGTGACAATAAAGAACTGGACCTCCCGCAGGTCCGTGAACGCGTCTCAGTCCTGCTGGTTGCGATCGTAATTCTTATCTGTCGTTATTCTTTAATCGTGTCGCTCAATGGACACGCGATGAACTTTGAAGATTTGTTTGTGAATGTGTGACGAATCAGGCGACAGTAAACAGCCGCTGCTGATAAGTAAACACAAACACCCAGTGGTGACGTAACACTGGCCTCCCGACCAGTACACAAATAACACAACGACGTCCGTCATGTTTGTTTCTGATCAATACACAAATAACACAATGACGTCCGTCATGTTTGTTTCTGATCAATACACAAATAACACAATGACGTCCGTCATGTTTGTTTGTGCAAGTATTACAAGTGTCTCTGCCTGCCTGTAACAGTCAGTGTGTGTGTGTGTGTGTGTGTGTGTGTGTGCGTGTGCGTGCGTGTGTGTGTGTGTGTGTGTGTGTGTGTGTGCGCGTGTGCGTGCGTCCAGGTGGTCACACCACAGAGATCCTGCGCCTGGTGCACAGCCTGTCTGCAGCCTACACCCCTCGGCACTATGTGATTGCTGACAGCGACCGGATGAGCGAGGAGAAGATCTGCGCCTTGGAGAGGTCCAGGCGGGCCCCTGACGGCGAGCCCCAGGTGAGCCGCTGCTCCGCCTCAAACCACTGCTACCGACGGCATCCTGTCGGCAGCAGTGGGGTGAACGTGTGGTTGTAAACACTGGATCCCTTCTTTGATAAGCAACCAGCACAGACAGAATATGCATATAGATCGTTTGAGACGAGCTGTCCTCGCGTGAACGTCCACGTTACCAAGTCCATATGGTCTCTGGTACCGCGAGCCAGGAGCTGACCTCAGGTCCGTGCTGCAGTGTGAATACTCACCAGCAGGTGGCTTCACACGTCAAACTGATTCCCACTGAATGTGCTGCTCACAGTTTCCCCGGATGAGCTGAATATCGACCTGTGTTGTACTAGAGTGAGCGCTGCGCGTGACCTTTGGTTTGAAGCTGGCAGTGCGGTGACGTGTCCTCTTTCTGCAGTTCACCATCTGTCGGATCCCACGGAGTCGGGAGGTGCATCAGTCCTGGAGCTCGTCCCTCATCAGCTCTCTGCGCGCGCTGCGCTACTCTCTTCCTCTGGTCTTCAGACTCCGACCTGACGTGGTGAGTGGACCAGAGGCCCTTCAGCACCAATGTCCGTATCATAGCAGACATGTTGCTATTGGCTGCACGGCAGGAAATGCAGGATTCATTGTTTCTGGAGCTTCAGAGTCTTTTAGTGATCTGTTTGTAGGAGCCATTAGTTCTGTCTGTGTACAACATGTGTGTAGGGGCCTATCTCAGGTTGACCACGGGTGGCGGTGTGTAGTAGTCGGGGGGGGGGGGGGGTTCACATAGGGGGCACAGGTAATGACGCATGGGTGATGGGGAGATGAAACCGTTTTACCGCAAACCAGACTCACAAAACCAGACCAGGAAGCGAAGTTATGCAAAGTTCTGTATTATAATTTGAACAGTAATTAAACGGGAACCTCAACCAAAGAGACAAAAGACCTGGAATCTCTTTGTAAAAGCGAGCAGGGAACCGGTTGCTCTCCCGCACCCAGCCGAGTGGCTCGCTGAAATACGTGAGGCAGCGGTTCACTCTGCAGCAGCACAAGCCCATCCCACTCCACCGTGCACCACATGCAGGATGAACCCATATGAACTCTGTGGGGCTAAACATTAGGGATGGCCCCCACAAGAACAATCCACCATCAGGAATAACCACCAGCAGATATAATCACCATCAGGAATAACCACCACCAGGAATAACCACCATCAGGAATAACCACCATCAGGAATAACCACCACCAGGAATAACCACCACCAGGAATAACCACCATCAGGAATAACCACCATCAGGAATAACCACCAGCAGATATAACCACCACCAGATGTAACCACCACCAGGAATAACCACCACCAGGAATAACCACCATCAGGAATAACCACCAGCAGATATAACCACCACCAGATATAACCACCACCAGATATAACCACCACCAGGAATAACCACCACCAGGAATAACCACCACCAGGAATAACCACCACCAGGAATAACCACCATCAGGAATAACCACCAGCAGATATAACCACCACCAGATGTAACCACCACCAGGAATAACCACCACCAGGAATAACCACCATCAGATATAACCACCATCAGATATAACCACCACCAGGAATAACCACCACCAGGAATAACCACCATCAGATATAACCACCACCAGGAATAACCACCATCAGATATAACCACCACCAGATATAACCACCATCAGATATAACCACCACCAGATATAACCACCACCAGATATAACCACCACCAGGAATAACCACCACCAGGAATAACCACCATCAGATATAACCACCACCAGGAATAACCACCATCAGATATAACCACCACCAGATATAACCACCACCAGATATAACCACCACCAGATGTAACCACCACCAGGAATAACCACCAGCAGATATAACCACCACCAGATGTAACCACCACCAGGAATAACCACCACCAGGAATAACCACCACCAGATATAACCACCACCAGGAATAACCACCAGCAGATATAACCACCACCAGGAATAACCACCATCAGATATAACCACCACCAGGAATAACCACCACCAGATGTAACCACCAGCAGATACATACATATACAGTAATCGGTGAGAAGGGACACCACCATGATTTCAGGAAAGAAGCAGAGTAATGTGAGTTTATGATCACTGAAACAATGATGTGATTAATAATAATAATAATAATAGGGATAGCAGCAGCAGCAGGACCAGGTTACAGATAAAACCACAATCTATGGAAACCTGTAAGGCGAGAAAGCACAAAACCTCCAGGAAAGAAGCTGAGTTGGTGATGTGCATTAATGAGCTGTGCTTTTTATAACTATAGGACTTTAGCAACTCACATCAGATCTGTCAAGTGAGTTCTCTATACCCAGACAGAAGGACAGGCCTCTCTGCAGCGCACCCAGAGGCCGCTGCAGGTGTGAAATCCATATTGTGTTATGCTCATTGTAAAGAAATGCACTTACTACCTTTCTCTATAGAAACTGAGCTGATAAAGTGGGACGTGAAACCCTTTTTTCTGTGTAAATGCTGACGTAGCAAACATTTACCTTCCGTTCTTCCACAACGATCTCTAATGTCTCTAAACGCTGAGCGCGAAGTGTTCAGACAAAGCTCATTTTCATTTGTAGCATGCTGTAAATATATGCAGTGTATTTATTCTTAGGACTCAGATCTCTTACCGGTCATGGACGTTTGCCCCCCAGTGTTGAGTCCTACATTCGGTCGAGCTCTGATTTCTCTCTGAGGTGAAATCTAGTTGCAGGGGATTGATGTTTGAGTGTGGTGCTTTGATTAGCAGCCAGTGCTAATGGCATGCTAATGGTGCATCGTACCTGCTCTACAGACGAGTAAGTCATTTAATACCTGTACTAATAATAAACTATGAGAACTATGAGAAGCGTGTGCATAGCACATTGGTGCTGCTCTGTTGGATGATGACTTGAGCGGCGCCGCCCGGTTTCCTGTAGACCCGAACGCCCTCCGCTTCCTCATCCAGTCCCTCCCCCGCTGGGCCGAATACACACCTCAACATCAGAGAAGGAATTGCTTAGGGCGACTACCCAGCCACCCCTGCTGGACTAAAGTCCACTAAAGGCCCAGGCAGAAGCTAAGCTAACTGTGCCGCGCTGCTGGCGTTCTTATGTCGGGTCTCCAGACACTCAAACCTTTTTTCGCTTGTGCTGCTAACGTGCCTCGGCTACATTTTGTTGTACATTCCTGCGTTGCATAACGACAAGAACTGGTCCGTGATCACTTGAAACATGTTGCTGGTAACTGCTCATCCGTGTGCTCCCGTGCAGATGAAAGAATAATGAATGGAAGCGACCTACACGTGACCTTCTGTTATCTTCTAGCAGTCCGTCTAATGCCGCTTCCACAGAATGTAGATGCATTCACGGGAGGGTCAACGGAAAGTGGGAGTTTCCCATAAAGAGATGGGAGGGGATGTGTAAAGTGCGCCTAATTATGCATTCCGCGGTATTCCACAAACCGGCCACGAAAGCGTGTTTCTTCACATTTATTCTTCACTGCATTTCGTTGCCTCAGTACTTGTACTTGTGCAATGGCAATAAAGTTGAATCTAATCCAATAATATGCCTGCTGGTGACACCAGACGCCACGTAGGACAAGGGGACGAGGGGACGAGCTGAAAGGATTTTTGCCACATGGGTCACACTTTTCCAGTTGAGTGAACAGGAAATCATTAGTTACAGATGAAGCAGCGATATTCCAGTTAGTGGAATCACAGATGACGTCGCGTCTCCCACTCAGTGGTCACATTCCATTCCAGCTGTTGTTAAACATCTCGGTCTGCATTCAGCCGTATCACAGCGAGTACACAACGCGTTGCTACAGCGCACTGGTCAATACACACATTCCCCACCGCTGATGCCAAAATAACACTAAAACTTAGTTTTTGCTGTTTTGACTGGCTGATGATAGACATGCTGGTAGAAAGAGAAGGATGTCCATTCACTTTAAATGCGTTTAAATGCTGACCATGTGCGGTATAGTGGGCGGAGAAAGGCGCTGATCACCTGATGAGCTGCAGGTTTCATGAAGTACGACATAGACTGAAGTGTCACAGCGGGCGCTTTCCTTATGCTACGTTTGCAAATGTGCGTACGTGAGGTTCCCAGACACAAATGAGTAAATTGTTAGTTACTGTGTATGGACTCTGCATCAGGGATTTCCAGGTTTGAGAAAATGGAACTATAGAACCTTTGCTGCTTCAGACACTGATCTTAAGGGGCCGACTAGAGAGCTGCTCATAGATGCTGGTAACTTGTTGTCATAAAGCAGGATGGGGGCCACAGCCTTCAGGTACCAAGCTCCTCTTTTGTGGAACCAGCTGCCACTTTCAGTCCGGGGGGGGGCAGACACAGTCAGCGCATTCAAGATAAAGCTTAAGACTTTCCTGCCTGTCTCCTGCCGCGGCATCATCATCATTATTAGTCACGTTACTATCACTGTCCTCATGAACAAAATACGGACATTGCTTCCTTCCTGAAATTGTTCTGCTGTCCTGTGGATGGTGGTTGATGGTGGTCCTGCCGTACACCTGACTGACTACTCTCAATATTTGAGTTATTTCTCCCGTACGCATAGAGGAGTTTGCGATCCTTGCCCTAAGGTTTCTTTCTTTTTCCTCCCAGAGGATGCCGTATGAGTACACAAAATAAAATGAATGGATTGAATTGAATTCAGAGAGATCCACAGGACACATGCGTGTAGTAAAGTGTGAGCATTGTAGACATTTTCCACCTTGACGCCACTGTGCTTTAGAGAGGACAGATGGGAGGGTGGCTCACACAGCGAGCACCGGGGCCACTGGGCCAACGTAAATGCTGAATGGACCTTTGTGCTCTTTAGAGCACGCTTCACGTCATCATTCTGCTCATCTCCATCGAATCTCATGCTCACACACACACAAAGGGTTCAGTAGCTTGTCCAGGGACACTTTGCCATGTGAAGGACACACACCTCCAGGTCTGACACTCGGGGATAGAAGAGATAATGATGTTTAAAGCGTAAGCCCCCTGCTCATCCCCCTGTGTTGTGTGTGTTGTTTCAGGTGCTGTGTAACGGCCCGGGGACCTGCGTCCCCCTCTGCGTGGCAGGCCTGCTGCTTGGAATTCTTGGAATGAAGAAAGTGTTGATAGTTTATGTTGAAAGTATTTGCCGGGTAGAAACGCTGTCCCTTACGGGGAAGATCCTGTACCCAGTATCGGACTATTTCTTTGTGCAGTGGTCCTCTCTGAGAGACAAATATCCCAAATCCATTTTCCTTGGAAGACTAGTATGAAACAAATGTATGAAACATGTTTGTCTTAGTGATCAGGAATAAATGCTCTTGAGTTACAGAATAATAAAATGATGAGAAAGCCAAATGTGTTGGTGTTAAAGGGTTATGGTTTCATGTGTTGGTGTTAAAGGGTTATGGTTTCATGTGTTGGTGTTAAAGGGTTATGGTTTCATGTGTTGGTGTTTGTTAAAGGGTTATGGTTTCATGTGTTGGTGTTAAAGGGTTATGGTTTCATGTGTTGGTGTTTGTTAAAGGGTTATGGTTTCATGTGTTGGTGTTTGTTAAAGGGTTATGGTTTCATGTGTTGGTGTTTGTTAAAGGGTTATGGTTTCATGTGTTGGTGTTTGTTAAAGGGTTATGGTTTCATGTGTTGGTGTTAAAGGGTTATGGTTTCATGTGTTGGTGTTAAAGGGTTATGGTTTCATGTGTTGGTGTTAAAGGTTTATGGTTTCATGTGTTGGTGTTAAAGGTTTATGGTTTCATGTGTTGGTGTTAAAGGGTTATGGTTTCATGTGTCGGTGTTTGTTAAAGGGTTATGGTTTCATGTGTTGGTGTTAAAGGGTTATGGTTTCATGTGTTGGTGTTTGTTAAAGGGTTATGGTTTCATGTGTGTGGGTTTTGTTTAAGGGTTATGGTTTCATGTGTTGGTGTTAAAGGGTTATGGTTTCATGTGTTGGTGTTAAAGGGTTATGGTTTCATGTGTTGGTGTTAAAGGGTTATGGTTTCATGTGTTGGTGTTAAAGGGTTATGGTTTCATGTGTTGGTGTTTGTTTAAGGGTTATGGTTTCATGTGTTGGTGTTTGTTTAAGGGTTATGGTTTCATGTGTTGGTGTTTGTTAAAGGGTTATGGTTTCATGTGTTGGTGTTTGTTAAAGGGTTATGGTTTCATGTGTTGGTGTTAAAGGGTTATGGTTTCATGTGTTGGTGTTTGTTTAAGGGTTATGGTTTCATGTGTTGGTGTTTGTTAAAGGGTTATGGTTTCATGTGTCGGTGTTTGTTAAAGGGTTATGGTTTCATGTGTCGGTGTTTGTTAAAGGGTTATGGTTTCATGTGTTGGTCTTTGTTAAAGGGTTATGGTTTCATGTGTTGGTGTTTGTTAAAGGGTTATGGTTTCATGTGTTGGTGTTTGTTAAAGGGTTATGGTTTCATGTGTTGGTGTTTGTTAAAGGGTTATGGTTTCATGTGTTGGTGTTAAAGGGTTATGGTTTCATGTGTTGGTGTTAAAGGGTTATGGTTTCATGTGTTGGTGTTAAAGGGTTATGGTTTCATGTGTTGGTGTTTGTTAAAGGGTTATGGTTTCATGTGTTGGTGTTTGTTAAAGGGTTATGGTTTCATGTGTTGGTGTTAAAGGGTTATGGTTTCATGTGTTGGTGTTTGTTTAAGGGTTATGGTTTCATGTGTTGGTGTTTGTTAAAGGGTTATGGTTTCATGTGTTGGTGTTAAAGGGTTATGGTTTCATGTGTTGGTGTTTGTTAAAGGGTTATGGTTTCATGTGTTGGTGTTTAAGGGTTATGGTTTCATGTGTTGGTGTTTAAGGGTTATGGTTTCATGTGTTGGTGTTTGTTAAAGGGTTATGGTTTCATGTGTTGGTGTTAAAGGGTTATGGTTTCATGTGTTGGTGTTTGTTAAAGGGTTATGGTTTCATGTGTTGGTGTTTGTTAAAGGGTTATGGTTTCATGTGTTGGTGTTTGTTAAAGGGTTATGGTTTCATGTGTTGGTGTTTGTTAAAGGGTTATGGTTTCATGTGTTGGTGTTTGTTAAAGGGTTATGGTTTCATGTGTTGGTGTTTGTTAAAGGGTTATGGTTTCATGTGTTGGTGTTAAAGGGTTATGGTTTCATGTGTTGGTGTTTGTTTAAGGGTTATGGTTTCATGTGTTGGTGTTTGTTTAAGGGTTATGGTTTCATGTGTTGGTGTTTGTTTAAGGGTTATGGTTTCATGTGTTGGTGTTTGTTTAAGGGTTATGGTTTCATGTGTTGGTGTTTGTTTAAGGGTTATGGTTTCATGTGTTGGTGTTTGTTTAAGGGTTATGGTTTCATGTGTTGGTGTTTGTTTAAGGGTTATGGTTTCATGTGTTGGTGTTTGTTAAAGGGTTATGGTTTCATGTGTCGGTGTTTGTTAAAGGGTTATGGTTTCATGTGTCGGTGTTTGTTAAAGGGTTATGGTTTCATGTGTCGGTGTTAAAGGGTTATGGTTTCATGTGTTGGTGTTAAAGGGTTATGGTTTCATGTGTTGGTGTTTGTTTAAGGGTTATGGTTTCATGTGTTGGTGTTTGTTAAAGGGTTATGGTTTCATGTGTTGGTGTTTGTTAAAGGGTTATGGTTTCATGTGTTGGTGTTTGTTAAAGGGTTATGGTTTCATGTGTTGGTGTTTAAGGGTTATGGTTTCATGTGTTGGTGTTTAAGGGTTATGGTTTCATGTGTTGGTGTTTGTTAAAGGGTTATGGTTTCATGTGTTGGTGTTAAAGGGTTATGGTTTCATGTGTTGGTGTTTAAGGGTTATGGTTTCATGTGTTGGTGTTTAAGGGTTATAGTTTCATGTGTTGGTGTTTGTTAAAGGGTTATGGTTTCATGTGTTGGTGTTTGTTAAAGGGTTATGGTTTCATGTGTTGGTGTTTGTTAAAGGGTTATGGTTTCATGTGTTGGTGTTTGTTTAAGGGTTATGGTTTCATGTGTTGGTGTTTGTTTAAGGGTTATGGTTTCATGTGTTGGTGTTTGTTTAAGGGTTATGGTTTCATGTGTTGGTGTTTGTTTAAGGGTTATGGTTTCATGTGTTGGTGTTTGTTAAAGGGTTATGGTTTCATGTGTCGGTGTTTGTTAAAGGGTTATGGTTTCATGTGTCGGTGTTTGTTAAAGGGTTATGGTTTCATGTGTCGGTGTTAAAGGGTTATGGTTTCATGTGTTGGTGTTAAAGGGTTATGGTTTCATGTGTTGGTGTTTGTTTAAGGGTTATGGTTTCATGTGTTGGTGTTTGTTAAAGGGTTATGGTTTCATGTGTTGGTGTTTGTTAAAGGGTTATGGTTTCATGTGTTGGTGTTTGTTAAAGGGTTATGGTTTCATGTGTTGGTGTTTAAGGGTTATGGTTTCATGTGTTGGTGTTTAAGGGTTATGGTTTCATGTGTTGGTGTTTGTTAAAGGGTTATGGTTTCATGTGTTGGTGTTAAAGGGTTATGGTTTCATGTGTTGGTGTTTAAGGGTTATGGTTTCATGTGTTGGTGTTTAAGGGTTATAGTTTCATGTGTTGGTGTTTGTTAAAGGGTTATGGTTTCATGTGTTGGTGTTTGTTAAAGGGTTATGGTTTCATGTGTTGGTGTTTGTTAAAGGGTTATGGTTTCATGTGTTGGTGTTTAAGGGTTATGGTTTCATGTGTTGGTGTTAAAGGGTTATGGTTTCATGTGTTGGTGTTTGTTAAAGGGTTATGGTTTCATGTGTTGGTGTTTAAGGGTCATGGTTTCATGTGTTGGTGTTAAAGGGTTATGGTTTCATGTGTTGGTGTTTGTTAAAGGGTTATGGTTTCATGTGTTGGTGTTTAAGGGTCATGGTTTCATGTGTTGGTGTTAAAGGGTTATGGTTTCATGTGTTGGTGTTTGTTAAAGGGTTATGGTTTCATGTGTTGGTGCTTGTTAAAGGGTTATGGTTTCATGTGTTGGTGTTTGTTAAAGGGTTATGGTTTCATGTGTTGGTGTTTGTTAAAGGGTTATGGTTTCATGTGTTGGTGTTTGTTAAAGGGTTATGGTTTCATGTGTTGGTGTTTAAGGGTCATGGTTTCATGTGTTGGTGTTAAAGGGTTATGGTTTCATGTGTTGGTGTTTGTTAAAGGGTTATGGTTTCATGTGTTGGTGTTTGTTAAAGGGTTATGGTTTCATGTGTTGGTGCTTGTTAAAGGGTTATGGTTTCATGTGTTGGTGTTTGTTAAAGGGTTATGGTTTTGTGTGTTGGTGTTAAAGGGTTATGGTTTCATGTGTTGGTGTTTGTTAAAGGGTTATGGTTTCATGTGTTGGTGTTAAAGGGTTATTGTTTCATGTGTCGGTGTTTGTTAAAGGGTTATGGTTTCATGTGTTGGTGTTTGTGAAAGGGTTATGGTTCCATGTGTTGGTGTTAAAGGGTTATGGTTTCATGTGTTGGTGTTTGTTAAAGGGTTATGGTTTCATGTGTTGGTGTTTGTGAAAGGGTTATGGTTCCATGTGTTGGTGTTAAAGGGTTATGGTTTCATGTGTTGGTGTTTGTTAAAGGGTTATGGTTTCATGTGTTGGTGTTAAAGGGTTATGGTTTCATGTGTTGGTGTTTGTTAAAGGGTTATGGTTTCATGTGTTGGTGTTAAAGGGTTATGGTTTCATGTGTTGGTGTTTGTTAAAGGGTTATGGTTTCATGTGTTGGTGTTTGTTAAAGGGTTATGGTTTCATGTGTTGGTGTTAAAGGGTTATGGTTTCATGTGTCGGTGCTTGTTAAAGGGTTATGGTTTCATGTGTTGGTGTATTGTCATTGGAAGAGACGATTTGTTTAACTGAAACAAATAACTCAAAATCATCTGTAGAGAAGAAACGTAAAATGAGATGATGTGTTCACACTTTAAACTCTGGATTGAACGGGTCTTCAGGTCGTGGTCAAGAACAGTGACCATGTGACCTGTGAAACAACTCCAAGGCAAGTCACAGAGAGATGCCCTCATGTGTTTCTCTTTACGGTTACCCATGTCAAAATGAAACGAATGAACAACAAACTACACAGTATTCGTGTAGCTGTGTTGGAATATATTGGGAAGGAGTCTCTGCAGAGACTTTGTCCCCGAAGGGTGAACACGGCCTTACGAGTGTTCATCAAAAAGCACAGCTAATGAAACTCCTCCCAGCCAGTCAATGTTGATTTGGACATTGGACAGCTTGAGCACAATGATGACTAAATAGTAAAACATTTTAAATGTAGAAATGAGTGTGATTTATCAAGGAAGCTGAACTCCAAGGGTGGTGTCCAAAATCCCTCCTCTTAAGGTGCACTATATTTACACGACTTTCTTCTGCTGGACTTTAAAGCAGCCCAACAAGCCCAGTGCAGAGTAATTCCACCTGCAGCACGTCTCACTGGGCATCGCTGCAGAGGAGGAGGTGAGTGGAATGTTCCCACGTTTAATATGTGCTGTCCCTCCTCATCCACCTCATCATCATCAGTCGGCCCTGCTGTTTCTCACTTGAAAATTCTCATTAACTTGAAAAACAACTTCAGTATTTACTTCATTTAGATTGATTGTTTTTGCAGGGAAAGTAATGTATCAAGTCCGTAGCTTTGTGGATGCCAATTACTTGGCTCCTTTCTTATGAACAGGGGTACCGGAGCTAATGCTAACCTCTCTGATGTAATGTTAGCTTCAACATCCAGCTCACATTAGGCTGGCTATATACATGTATACAGGCTGTTAGGGTTCAGAGTTAGCTATCATAACTTACAATTACAATAAATTATGGAATGAAATAAAGTCATCGAGAGGTCGTGACACAGGCCGCAGAGGGCGACACACCTTCTCATGAGGAAAATAACCAAGAAGAGAACGTCAGCGTGAGGGACGTGCAGACGGTGCTGCAGAGTCAAACTTCAATATCAATCAGGCCGAGAGCTCAACTTGGTTTAAATGTCAGCGGTCAATATAGATCCAATACGACTGCCTGACCATATTTGAGTGTTGAATTTGTTCTATCTGGTCCAAGTCACTGTGATGGACTGCGTCCCAAAGTGAAAGGAGATGGGCCCCACCCCATTTTATTTATAGCTTATAAACCTGAAGAAACACCACATGTTGGAAAAGGTTTAACAGCATTTGAACACATAGACAATACAAGCCAAAATATATTTTACCATCGTTAGCAGCCACGTTTTGAACCTCCTCATTGCACGAGTATTGTATTGCAGTTTAAGTCCAGTGAAGAAGTCCAGTGAAGGCAAACTGCAGCACAATAGTGTCCACATGACGCTGAGGACGGAGGTTTGTGAGTGAGACGTTCAAGGCTTAGTTCGCTCCGTTGCTTTCAGTTTATTGCTAAAGTTTAGTTTAGTGTCACCTATTCACTGGTTACTGGTTGGTAAACTGCTGGTTACGTGCCAGTTGAACGCTGTTCTCAGACTGCTGACCAGCAGTGCGCGCGTGCAGATGTGACTGGGCAGCAGCGTCGGCCCTTCTGATTGGCTGCTGAGGTCAGTCAATCATCGGAGGAGGTTTCGGCGTTCCGAGCCTCTCGTGCGCGGTCCCAGTCGGTCCTGCTGCTGCGCGTGAAGCCGGACCGCGTCGTTGCCCTGCGGGTCGAAGGAACCGGAGCTGCGCCGCTTCCGAAAAGTTCTCCTCCGGCGGCTCGGAGCTACTTGGAGCTACTCGGAGCTACTTGGAGCTACTCGGAGCTACTTGGAGCTACTCGGAGCTACTTGGAGCTACTCGGAGCTACTCGGAGCTACTCGGAGCTACTCGGAGCTACTCGGAGCTACTCGGAGCTACTTGGAGCTACTTGGAGCTACTCGGAGCTACTCGGAGCGGACGGGTTCGTCGAGCGCATCCACCGCAATGAGCCACTTCAACAAGGGCCCGTCCTACGGGCTGTCCGCCGAAGTGAGGAGCAAAGTAAGTGTCCACTAAGCCTGTGGTGTCCTCGTGTCCTCCACTCTCACGCGCACCGTAACAAAGGCGCCTCTCGCCCCCCCGGAATGAGAAGGGGGCGGTGTGCGGACTCGGCGGGGCTCCCGTCCTTCTCTTTGGGCAAGTTGTCCAAACTTTGGCCCGCTGGACGGGAACTTTTTTAGCTTCATGAATCCTGTGGACGTTCGGCCTTGCTGACGTCACCGCGCCCCCCAGGGCTGGAAACCGGTTTCCTTTGGTCCCTCTTTGTTCGCGCTTCGCATCACAGCTGAAGACCGAAGCTATTTGTGTGTTTGCGTCGCATGATACAACAGACTGTTGGCCCAGGGGGGCCTCCATACGGGGCCTTAATGGGGGGGGCCTCCATACGGGGGCCTCCATACGGGGCCTTAATGGGGGGGGCCTCCATACGGGGCCTTAATGGGGGGGGCCTCCATACGGGGGCCTCCATGCGGGGCCTTAAGGGGGGGGGCCTCCATGCGGGGCCTTAATGGGGGGGGCCTCCATACGGGGCCTCCATACGGGGCCTTAATGGGGGGGGCCTCCATACGGGGCCTTAATGGGGGGGGCCTCCATACGGGGCCTTAATGGGGGGGGCCTCCATACGGGGGCCTCCATGCGGGGCCTTAAGGGGGGGGGCCTCCATGCGGGGCCTTAATGGGGGGGGCCTCCATACGGGGCCTTAATGGGGGGGGCCTCCATACGGGGCCTCCATACGGGGCCTTAATGGGGGGGGCCTCCATACGGGGCCTTAATGGGGGGGGCCTCCATACGGGGGCCTCCATACGGGGCCTTAAGGGGGGGGCCTCCATACGGGGGCCTCCATGCGGGGCCTTAAGGGGGGGGGCCTCCATGAGGGGCCTTAATGGGGGGGGGCCTCCATGCGGGGGCCTCCATACGGGGCCTTAATGGGGGGGGGCCTCCATGCGGGGCCGTAATGGGGGGGGCCTCCATACAGGGGCCTCCATGCGGGGGCCTCCATAAGTGAAGAGTGATTTAAAGTTGGTTTCAAATCTCTGAGTAAAGGCTAAATGGACTGAACTTTGCGGCCCTGATGACCGGCTGTGGTGTGATCAGATCCGTACGGACCATCGGCGGTTCAGGATGTTGCACTGTGACTATGCAGTGAGCTCAATGGGACAAAGGTAACTGATAGTTAGGTGGTCTCACTGCGGGGGGTGAGGGGGTTCTAATGCAAGCACAGATACTTAGTGAATCAGCTGTGCAGCCTTTGGGTGCATAACAGGCAGACGCCAGTACGCAGGTAGACCGCCGTCTGTGCTGCCTCACAGACGGCGGTCTACCTGCCTGGTAACGGTCTGCAGGTCATAACCAGCTGTGACGAAACAAACCGTTAACCTGCACGGTTTGACCTGTTGACGATGAAATGCAGTATGGGGACAAACGTTTGCTCCTGAACACGGACCCCCGCCAATCATCACTTCTGACCAGTGCTCCAAGTGGGTCGGTACACACTAGGGGGCCGTCTGGATTTAGGCTGGACCGTCCGGATTTTCAATGCCCGCCTGCCCGCCCGGCGCCTTTTGTTTTCACTTGAGGCACTGCCTGTGACCCAGGCACCGGGCGGCGGGCGCCATCTCTGTGGGACGGCCTTCTGCCTGTGACCCAGGCACCGGGCGGCGGGCGCCATCTCTGTGGGACGGCCTTAAGCCTGTGACCCGGGCGGCGGGCGCCATCTCTGTGGGACGGCCTTCTGCCTGTGACCCAGGCACCGGGCGGCGGGCGCCATCTCTGTGGGACGGCCTTCTGCCTGTGACCCAGGCACCGGGCGGCGGGCGCCATCTCTGTGGGACGGCCTTCTGCCTGTGACCCAGGCACCGGGCGGCGGGCGCCATCTCTGTGGGACGGCCTTAAGCCTGTGACCCGGGCGGCGGGCGCCATCTCTGTGGGACGGCCTTCTGCCTGTGACCCAGGCACCGGGCGGCGGGCGCCATCTCTGTGGGACGGCCTTCTGCCTGTGACCCAGGCACCGGGCGGCGGGCGCCATCTCTGTGGGACGGCCTTCTGCCTGTGACCCAGGCACCGGGCGGCGGGCGCCATCTCTGTGGGACGGCCTTAAGCCTAGTTTATGCTTCTGTGTTTTCAGAGAGACGCAAGGAGAGAGTCCCTTGCGTGTCCTTGCGTTGACTCATTTTTTTACAATGCGCCGGCCTTCCAGAAGGTCCCTTAAAGGAGAACCTGTAGTTCATCTTAAAGGTCAAGATGTTACCTTTAAGCCACACCCAGTAACTGAGCTACTGGTGGAAGGGTAGTAGTAGTAAAGTGAAAAGGGGCGAGAGAGAGGTGTCTGCCCCCCCCCCCCCCTCGTCTTAGTACTCCTGCCGTGATTGAGTTGCCACCTGGTGGTGCTTGGGACTGTGCATTCTTATGGGTCAGTACCACTGACGTGTGCTCATTTGGGCTGTCGTTAAAACCACCAGATCGCTTCAATGCTTCCACGAAAATAATGAAAGCAGTTTCTGATGATGTCAGACTCTGATGTTGTGAGTAGTGTAAGTAAATGAAAAGGTGAGAAATACAAATCACCCTGATTTAACCCATTTCTGAATCTTCTGTAACTGAGGTTCTCCACGAGGAGAACAAAGCTGGTTCTTGTTTTGGTTGCACTTTTCTAGATTTATTGAAGCCAGACAACACATAGTTCTACTTCTACTAGAGAATTAGTCTCTCTCTGCCATCCATAATCTAGTGAACTATTAAGGACGGTCATATTCAGGCCAGCAGCGGTATGTAAATATACATTTACTAGGTAATAAATAGCGCATTCACTTCCTGTCATTGCTGCACAGAGGCGCTGAATCCAGTGCTGCTTGTATTAAAAATAACTCTGTTTTCAGATTGCTCAGAAATATGACCCACAAAGAGAGGAGGAGCTACGCTTCTGGATCGAGGAGGTCACTGGAATGTCTATTGGAGAGAACTTCCAAAAGGGCTTGAAGGATGGCGTCGTCCTCTGCGAGTATGTAGACACTTTGTGTCTCTGTGTCTGTCAGTCGACCCCTTTTCGTTCTCATAGATGTGTGTGTTTTTCCACTCAGACTGATCAACAAGCTGCAAACTGGTTCCGTGAGGAAAATCAACCTTTCCCAGTTAAACTGGCACAAGGTAAGACCTGAGAACTGGAAAGAGTGCAGGAGCTGCTGGATTAGACCTTTCACTAACTGTCCTTTGTCCGTGGCTCTCTGCAGCTGGAAAACCTTGGTAATTTTATCAAAGCTATCCTGGCCTACGGCCTGAAGCCCAATGACATCTTTGAGGCCAACGACCTGTTTGAAAACGGGAACATGACTCAAGTTCAGACCACGCTGCTCGCACTGGCCAGCATGGTGAGTACAGAGGGTCATTGAGTGGGGAGGTCGTCCCCCAATCAGAGGGTTGGCGCTTCGATTCCAGGCCCTGCTAACCCGCATGTTGACGTGTCCTTGGGCAAGACGCTTGCTCCTGTAGCTGCGACTACAGTGTGTGTCATGTAGTGTTAAAGCGCTGTACAAGTACAGTCCATTTACCATTCATAGTGTACTGAGGAACACATGTTCTAATGCTATAGGAAACACATGTAACGTCCGTTGACCAGCTTGTCTTCTCTGTCAGGCCAAGACCAAAGGTATGGACACAAAGATTGATATCGGGGTGAAATACGCAGACAAACAAGCTCGACATTTTGACCATGAGAAGATCAAGGCCGGTCAGTGTGTCATTGGACTGCAGGTAACTATGTCTGGTGATGAAGTGGTTCTTCAAGCCACACTTGAACCTGATGGCACACTTTAGTTTGTAGCTTGTTCCACAGAAATAACCCCAGTCAGTGCCATCATTTAGAATGACATGGTCCTTTAAACAAGTTGGACTGATATGGGAATGGATTTGTTGAGGTCCTATCGCTGATTTTTTGCTTTCAGATGGGGACAAACAAGTGTGCAAGTCAGGCTGGAATGACTGCCTATGGAACCAGAAGACATCTGTATGATCCAAAGACTCAGACTGACAAACCCTACGACCAGACCACCATCAGCCTGCAGATGGGAACCAACAAAGGCGCCAGCCAGGTGACAGGCTACCGCACCCATAATGCTGTGTCTATTCAAGAAATCCCCAAATTCAGTACATGGAAGTAAGTATATGTGTATGTGCTCATGTTTCTGCTGCATCCTGGTTCTTCCTGCAGGCGGGCATGTCAGCCCCCGGTACCCGCAGAGACATCTATGACCAGAAGGTGGCGCAGCAGCCACTGGACAACTCCACCATCTCCCTCCAAATGGGCACCAACAAGGTGGCGTCGCAGAGGGGCATGAGTGTGTACGGTCTGGGTCGACAGGTCTACGACCCCAAGTACTGCGCCCCCCCGACCGAGCCGGTCATCCACGCCAACGGCAGCCAGGGCACCGGCACCGGCACCAACGGCTCGGAGATCAGCGACAGTGACTATCAGGCTGAGTTCCAGGAGGACGAGTACCCTGGACCTTACCATGACGACTACAGCTCCCAATATAGCGATCAGCGCATTGACTATTAGTGGAGAGCTCCGGCTCCCAATCAGTATTATCCAGTGTCTTTTATTACCGACACCACAGAGCCGCACTAGTTCCTCCTGAAGCCTACCAGCGCTCTCCTTCTTTACCTACACTCTGAATAGAATAATGAAGTGCAGTGATGGAAATGTTTTATTTTAATCCCCACGATGTTTCCATGATGGAACACTTACGTAGTGCTAACTTTGTGGCGCGATGGTGCAGCATCAGGTGAAGCTGCTGCATTCCAGGGTTTTATTCCTGGACTGATGGTCCATGTGATATTAATTCAGCAATAGGCTGCTGCTCTGTGTGGTTTCTGCATCCTCACACGGTTATCCTGCCACTTTGTGCTACTGGTGTTTTTACTACATTTAATCAGTAGACGTGTTTTATGATGAGCATGGTGGCTGCTCAGAAAGTGGTCGACCAAACCCAATCTGACTATATCGATGAACTTCCTTGTTCCATTATACCAGATACATTTTCATAACATTCCACTTGTATTCCTAAACTGTATTTATAAAACAGTCCACTGTCAAATGGTAAGAAAATGCTATGTTATGAATAAATTCAGATTTTCTTCAATTCTAGAAGGCTGTCAAAACACTACTGTTACGTGTGCGTGCAAAGTTATATTACATTGATAACATAGTTTGAGTAAGTCAGCGTGTGTCCACATATCTGTCCTTCACGGAAGAGTGGGAAGAGGAAAGCTGCTGTTGAAAGTAAACCAGAAGACGTCCTGTTCGGGGTTGTCCACAAGCCATGTGGGAGACACCGCAAACGTGGAAGACGGTGCTCTGCTCAGAGGAGACCAAATGGAACTTTTTGGCCTCAATGCGAAACGATGCGCGGAGGAAACCCGACACCACCCGTCACCCTGAGCACACCACCCCAACAGGGAAACAGGGTGGTGGTGGCATCGCACTGTGGGGAGGCTTCTCTTCAGCAGCTACAGGGAAACTAGTCACAATGAGGGAAAGATGGATGGAGACAAAAACAGGACCATCCTTGAAGAAAACCGGAAGCAGTCTGCATGAGCTTGAGACGGGCGGAGGTTCATCTTCCAGCAGGACAAGGACCCTAAACATACGGCCAGAGATACAATGGAAAGGTTTGGATCAAAGCCTGTTCATGTTTTAAAATGGCCCAGTCAAAGCCCACATCTCAATCCAGTTGAGAATCTATGGCACGATTTGAAAGTTGCTGTTCACAGACTGTCTCCATCCATCCGATCTGACTGAGCTTCAGCTTTTTTGCCAAGAAGAATGGAGGAACATCTCCAGATGTGCAAAGCTGGTGGAGACAAATCCCAAAGACTTGCACTGTAACTGCAGCAAAAGGGGGTTCTATCAACCAGTGCACCTGTTGTTAATTCCATTAACACCAATGCTGCTGAAACAGATTACCAACCCCGTCTGCTACTTACCTGCCCAGATCATTATCAGAGAAGTGCAATTGAATTCATGCCATACCCTGATAAAGTTTTCTCCTTTCATCTTGAGAAGTGTATTTAGCAGAGGTCGAGGACGGTTTCTGTTGTCAGACTTCACATACAACCCCCAGCTTTTTTCATCAGTGTACTCAATAGTTTCTATAGTGTTCCGTTTGCTGAGTATGTTCGCTGTTGGATTAGATAATGACCATGAAGAGCCATGGAGATGTTCTTTGTGATGGCGTTGCAGCCTTCATCCTTCTGGTAAATTCAGTCATCCCTCATTGTGATGTGTGTATCAAACAAGCCGTGTCTGTTCAGTCAGGCACCCGCGAAAGAGTGAGCAGCCAATGGGCTTCATGAGAATGTAACGGCATTCACTCAAACCCCCCTCCCCAACCCCACCTCCACCACCCGTCCGCTGCTCAGGAATAATCACTGCTTTGTGCAAGTCTGCGGAATGTGGGGTGAAAACCCGAGAGCTCAATTATAGAGAGAAAATCCCAAAAAGCATGGTAACTGGGGCAGCCGCAGAGGGCCCTTAAAAGAGTGGGCATGAAAAACGCACCCAGTCTTGCCGGCCTGGCTTGTTTCAAGCTGAAAACAAAGTGGTGGTACCCTACTGCTCCACACACGGTGCCAGACACATGTCACACACGAATAATAGATGATCCAGCTACTGCCAGCTCAGCTGCTACTTCACTTTAGAATGCTAGCTTCTCATCAAAGTGATGAGGTTGATGTTTGTGTGTGATGCTTTTGAGATCAGAAGTTGAAGTTTATTTAGAATTTTCACCAGTGCTGTTTCTGTGCTATGATGCACTCTAAATAAATAAATAATTGTCATGCAGAGTCACACAACTCATTTGAGACTGATTTCTCAAGGAAGGGAAGGTTAGAGAGAGGTCTGTAGCCAACAGCTCTGGAGCAAGATATGGTTTCTGAAGAAGAGGTTTAATTACAGCTACCTTCAAGGACTGTGGTACAAAGACAGATTTATAATATCCAGTAAAGACGTGGCAACTGTGGGTAAAACCATTTTCAGTACCCTAGTCGGAATCAGATCCAGGAGACAGGTAGAAAGTTTAGACTTTCATCAGCTGATCAAGGTCGATGGGAGCGAAGCCAAGCAGGTACCCTGGGGTTGTTTTTATTTGTCCTTCATTAATGAGTAATCAGCTGCTCCTGTATTACGGAGGGCTTTCTCAAGCGGCCACGGGGTACCGAGTTTGGCGTAGCCCCCCCCCCCCCTCCATCGACTGTACCGCTTGGCGTTCGGACGCGCCGCCACCCCTCGTCAACCGTAATGGTCTGGCCCGCACCTGCTTTGAGTTTGAGACCCCTGCTTTAAGGCTATCTCGCCAAACTAGCCTGGATTCTTTTAAAGTTTTCATGCTGTTTGCTTTGACTTGCAGGTTGGAGAGTTATACCAAAGAGCAAACTTCATTCTATTAACCTTTCTCCTTTCTAGAGGAGAAATAACGTCCCCCTCAAAGAGCCTGTAGCACTATTGACAAGATGATCCATCTGGGACGGATCCTGTGATATCTTGAGACACAATATTATATTGTGTCTCAAGATATATATACACAATATATTTATTTTCCATATACTCAAATTAGTCAACAGGGAGATTCACAGCATGAAACAAGTCCCAGTTTTTTCTATCAGACAAACATTACATTGTATCCAGTACAATGTAAAATGCTTTGTCTAGCTGGATCTGACCTCCTCCTCCTCCGTGGATTCCCCCTCATCCTCACTCTTCTCCTTCTTTCCATTTGGATTGACAGGTGAACTTACCTGCTGCATTTTATTTATTTATTTTTAAAAAGAGACATTTATTAAAAACAACATTATAACAACAACATTTTTAATCGAGATTGAGAATGAAGTGTGTGATGAATCAATTCATTTTTATGTATCTATTGACAGCCCTGGTCTCTATTAATGAAACACCAGATGGATTATTCTACACATCGGCAGCCTGGATGTGAACACAGAAACAAGAGGAGCTCTGCATCCCAACGTAAATGATGAATGTAGATGCAAAACACCTTGTGAATGACTGGTGTTCCAAGTGTAAGATGGGGTGAGTCTGCGATGACACTGACCTCCTGTGGATTGTCTGCAGAATTATTATTTGACTTGGACATGATAAAAAGATGATCTCCTGCGGTCCTTTGTCAAAAAAACACATGGACCCATTTAAACCGGGCCTTAAGGTTCTGGAAAAACAAAACAAAGGTACAACAATGACAAGCTTTACTTTTTTAGATGCCCTTTGTATCTTAGATAACTTTAGAGTTACAGTTCTAGAAGTTGTTTCCCTTTTCTTTCAGTTATATTCAATTCAAGGTGGCTTTATTGACATGACATTGCAAGAAAAAAACAATGTAAGACTATCAAAGTATAATGGTAATATGGATATTAAAACAGCCTTAAGTTTGTGATATAAAAGTATATTATTCATTATTATATACAACGTCTACCTTGCCTGCTTCTCCTGCTTCTTTTCAACATTTTTGTTTAGTTTGAATGTTCACATTTTAGGAACACGCTACATGTCTCTCAGCCCATCGTTGACATATACTATTTCTGTGTGGTTGCTTCCTGTTAGAGGTCATTGAGTCTCTACTCGGTAAAGAGTCTCAGAGGAGACGTATTCCGCCTATTCCTAATCTCTTTTTAAAATCCAGGCAATCATTTGGCTTTTGGCTTCTTGTTCTCTCCAATGTTCTATTGGTTTACTTCCCAGTGGCTTCTCCTGTTTCACTCATTAACACTGGAGAGCAGTGTTGTTCTGGGTCCCAGTGGCTTTGGGAGGGGGCCGTCTTTCTGCTAACATACACATGTCTGTACTTGATGCACAAAAATGTTATCCCGTCCTCTTAAAAGCTACTGACACAGATGAGCTTTATCCATTGAATTACATGTAGAAAGTGTTGATTAAGAAATAGAGTAATTAGTACAGTGTGCTTGTACTATATACCTACTGATACCTCATTTTCCCATCGGATACGAATGCAGCATGAGAAGCACTTGTGCTTTTCATATCGGAGGGGAGGCACTTTCTCTGCCAGACATCGCTCTCCTTCTGTACGTGACCATGAAAGGAGGTGGCAGCACAGTGAAGGAGGGTAGGAGGAGTCTTCTCAGACCAAGGAGCACAGTCCACAGCCTGGACCTGATGTGAGGCTTTCGGGACAGAGGATGTCGTATGTCAGTGTGTTTACATGATGGTATAATTGGAATCTTTGCTTAGTCGGACTATGCTCTCTTTTGGGTTGAGGTGCTATTATCCCAATATACATGGCAGTGAATAAATCGAATCATTGGCTGAAAGCACGTCATATCCGATACGATAGGTGGCACTGTTTTCATTACAGCTAGTTGTGATACAGCCATTTCCGCTTGACCGCTTCACCACTACCAACAACAACCAACAAACAAACCAAATTGGCTGATTTGATAACGGAGAGAAGACGGATCTCAAGCATGCGCAAAGACGCAAAGTCCAGTTCCTCATCCGATTCACCGTCACATGACGCAATAGTCGAACTATCACCTGGATCGGATGGAGTTATCCAGGGGTGT
Organism: Gasterosteus aculeatus; assembly: GCF_964276395.1. NCBI lineage: Eukaryota > Metazoa > Chordata > Actinopteri > Perciformes > Gasterosteidae > Gasterosteus > Gasterosteus aculeatus. The sequence continues at coordinate 186,040 of NC_135708.1, read as the reverse complement.
CAGTCGGATCGTAGTCGGACCGCACAGTCGGACAAAGGTGTTTACATGAAACGGATCATTCCATTTCAGTCCGACTAAGCCAGTTATTGGAATCCATGTAACCACGCTGACACAGCGTGGTTACATGGATTGTGTACAGACTGTAAAGCCCGCTGAGGCACATTTGTAATTTGCGATTTTGGGCTATAAAAATAAAATGAATTGAATTGAACCTGCAGGCTACGAACACAAGGTCGACTGCTGACCGAGCAGAGTAAAGTCCTGTAATTAAAAAAAATAATGTGGGATGAAGCAGGTCCGGTGTCTGGTGGTCTTGGTGTAAAGTGGTCTGTAGCTACCAGAAGGGAGGAGGTGGAACCGGTTGTCCAGGGTGTGCAGTGACCTTCCCTGACTCTGGAGGTGTACCGGTTGGAGGGAAGGCTGGAGCCAATGATTCTCTCTGTAGAGCTGAGGATCTCTTTTAGCTGTTCTTGTCCTGTTTAGTGGCCAATCCAAACCACACAGTGATGAAAGAACAGATAACAGATTGGATGATAAGTCAACCTAAATCAGCAGCTCCTGAGGGAGGTTGAACTTCCTGAGCTGGTGCAGGAACCTCTGCTAGGCCTTCTTTCTGATGGTGTCGATGTTGGAAGGCCACTAGGTCTGTCAGGTTTTGTTCACGGACAGGAGACGGAGACAGAAGGACTCAAACCCTAGATTTCCCAAAACAAAAACCACTTCATAAAGTTGAATTCAAAATGCCTGAGGGCTAAACAGGGATCAGGAACATAAGCAAGCAGCAACCGACCTCACCGACATAGACACTCAATGAACTAACCCAGGGACACGAGAGGCAGGAAACTCCCTGTGACAGTACCCCCCCGCCCCCTCCTCTCAAGGGATGGATCCTTGAAGGCCCTGAGAAACACAAGGGCCCACTCAAAATCGATATCAAGCATGCAATTACTGAGAGAATATGTCAAGCAAGAGAAAATACCTTCAACCACACAACTGAGAATGTGAGGAGCAGGTGAGAGTCAACGGCAGTCACGCTACTGCCAGCGCCAAGCAGAGAATGTCAATTTAACCAATACAATTTAATTAGAAGTAACCTTCTGGGTGAAAATAAAACACCAACCAAAGGTAATCTAACTAAACAATACTACCAAAATAAAGAAACAACACAGAAACAAAATGTGGCAAAACAAATCAGCAGCAGCTACCAATCCCAACCTGGACTTGGTTTGGGCCTTCCAGAGGGGCTGGATCTGGGGCACAAACCAGAAGGATCACCAAAGGCCAAAAATGTTTTCCTAAATACTGAGAATAACAACACCTACGAGCTCAATGGATTGTCAGGCCGGACTCCGACACAGAAAGGACAAGCATGCTGACAGCAGCTCCATTATGTGCGCGGAAGCCTGTATGGCACAATACCAGTGCTCCCATCTGATTACATAGAAGGAAAAAAGAAGAAAGAAATAGTTTGACTCATCTACACGTCAATCAAGAACAAGTCTAGACTTTTGTGAATGGCTTAATCGAAAAGGACAGCTCTCACCCCAGCCACAGACTGTTTGCCCTCCTCCCCTCTGGGAGGCGCTACAGGGTGCTCCGTTCCCGGACCAGCAGGTTCAGGAACAGCTTCATCCCTGCGGCCGTCACTCTACTGAACTCTGCCCCCCTGAACTCTGAACTCTGCCCCCCACCCCACCCCACACACATCTCCCTCAGTGACTGTACTCCCCCCTCCACCCTGGCTTGACTGCCACACACCCTCCTCCAGCCACTGAACATTTGCACTGTTATTGCATATCCATTTCTTACTGTTCATATTGCACAACTATTTCTTACTGTTCATATTGCATAACTATTTCTTACTGTACATATAAATTTATTCACTCATTACACTTTACATATGCACATACTCTGCACTTTTTGCTATTTTGCACTTCTGGTTGGATGTTAAACTGCATTTCGTTGCCTCAGTACTTGTACTCTGTGCAATGACAATAAAGTTGAATCTAATCTAATCTAAACTAAATATGACACTTTTTTATTTAAGGGTTAGTTTTGAATGGGTCACATGCACACTTTTGTCGGGCTGCTGTTGCTTCAACCAGAGGATTGGTGAATATGAAGGATACTTCACACACTGGAGTCACAAGGCTCCTGTCATCAGTGTGTCAATGGGTGAATGATGGCATGTGGTGAAGTGCTTTGAGTGGTCAGAAGACTAAAATAGAAATACAAGCACAGTCTACATCAGTAGACTGTTCAGTAGATGGTTCCAGTAGTGGAAGTAGGGAGAAACCGTTAAACTGTGACGGTTTTGTTTTGCTTGTATTCCTGCTCCCCGGTTGGCCCCTAAGCATTGTGTATTCAACTTCAATAAAGTCGTTTTTGGTTTTGCTAATCCGCGCTTGGGTCCTTCTACGGATCAAACGTCCTAAACGTGAGCAGCGCGTTTGGCCAACGGAAAACCGATTTTATCTTTGGGGAGAGGAGCTACTGAAGGTCTTGCCTCGAGCTCAGGGACCTCCTCTACCTCAGGACGAGGAGACAAGCAGAAGCAGCCGACTCCCATTCCCGCTTGGCTGCAGCTCACCCCTGTTCCTGCTGGGAAATTCTGGCCACCCGTTGCCTGACTCCAGACCCCCAACTCCTAAAACCCTAAACTCTGAGTTGATTTACCCTGAGTTTCTGGTTTCAGAACAGCTGTTTAGAGTTGGTTCCATCAACTCGGAGTAGGTTGACTCAGAGTCGAGCGCGTGCACCACCACGGTATGAAGGCAGCGTTAATGGAGCCATGATACCACGATTCACCATGGCAACCACCACAAACAGTATATTCACACCTATTGAGCTGCACATGTTAATGCAAGCGTACGAGTATGAACCCGTAATTAGAACAAAAAGCAACACGCTGCTGCAGCAAAAGACAGAGAAACGGCGTAAGTTCCAATATAGTGTCAGTTAATATTTAATGTACACTAATCATAATCCATGGTTTAAAAGACGTTTCTCACGGCTCTGCATACAGCAGCTTTACTAATATTCTAACGTTGTAAAGGAAAACACGTAATACTACACAAAGAATGTGCTCGTATGTGAGAGCACGTCCACGATGGGGGACGTTACTTCTGTGAGGAGAAAGAAAACCTGCTGTGATGTTCACAGGCTCAGTTACCATGGTGACTGAGCTTTAGTGACCTCCCTTTGTGAAACCGACAAGCCAGAGTTTCCCTCATCTCAGGGTTAACTAACTCTGAGTTTACACTAAACCTGCTTCTTGAAACGGACCCCTGACACCGATACCGCAGATTCCAGCACCCCGACTCCTGCCCCCGGAACCACATTCATAGCTCAAATTGGAACTATCCACCAAAATACTTACTGCACTGGTGTGTTATGTTTTAAAACTTACCATTGACCTGTGAAGTAAATTTCTCAATTCATTTTATTTGGTATAGCCCATAATCGCAAATTACAAATTTACCTCAGAGGGCTTTACAGTCTGTACACATACAACATCCTCTGCCCGAAACCCACCATCGGCACAGGAAAAACTCTGATGATTCATTAATGAGTTCAACATCTGGAACAACAAACCCCATGATGCATGTGGAGCTTTTCGGGGAGTGCTGTGACCCGCTTAGTACCCTGCTGAGTAGTTGCAATGTTTTTAGAAAGTTTAAAGACTCCAGCAGGAGAAGCGTGTAGACAGGTGGCGCTGAATGTTGAATGTAACCCACAGAAATGAAGGAGTTCTGTTGTTGGCAGCGTCTCTGTTTGGACGGCTGGATGGAATGTCACCACAAACAATACAAAACAGACTCCTCAAAGAAAAGTGCATTCTTTTCCCATGCTTTCAAGATAACAAGCAATTGCAGCTTGCAGTATCCTGGATACTACAAAATCCATGAAAACCCTTTGAAACTGATTACTCTCCTTCCCCAACATTATTTTAGAACATCATTTGTTAACAGTCACATTAGTAAACACACTGGTTGTTTAAGTCTGTGCAAAAGCATAAATACAAGGTTTTAGTAGTGCCCCTCCTTGAGCCCCCCAAAAAAGAAAAGAAAAAATAATAAGTAATGACAAAAATGCCAATATTTGTATTTTGGAAACATGGAATGTACCCAGTAAAAAAATTTAAAATATGATATCTGCGCAAAATACCTGCTGGTCAGCTGACCTCAGGGCTCTGGAGGGTTGACGCACATTAATAACGCTGGATAAATATTAAGCGTATATATTGGGCGTAGAAGAAGCAACCCACAGTGTGAGTGTTGAATAGCCACACGTGAGGCACCCACTGTAAACGCTTCTATCTGTGTCTGGATCAGCACCTTCCTCACAGAGCAGGTGTGTCTGCATTTATATCCACACTTTGATTCTGTGCACTGATATGGCCCCGTTGAAATACACATTTTGTCTGGAACAACACGTATCTCTCAGTGATTCATATTCTGTGGATTGCATCCAACTTCCATCAGTAAGTCGTATGTTTGGGCTGTAAGGATGTAACTTCTTATTCTTTACAGTTTTGTACGTGTTGGAGTGGAAATAGAACAACGTTGCAACAATATTAGACATCGCGTAAGTTATAATAAACTGGAAATTACCACTGGAACATATTTTTGAGGGTTGTAATTGTTGAGTACATTAATTACTTTTAGTATTTATATACATTTCTTTTTTACTTTTCCTCAACATATATTAGTATACGCTTCTTCTGTGGCTGAGGGATAGTTTGTGGTGATTTTACCTTTAACTTTAAACTCTTCTATTACTGTTTATTAGCAGCATGCCTTTTTTACCCCCCCCCCCCCCCCCCCCCCCCCAGGTTTGACTGTACACTGCGTCCATGTACCGTTTTCATAGTTCACGTACTTGCCTCCCCGCTATGCCTCAGGAAACAACGTTTGCAGCAGGACATTCATGCCAAGCCTCTTGCTCCTATCTGATGCCACTCCTGCTTTCAGAAATAAGGTGCAAACAGTCATGTTCCAGCAGGAGAATATGTTATTTCTGCTCACAGTAATCTGCACACCAAACAAGCCCGCTTCACATTCCTGGGCAAGCTGAGACACTGCCAGCCCTGTTTGTGAAGGTGGAAATGTACTGCTTACCTGTGCCGCAGTATTTCCCACTACACCACATGCTGCTGTTGTACAGAGCAGAATTCGGTTAACCTGAGAATGAATTTATTTTCTTTGAATAATCTAACTCAATCTATAACAAACAACATTTTCCTTCAAAATTGACTGGAGTAAAGTTATGTAATGTATGTAATGTAAGACTTTTTATTTTTTATCTGTACTGTTGATGAAAGCTTCAGGTTTTCGTCAGGTTTCTTTTATTTAAATAAATAAGTTTAAATAACTTAAATGTGGAAATGAGCTGCTTCGAAGGATGTGACACAACTTGATAACTGTCTTTTGCAGCCTGTGTGCTCGGCCCATAATGTGTCTTTTATTAAGTTTTAATATGTTTTTAGAATGTAGTATGTTACTATACTGTTTTTTGTGTTCAGTACCTTTGTTTGCAGTAATATTGTATGCAGCGTGCATGGATTCAAAATGGTATAGAAGTATATTTTATTAGATATTTCAGTGACAATAAGGTAGGGCTGTGCTATTTTTAAAGGGCTTGTGTCCACGCTATCCTCAGTCATAGGAATGGAATTCCATTATAAAGCTCTTATCAGCCGGACTTTGTCCCCAGGCTTTGTCCCAAGGCTTTGTCCCCGGGCTTTGGGAATGAGCGGTTTATGAATGGACATACCTGCACTCACTGCATGTGCTCAAAAGAACCACCATTACTTTGTCTCTATTGCAATTCTGCAATTGACCGCGCATTAACCACACTTTGAGTGGTCATGTAGGTCGTAACTCAACTATTTTTAGGACTAAACAATCACCACAATCAAGAGCAAGGCCGGAGAAGCTTAAAACTCAAAACCAATGAGGGTCCATAGTTTTATCTGCATGCATATGGAGCCAAATCCAGGGTTCCCTTCAGGAAACTCAGTCAAAACTATATTCAACCCAAAAATACTTTTTGTCCACTTATTATTCATTTGAGTACATTGTTGTATTTTCCAATGTTCAAGACAAAAACTTAAACTTCCAGGTTCAGGCACATTTGTTTGTCAAATGATCAGATGCATTCCTTAGACATCTAGAGAGGATGCTGGCACGGCTTGCATATTTACCAGAACTGACAGTCTAGTAAAACAGGAAGTGTTGGATAACGCCCACAGTCTCACAAGCTTTTGTGCTGTACGAAGCACAATTTCCTTTTCCTTGGAAGACAACAATGTCTTGAATGTCCATGTGTGAGACCCACACAAAGAGGTGTCAGCTTTGCGTTCTACATTTTATCAGAGTAAAACTACGTATCTATAAGCAATAACTTGTTTTGTGCCTGAGAGAAATATTAACATTGATTATTGTTGGGTTCTTCAAGAGAACGTGCAGAGTAACCACAGCTCCACCTTGATCCTAACTAAGGGGATGGAAGTATCAAACTGTTGAAAACTGAATACCTGCACACTTACATCTATGCAGATCACACTATATTTGAGCTTTACAAAGCATTTAGGATCTGATGAAGGTCCGAAAGGACTAGAAGCTCAAATAAATTGTATCTGCATAGATTGAAGTGTGCGGATATCTTGTTTGAGGGCTTTTTTACATCAAGAGGATATAGGGAAGCCTGACTTTCTACTATCCTAACACAACATTCAACTTTTTCATCTCAGCTTTTTACTACTACCAATAGTTTTATTACATCTGACTTTGTACAATTTCTAACCTGCCATTGGACATTGATTACTGTTAACATTACAGATGGCTGCTCTTCTCCTTTCTTCTAGGGATGTGACTGGAAAAGTCATTAAAGCAGGACTCCAGAAAGTGGAGACTATTAAGTCTTGCTGTAGTGTTTTCTAACAGAGACATGATCTCATATTTCTCCATATAATTCAACAGAACTGCAGAGCCAAGATAAAGTAGCCTTATGTGGTAGGTATTGATTCATTTTCTGTAATTATATTATATTGTAATTGTTTGTATTGTGAGAAGTTGACAAAAAACGGGGTTTAATCTGTCATCTTGTAATTTATTTCATCTAATCTAATATCCAAAATGAGTTCTATTGGATTACATTTCCAATTCCTCCATTGAAAGGCTGTTACCTTGTTCCACTATGCCTGTGTACCAAAAGTGTACCAAAGGCTCTCTCTGTGCTTTTAGAAAGGGAACAAAATTTGCATTCAGTCCATCCCGTCAGACGGTCTCTTGGTATTAAAAGACACAGCAAGCTGTCCTACAGCTGGGCCCCTCACTGCCAGGAAGGGAGTGAGGGATAATGGGGACTGGGGCACATGGTATAAATAGCAATGTCAGACAGATATTCCCAGCCTGTTCCAAATGAAGACAAAACCCCACCACTGTATTACCATAAAGCAAGCTAAACCCATTTTAAAGTAAAGGAGATATTAATTCTGACTAGAACATTTCGCAGTATTAGTATATACTAGTATAGTAGTAGTTATAGTAGCAGAAAAAATTCTAGAAATAACAGCACCATTAGTAAAAGCATTATTTTATTCCTGATCTGAATCCTTGCCATCATTTGTTATTGGACTTCTGTGCCAGTCACGGATTGTCCATAACAAACAGCATGTTTGAACATAAGGATGTTCATACCTGTTCGTGGTACCAGAACACCCCAGGCCGAAGATCGATGATTTTGTGGTCGTTTCGGCTGATGTGAGGCTGTCATGTTTTGGACACTTGGGTAAAGAGAGGGGCAGAGTTGTCAACTGATCATCATCAGTGGCTGGGAGAAGACTCAGGATAGATCTGGTAAGCCCAAGCACGTAGTGCGGGTCCACTGGGAACGTCTGGGGAGGCCCCCGTCCAACAGATTTTCAACTCACACCTCTGGCGGAGCTTCTCTCGCATTCCTGTAGAGGTAGGGGAATGTTGTATGTTCAAAACTTCCATTGTTAAAGCTGCGACAGTGAGTGAGGCCTTAAGGTCTTAGGTGCATCAATGGACAGTAATCCTTGAACACTGTGGTGGACACCGGCGGTCAGGGAAGCCGTCCGACTGAAGAAGGAGGCCTAGTCGAGGGAAGGAGAGTCTACAGTTTGTGATCGATCTCATGGTTGCTTTTTGCAGACAATGTGGTCCCAATGACCTCCAACTCTCACTAAAGTGCAGCCAAATGTGAGGCGGTTGGGATTACGATCAGCACCTCCAAATCTGAGGCCATGGTTCTCAGCAGGAAACCGATGGATTGTCCACTACGTGTAGGGAATGTGTCCTTACACAAAGTGAAGGAGTTCAAGTACCTCGGGGTCTTGTTCGCAAGTGAGGGAAAGATAGAATCTGAGTTACGGCTTTACCGCACAATTGTAATGGTGAGCTGAGCCGGAAGGCAAAGCTCTCGATCTACGGTCAATCTTCATTTCTACCCTCACCTATGTTCGGAAATGTGGCATTCAGGAGTTTCAGATGGATGTAGCTGGCGTATGATTCATTGGAAGTTGTACTAATTGTCAGGTACAAGCAACGCCACCTTGGTAATTGCACCCAAGGATTAAATCTTGTCCTCACAGTAATAGGTCTTAAGACACTCAGATCTGTTTGTACAGAGCCACCATAAAATGTCCGTCTTTAAAACAAACTATCTCTTTAAAAACGCTAACGCCGGGACATCAATCCACATCACCGGAGGCGGAGTGCCAGTGAGATTGGCGTCTGACCCTGTCGGCAATGCAGCGGCGATCGACGGTACACCCGTGTTTAGGTGAAACAGAACTGAGGCGAAGCCAAAACAGCTGCGTTTCTCTTGAATCCCTCTTTCAGTCTCCTGCGGTAGAGCATATAATCAAATCAATAGTGCAAACACCTAAATGATAGGGACTAGCCAAAGGAAAAGCACCCACCGATCAGGCAATAACTGTCTGCTCCAGAAGGTGGTAGGAGGCCAGGTAATGCTGCTACCGACAGCTAAATCACAGATTACGGTTACCAATGTGACCACATAGTACTATAAGGCCAGGAGTTACACGCAACTCACCAACTGATCCGCGGGTACGACCCCAGTGCAGGACGAGGGAAGCCTCGAGGTCGTCTGCACCAGACGTGGACGTCTGCACCAGACGTGGACGTCTGACCGACCGGAAGTGCAACTTTGCTTTGATTCGTATTCATGGGAGACCCCCCCCCGTGATTGGCTAACAAGTGTTTGGTAGTTAAAAGGGGCTTCCAGGAATAGAAGCTATTACTTCCACATAAAGGATGAGTCACGACCAAAAAAACTAGGTCACAGGCCAAAATGTGTTTCGTCACGAGAGTGAGAAGCTCAGCCATGCGTGAGGAGATCAAAGTAGAGCCGCTGCTCCTTTGCGTTGAAAGGAACCATTTGAGGTAATTTCGAACTTCTGGTAAGGACCCCCCCTGGGCGCCTCCCTAGGGAGGTTTTTCAGCCACGGCCAGCTGGGAAGAGGCCCCGGGGAAGACCCAGGACTAGGTGGAGAGATTATATTATTGATGCCTACATTATTTTGACAGCTGATGAAGACAGTATGGACCAGTGGGCTGAAACTCAATGTGATTATGCACAAGTAACACAGAATACCGGCCACCGGTCACTTTCTTTCTCACTGCACACGTCACTTTCACTTGTCACTTTTCACTCGTCACTTTTGTCACTTCCTGTTCGCTGGTGCACTTTATTTTTTCATGTTTAAATATTTTTAACTTTTTATTTTAAACTAACCCATAGCTTCATACTACTAACCCATAGCATTATATTTTATTTTATTCCTCGTGCACTGTTGTCTTGTCGTCCATAGTGGTACTGTCTGCTGTTACTGTTAAATAGCAGAAAAAAGAAGGAAACTTTATAAACATTGCATTGCTGTTCATAAAATAAATCAGTTGAGTTGAAACCATTTATTTAAAAATAGCAGCTTCAAAAGAACTCAAAACTGAAGACCAAAGGAGAGGGCTTAGGTTTATGTGGAAGTGGGGCCGTAGTCAACTACATTACCACACAACAAAGACTTTGGCTTGACGTTTAAGTTTTCAGTCATGTTGGAAAGTAACGTTGACTCTTTTATAAACAACGCATTCCACAGTTTTAACTCATTTTTAGTTGTGTCTGGAGGTCATGTCTCTAAAAAAAAGTCTATAAATAGACCTCAAGTTCACCAGATGCCTGACGAGTGGATGCCCTGACTCATGCACTAAGCTACAGTGTCTGTTAAATCCATAATGCGGATATCACAGTCGCTGAACGGGCTCTGGAGTAGCACAGAGTATATCTCCCTTTTTTGAACCTGATTGCTGCATTACTTATACGCAGAGTGGAAGACCGCAGGCTGCCACGTCTTTGTGAGTATTAGTGATTGGGTTATACTACTACAAGTAAACTGGTGTTGATGTCATGTTAGTCTGTTAAATATTATTTTTGTTATTATAATTATACTTACACAAACCACAAACTGAGTTCACACTGACATTCTGACAACTTAAGACATGTCAGGCTAGCTGGGTAGTCTAACCGTAGCTAGGCTACGGTTAGCTGGTAGTATATGTTCTTTTAAATATCCACAATATACAGTATTCTTAACTAATGTGACCATAGTCTTTAAGGCTGAATCGGTGATCTTTGCTTATTATTCACCAAAATTCCTGAATATTGTGTCCATTGTGTGTGCTAGTTAGCTACAAAAAAATCATAGCCATGTTAGCGAGTTAGTTTGTAGCAAGATACTTTTACCAGTCATATGCTGACAGGGGCGTGCTAGCGGTCGCCAGGACGGCCGGCCGGCGTAACGAGCAAAAGAACACCTAAACCTATGTAAGAGAGAATCATGTTTATGATATTTCATATTTCAAGTTTAAATGGATATAATACAAGGATTTTATTTGTCACCTATATAGAAATACTAATGTACGACATGTCTTGAATTAGCATTTGAATGTTCAACTTTACTGCACATGGGGTAAAGGAAAGAACGATCAGGAAAGTATTTTAATAAATAGCAAAAAGGGGGAGTATAACTGCTATAACCACAAAGTGTACTCAGTGTAAGAGCCAAGTGATGTGATTTATGTAGTTTTGTGTGTGTCCTGTGTAAAAGTGCAAATGTTAGTTTAAGACAAATGTGTCTCTATCCTAAAAAAAGCCACCATTATGGTGATACTGACGACAGTGACAGAGAGCCTGCACCCAAGAAGGCCCAACACCATCAATACGGCCATCTTCAGGACCGTCATTACCATCACGATGTAAATATAATCAGTATTTGTCTGATTGTGAAAATCAATGAACATTGATGAACTCTTACATTGCTGGTTTTTTTTAGAACTCTTCTGTTCTAAATGTCACAGAAATGGCTTCCCTATAACCCTTCCCTTATGTTTTTATTGTTTTATTTATTGTTCAGCAACCAACTCCATGGCCATCCTACTTCGCCCAACCTCCATTACCACCACCTCCAGGGCCATCCTCATTTTCTCCACTTCCACCACGCTCCCCTTCAAGGCCCCCCTCAGTTTCTACACCTCATCAGCAGTTATTCCAACCTCCTTACACCTGTTCATCTCAGGACAACTACATCGATCCATCTCCGTGCCATCCACCTCCCGGGATGTCCTCTGATGGCTTAGCTAGTTAGAGATAGAGCCACCGAAGTATTTATGCCCAGCCTGAATATGGGGCGTTCTGGGAAGGACCCAATAATCTGTACACGTAAGTGAATTACTGCACAATCATAGTATTAACAACTCAACATATGATGTTGAATCACATAAACCATATAAAGAAAACCCAATATGGATCATTTTAACATTGAGAAACTCATTCAGAAACATTAAAATCAATGTTAAAACAATGCCTTTCAATTACATGTTGTAGCATTGTCTGCTTTGCTACATTTAGAATTCATATCCTGTCTCTAAATGTATTTATTTTTGTAGCTGCTGAGCTCCACATGCTGACACTAATGGAGAACACGAAGCAACAGCTAAACCAGCTTTCAATAAATATGATCACGGCCGGAGCAGCAGCCGCTGAGCCTGTTGTGGAGGAGATCTTCTTCCCCCTGGACTCCTCGAGGGGGTTGATAACTTTGAAGACTGGTTGAAAAACGCAGGCAACACAGCCAAAAAACAGCACTTATATAACATTAATCTGTCTAATAACACTTGGTATTCACATGGTATTCATGCTGTTTTTTGTTGTCAATGGGCATCACAATAAGATTTGTCAGGGTACCCGGTGATATCCCTTGGGCCTTTTAATATATTTTATATATATATATATATATATATATATATATACACACATTTTCCCATTGGAATTAATGTGATTTCTGTAAATTTAGAGGTTTTATTAAAGGTTTATAGCTGACATATTTTAGCCTGTCCCATTAGGGGGAAATTGATACAACCATATAAACCTAAAATATTCCCTCAAGATTTATGACATGAGATATGTTGTACTCATTGCTATGTTCCCCTTACCATCGTTTATCAATCTGTTACCTCTCACTAATTTAGTGTCTTGTTTCCACAGGGGGGGATGCTGGCCTCCATTGGGGGAAGAGATACCAAACACATTGTCTTTAACATTTTGGCCAACAGTGTAGCCAAATCAATAAATTGGAAAGGGATGAACAATAAAAAGAAATTCAGTGAGATAGGAACCAAAACCATCATGGCTCGTAAGTATCATCATATACGTCATATATATATCATATATATAGATGCCTTTCTCTCAGTCCTTACTGAATCACTACTCCCTTATTTATTCACTGATAACTCCCGCCACGCCACTTTTGTCACATTTATTATTTATTTGTGCAAGCATTTTACTATAATGTCATGTAATGAAAATTCGTTTTATTATATATATTTTATCTAATATTTACTGATTCTTACAGGAGCAGTGAGGAAGAATCGGCTTTCGAACAAAGCCACAGACACCGAAATGAATCAAATAGCCATCAGATGGTTTAATCTGGCTTGCGCCCGTGGGGGGGCTCGCCGTGCCCGGTCACAACCAACTGAGATGCAGTGATCACATCAGGTTTTGTTCTTTATATTTTTACTGTTACTGTTTATGACATTTTATACCTCCACACACACACACTTTTTTTTCTGCATGCACACACACACGTACACGCTGTTCATGCTGTAAGTGCTCTTTTGCCTTATTAAAATAAAAAACTATTTTGAAAATTACAGATTGTGTGGGTATTTGTTTGGGCTATCACAGACCAGAGCCAGGTGAGCCCCAGATGTCAAATATGAGTCGCGGATTTGGGCCAGATCCGTACCACACGTCATGGGGTTAATAACTGTACTGGGCCAGTGCAAATCTGCACAGTGAGTGTGACTGCTGCGCGGATCTGCTGATACGAAAACGGATCTGGCACAGATGTAAATGCTGTCTGGGGTCCGCGTTCCCTTAGCGTGGCCCTTAGAGGACCAGATTTTTAGATTTTAGATTTAGAATGCGTCGTCACTGGTAAGATGGTATTGGCCGGCGCTCCAAGACTGTCCTTAGGAAACATCTGGGTGACGTCACTAAAAAACCACACAACAAAATTCTTTGAGTGAATTTTCCGATGTTAGGCAATAAAGTAGAGTTGAAATCACACTGCAAAAAATGGATTCATCTGATACAGAGTCAATTGTAGAAAAGAGCTGGAGTCCTTATCCAGTGTCAAGGGTTTTTAACTCTACATAGTAGAGTACACTTAGTAGAGTTCAATGATAGGTTTGAAACGTAACTGTACACCAGTGTCACAGTGTGTATTTTACACGGAGCAGATTTATCTTTGACCCTTATTCCGGGTTAAATTGTTAACACTTCATTGAGTGTTGATTTAACACTAAGATTGGGACAATGCAAACACCAGCTGTGAGGTCAAACTAAATCTCAATTTAACTCTCTGAAATTTGCTGTGTACGTCCATTTGTCCAAGTCTATGGTCTCAATAAGTGTTCTGTCCCAATAACCATTCCAATATGAATTGATAAATTATCATGTAGTTTTTGGTGTCTCTCAGAACGAAAACGAGGCCAGGATGTAATCGTCATCATAGTGTAATGACTGTAGCGATTGGAAAGGTGAATATTTGTGTATATGAAACCAATATATCCCATTTTGTACTGTGAGAGTATGTTGACGTGTGTACGTAATGGACGGATAATAGTGTTAGAAGCTGTAGGTGTCAGCATTGTGTCTTCTCATTGGCTGTAAACTCATTTGTAAATGAGTCCAACCTCCATGTTTAAAGTCTACCATTGGTCAAGTGGCTACACAGCGGCTCCACGTGAGCATGTGAACGCTCCTCATTCAGGAGAAAACCTGCTTCATCTGTTGAATGACCTCATCGGGACGCGCGCGCACGCAGGATGTGGGAGGCCCGCCCCTGTCTGGTGACGTAACAGCCGGACGCGCCTTATTAGGGGAAGCTCGCGCTCAGCGGCCGCAGCAGAAAGCAGCGTCAGTCGGAAGGAATCGGAGAAGCGGACTGAACCCCGACATGGGGACAATAAGACCAGTTCTTCTCACTGTCCTCTTCCTGTCCTCGGCCTCAGGTGAGTCAGCGACCATTTCAGAAATATCCGACTACATTAAAATGTCAAATGTTTCCTATAGAAGGGGACACTCGCCCATAAACAGGCCAGTTATGTGTCGTATAGGAGTCTATAAAGTCTTTATTAGTCATATGTGGTCTATGTGTATTCCCATGCAGTGGAAACCTGGACAGACATTCTCTGAGTCTCTGTCCACACTGTACAAATAGCGTGATTTAACAACATATTCAAATATTTTTTATGAAATATGGTGTAACTGATTCGCCGGCAACACAAGTTGCTCTTTAAAGTTGAAGAGGATCTAAGAGTTTTTTTGCCAACTGAAGTCCAGTCTACATCAGGTCATTGTGGAGCCTCCACACCTCCTTCACTACGAGCCGTTAGGCCCCATTTCCACTGAATACCATTGGTCTGGAGCGGCAAAGACACTACACAGTCATAACGATTTATACATAGTTATATGATATATATATACACAAATATAGATTGTTGTATTGTTACCATAACAACCTCTTATGGAGCGAGAAACAAATACGCTGGCATGTGTAAACCTTCATTGACATCAATTAAACACTATGCAGGCCAATAAATAAATAAATAAAACAGCTGAATATCTGCCTAGTAACTTGAGAAGACTAAAGCTAAAATAGGACGGTTTGTATTGAAGTAAAGTCCATTTCATAGATGAGAAGAGAAGCTGTGATGTGTGAATGCTCCTGTCATTATTCTCCATCGTCCCGCGCCTCACTGTCTCTGCCGCGTCCGCTTTGTGAAAGTGTACAACGATAACAGTCATTGTTTGCTCATTTCCTGCGTTCAGGAGTCAATGTCAATCATCCGAGCTACCTTTGGGGGCGGGGCACACGGGAGGAGGCCTGTGATTAGCTCCGCCCCTCAGAAGCTTCGTTCACTGATAAAAGTGCAACAAGCACGTTGGCGAGAGAGTCGCTGCTCTTTTTCTTCATCTCCAGCTTGATACTTTTCAATAAACGCTGTGAGCTTGTTCAGTGTTTAAATGTGACATGTTATGTCGTTCATATGGACCTAAGTGGACATAAGTAACCAAATGAATATGTGCATTTGCATTCATGGATATTCATCTCCAGCCCCCTGCAGGGTAAGACAGAGGTGTAATATGATGTGCCGCTCATATTAGATTCCAAAATATAAACATTTTATTTTCAGCAACACAGTATTTACCTCAATAAGTTATTTATTTCATCAGCGCCCAGGAACACGGGGGCAGAAGTGGGTTTCCGACCAGCACATCTGTTCCTCGCTGGCGTTTTCAATGCTCTGCTTTCTCACACACTGTTTGGAACAGGTGCCTCGGACGTTGAATGCTTTTTCCCACTTTGGGTAAAGGATGTCACCAACTGTCTGAAGCTTGTTCGTGTCAATGAGGCAAACCTCCGAACACCCAGAAACTGGGCCTCCTTTTCTCTAGTGGGTTCTTTGGGTGGTCCACCGAGTCAGAGGACCCAGTGGACCCAAAATGTCCCACTAGCACTGATAGAAGCACTCAGAACTTTATGATCATTAAGATCGTCTCACATTGTGAGCCTCCCAAAGTGTACTTTATGTTATCATTTTGTTTTAAAAATCCACTTGTTAGATTTTATTCAATTAAAAGTTCAGGTCAGAATGCCATTTAACCAATGTACCTTCTAACCAATGTACCTTCTAACTGAATGTACCTTCTAACCAATGTACCTTCTAACCAATGTACCTTCTAAAATAAGAGAGCTTTCGTTCCATTCATTGTTTGGCATTTTATGGCCATTAGTCTTTGTCCTTCCACACTTGATATTGGGAATAGTATTTGATATGAACTCTTCTATTTCCAGGCTCCTATCCCCGCGCACACAATGTCACTTGGAAATCCACCAATTTTAAAACCATCTTGACCTGGGAGCCCAAACCATCAGCTGATTACTCCTACACGGTGGAGTTCTCTGCGTAAGTACCTGCATGTGGGCTGACTGAAGTACACTCCCCGCGGGCACAAAGCCATCCATTCCTGATGCAGTACAACATTGGAGTGGAATGTTGATTTGAGGCCAGGTATCCATAAAGAGAGCGACGACTCGAAGGCATTGATGCTCCTCTGTGGTTCGTGGTTCAATCTGACATTCTGATGGATGTGTTCAGTGACATGACTTTGTGTAATGGATTCTATCAACCTTAATTTGATTTCTGTGTCTAATACTCACGTCCACATTTCTTCTGTTGCAGGGTCGGTGCTGACAAACAGAGGAACTCTCACTGCATCCGGTCCTCCGTGACCCGATGTGACCTGTCCAGCTCTCTAAGTGACCTCAATGCCAACTATGTGGCAGACGTCCTGTCTGAACCCCCCCTGGGGGCCACCTCCAGTCTCATAGAGTTCCCTTACTCCAGCTCACCGCGATTCTGCCCCTACAAAGACAGTAGGTCTACTACCACAAGTACTACTACCACTACAAGTACCACTACTGCTACAATTACATGTTTTCATGTGTTGAAACAACATTTTATTAGTTAGTTTATTAGTTAATTATTAGTTCCTAATATCAGAAAGTCAGAAAGAAAGAAATCAAAGGCTGATGTGCACCTCCGTCCCAGAATGCACAGCGACTTTCTCTGACCTGCTGGATTTAAGCTGGAATTCTTGTCCTGGTTGCTCAGAATTCTTAGCAACCTTTGTAGTTGTTTGACCTCCATGTTATGTGGTTTAGATAAGAGCTACAAAGACACATTGAGCTCGTAATGTTCAATTATTAATGATGTGGTCAATGTATCAAATGTTACAGTCCAAACATTCAATGTGCTGCTCGTGGCTTTTGACCTGTCTGACTTTAGTGCTGTCTGAGTTCACAACACAGTAATGGAAATGAAAGAGAGGCACAAGTTTTAATAAACTAAAGTCATAATTGAGTTGGTCAAATGTGTTGAGAAGCGTATTTGGCCCATTTGTGGCCTTGGTGCTACCAAACACCTCAGTGACCTCTGATGCCTCTTTGCTCCTCCTCAGCTGATGTAGGCCGACTGGACTTTAAGCTGCAGGTGAGCGAAGACAAAAAGAAGACCACCCTGTATGTGACTGACCCACTCACTGCACTGTTTGAAGATGGCCGTCAGCTGAACATCAGGGACATCTTCTCCAGCCAGCTGCAGTACAAAGTCACCTATTGGAAAAATAAGAGCACTGGGAAGGTGAGTAAGAGCAAACGTTCAAGTGTTCGCCTCAAACACTCACGAATGAGATGTTTACTTGACACACTTCCTTGTGTTGTCTGCAGAAAGTGCGCCTGTCAGCGAGCAATGTGATAGAGATGACTGATCTGGACCGAGCAAAGAGCTACTGCTTCAAAGTCCAGGCTTATATTCCCAGCCGGAGCCTCGACAAGCAGCTGGGAGAGCTGAGCCGGACCCAGTGCTCCGACGGCGACAACCAGTCCGTCTTTGAAGGTGAGGCGACCTGCTTCTGTTAAAGGGTTACACCCTCCCGCAGTGGACAAGTGTCCCTATGTGACTAAAAAGCTGCTTATTGATCCAATACTGAGCACTCAGCACCAACCACATGCTCCACGATCCGCATCGAGTCAGGAGTCAAGTCCCAGTGAGACTGGAGTCAGACACTCTCAAGCCTCCACACTGTGACCCGTTCCCCAGTCACACAGTGAAGCCTCCACACTGTGACCCGTTCCCCGTCCCACAGGAAGCCTCCACACTGTGACCCGTTCCCCGTCCCACAGGGAAGTCTCCACACTGTGACCCGTTCCCCAGTCACACAGGGAAGCCTCCACACTGTGACCCGTTCCCTGGTCGCACAGGAAGCCTCCACACTGTGACCCGTTCCCCGGTCGCACAGGAAGCCTCCACACTGTGACCCGTTCCCCGTCCCACAGGGAAGCCTCCACACTGTGACCCGTTCCCCGTCCCACAGGGAAGTCTCCACACTGTGACCCGTTCCCCGTCCCACAGGGAAGTCTCCACACTGTGACCCGTTCCCCGGTCGCACAGGAAGCCTCCACACTGTGACCCGTTCCCCGGTCACACAGGAAGCCTCCACACTGTGACCCGTTCCCCGCCCCACAGGAAGCCTCCACACTGTGACCCGTTCCCCGTCCCACAGGAAGCCTCCACACTGTGACCCGTTCCCCGTCCCACAGGGAAGCCTCCACACTGTGACCCGTTCCCCGTCCCACAGGAAGCCTCCACACTGTGACCCGTTCCCCGTCCCACAGGGAAGCCTCCACACTGTGACCCGTTCCCCGTCCCACAGGAAGCCTCCACACTGTGACCCGTTCCCCGTCCCACAGGAAGCCTCCACACTGTGACCCGTTCCCCGTCCCACAGGGAAGTTTCCAGACTGTGACCCGTTCCCCCGGTCACACAGGAAGCCTCCACACTGTGACCCGTCCCCCAGTCGCACAGGAAGCCTCCACACTGTGACCCGTTCCCTGTCCCACAGGTAAGCCTCCACACTGTGACCCGTTCCCCGTCCCACAGGGAAGCCTCCACACTGTGACCCGTTCCCCGTCCCACAGGTAAGCCTCCACACTGTGACCCGTTCCCCGTCCCACAGGGAAGCCTTCACACTGTGACCCGTTCCCCGTCCCACAGGGAAGCCTCCACACTGTGACCCGTTCCCCGGTCGCACAGGAAGCCTCCACACTGTGACCCGTTCCCCGTCCCACAGGGAAGCCTCCACACTGTGACCCGTTCCCCGGTCACACCGGGAAGCCTCCACACTGTGACCCGTTCCCCGTCCCACAGGGAAGCCTCCACACTGTGACCCGTTCCCCGTCCCACAGGAAGCCTCCACACTGTGACCCGTTCCCCGTCCCACAGGGAAGCCTCCACACTGTGACCCGTTCCCCGTCCCACAGGAAGCCTCCACACTGTGACCCGTTCCCCGTCCCACAGGAAGCCTCCACACTGTGACCCGTTCCCCGGTCGCACAGGAAGCCTCCACACTGTGACCCGTTCCCCGTCCCACAGGGAAGCCTCCACACTGTGACCCGTTCCCCGTCCCACAGGGCAGCCTCCACACTGTGACCCGTTCCCCAGTCGCACAGGAAGCCTCCACACTGTGACCCGTTCCCTGTCCCACAGGGAAGCCTCCACACTGTGACCCGTTCCCCGTCCCACAGGAAGCCTCCACACTGTGACCCGTTCCCCGTCCCACAGGAAGCCTTCACACTGTGACCCGTTCCCCGGTCACACCGGGAAGCCTCCACACTGTGACCCGTTCCCCGTCCCACAGGGAAGCCTCCACACTGTGACCCGTTCCCCGTCCCACAGGGCAGCCTCCACACTGTGACCCGTTCCCCAGTCGCACAGGAAGCCTCCACACTGTGACCCGTTCCCTGTCCCACAGGGAAGCCTCCACACTGTGACCCGTTCCCCGTCCCACAGGAAGCCTTCACACTGTGACCCGTTCCCTAACCCACAGGAAGCCTCCACACTGTGACCCGTTCCCCGTCCCACAGGGAAGCCTCCACACTGTGACCCGTTCCCCGTCCCACAGGGAAGCCTCCACACTGTGACCCGTTCCCCAGTCGCACAGGAAGCCTTCACACTGTGACCCGTTCCCTAACCCACAGGAAGCCTCCACACTGTGACCCGTTCCCCGTCCCACAGGGAAGCCTCCACACTGTGACCCGTTCCCCGTCCCACAGGGAAGCCACCACACTGTGACCCGTTCCCCAGTCGCACAGGAAGCCTCCACACTGTGACCCGTTCCCCAGTCGCACAGGAAGCCTCCACACTGTGCCACTAAAACGTGGACAGGCTCAAGTAGTGTTTGTATGTGCAGAGAGACCAGAGACGGATCACTTGTAGATCCATTGATGGATGGATGTCATGATCTTATTGGTTCAAACTGGTTGGTACTTGCACACACACTTCCCTGGTCTCATATTATTCAATAGGTGCAAACTAAATAAAGTAAGACCAGATTTGTTTGGGAACATTTTGATTGGCTTTCAAAATGTTATTTTTGCTAACAGCATTAGCAGAGCAAACACAGCTGCCTCCAGCGTGCAGTATTCTCACATGCAGGAACATGAAGCAAAGTGTGTGAACACTTTTTAACAGATGTTAATGTCACAATGCAGCTCCATTAAGTGGGAGATATTCACACTAAGACCAACAAGTCCTTGTTTCGTATTGTCCTTGCTGCGCTGAGGGAAATGGCCTCTTATCCTCCACAGCACATCGGCTGCTACGTCTCTGTTCTGAAATCCAACACTCCCCTCTTGTGGCAGCAATAAGTGATCTTTGTATGTGACATCTGAGTCCTGTGTGCCATTGTTGTACAGTGCTGTCAATCATCATGACCATTGAGAGTGATCAGTTTGACTCAATGCCACAAACATTCCTCTTCCACGGTGGACGTCCTGCTCTTACCGGCGTTTGAAACCTTTAAGGCTCATTCTGAAGTGTCTCGTTGGATGTGATGGATGTCTGGCCTGTGCGCCCTGCCGGAGGAGAACCATGTCTTTGTAATGTCTTGTTGTCTCGTCCCGTCTTCCACAGTGTATTCAGTGGGTGTGATCGCTGCGGCCATCTTCCTCATCCTGCTGCTCATGGGCCTCGTCATCGCCGTCACGGTGGTCTGCTACAAGCGCAGGGAGGCGGCTCAGCACAGCGGAAAAGAAGGAATGCCCCTCCAGGATGTTTAGACACACACACACACATACTGTGGTGACATGCGGTACAGCTGGTAGAGTCCAACATTTCACTGTCAAACACTGGAATCAATCCGTCCTCTAGTTTCTGTGAAACTGCCCCTCAACACGTTAAACATATTTAATCCTTTTGTCATTTAATGCTGCAGAAAAAAGCACTGTTTGAACACTAGTCATACTGCCGGGACTGTAATATTCTATATGTATATTTCTTATTTCTTTTCTACTTGGTGATGGGTACCTCTGATGACTGTAGATCAGTACATAAACACTGCCAACTGATTGTATTTTATTTATTTGATAGTGCATTGGAGTTTAGGGAACTAGTGAAAGTATCTGATACACAGTATCAGTACTACATAATTGTGTTTAATTGAAAGTATTTGATGTATAACACATTTGTATATGATGGAATATTTGAGCTTTTCTATACTGCAGGTTGTTGCAGATAATTCCATGTTGAAGAGGTAATAAATATTTTACTGAAGACTTCCAAGTTGTACATTAACATTTAGTTAGAGGATGATCGCGTCAAACAGAATGTAAAGAAATCATATGTACGTAGTATCATTTGTCTTTATAGTGACCCGTGACCAGAGCAGGTATGGAAAAGTACAACATCTGTTCTTTGAAATGAATTGATGACACCAGATGTTCATTGTGTGGTTTATATTTGTGGAAGTGGGAAGCAGAGCAGCATCTTGGTATGAGAAGTGGAAGCAACATTTTCCTAAACAAAGTCATTGAAAGCAGATGATTAGTTTAAGAGAACTAGTTGAAATGAGTTCCAGTGTTCAGAGTTCATCTACCATCCAGCAGAAAGGTTTTCTCGTATGAACACGTAGAAAGTAATAACCAGTTGCAGGGAGTTATTAACAGAACGCGACCTGTTGAGAGAAACCTGTGTGCTTCTCTGTGACAATAAATAACCAAACTGAGTTGATCAAAGAAAAATGTAGTAATAATGGAATGTTGCAGAATAATATAATAAGAATAGTGTTTATTAAGTGATCGAAGTCACTCTGAACAACACACACTGGACATTTGTGCTGAAAGTATGACAATTGGTCATCGTATGTTGCTTTGTGTGTGCAACTGTGCATCAAACGTGTGTTTGTCGCTCTCGACAAACGGAGGGAAAATTGAGTTAATTAGTGATGCAACCCAAAACCCTCCACCAATCAGCCGGGATAGATTAAAAAGCTCTTCATAGAAGCAAAGCCAGCCAACAGAATTCAACCTATATATTATTAAAATCAAATAAATACAAAATATGCATGTGATGTCATAAATGGTAAGAATCTGCAGGAGCAGTTGAGATGTGAGACTGAGATTGTGTTGCCATCCTGACAAAATGACAAAGGACAAACATTTTTTGCTGAGAAGAAAAGTACTGGCCCAAACTATATATTACAACTTGAAAGATAAGGAAAAATCAAATTGTAATCAAGAACAACAAGACACGATGTCTAACCCTCCTTATGATTCCATTTGATTTGTTTATTTTTCAGTCAATGTGTTTAGTCCAAGTTTTCCTCAATAATAAAACAAAAAATGTTGTTGATGACACTTGAGGCATCTCAAGGGATTCAATTAAAATTTTCGTGAAAACCCTTGAGTAAGATTTTTGGCCAGAGAAAATCATGAAATTTAATTTTTTGATATTTAAGGATAGCTTATTTAATTTGAATCATGTAGCATAGGCAGTTAATTCAGCATTGGATTCCATAATCAGTGAATTCAAATTTAAATGAGAGAGGTTGTGTCGTCTGCAAACATCATTGGAAAAAGGCTTTGTGACAAATCATTTATATAAACTAGAAATAACAACGGACCAAGAATGGACCCCTGAGGAACCCCACATACTAGTCTAGCTTTGTTTTAACACAAACAAACTGTCTTTTGTTGGCGACTTTTTAGCCATTTGTATAAAATGTCATAGAATCCATATCTATGAAGCCTATCTAATATATATCTAATAGGATATTATGGTTTACTGTGTCAAAGTAAGATCTATGAAAGTGCACATAAATTCATTATTGTCCAGAACTGAGATAACTTTCTCAACAAGGTAAAGTAAACCCATGTATGTTGAAGGATTTTTATGGAAACCATACTGGTGTTTGTATAGAATTACATTAGACTCTATATAAAACATCACCTGTATATGCTCAATTTTTGAAAACCACGGCAATGTAGAAACGGGTAACATTACATTACATAATATTGGTGGATATTGTCAGCTAAATCCTGACTAATGTTTACAAAGAATTTGTTACATTTTCGAGCACTATCAAAAGGTTTGTCAAGGGACTTGTCACCATCGAGAGTCGTTTTTTCTCTTTGCAGAACCTGTTTTATTACTTTCCATGTATTTTTTATATAATTTGAACACTTAAGAAATGTTACTCTGAAATATTTCTTTTTTGCAGATCTAATGCTATGGGTATAATTATCTCTACGTGATTTACAGCCACCGTGAGTAAGAAGAGAAGATATTTTTTAAATAATTTTATCTCATTTTTTTTCTTCGGTAGATTCTTAAGATGCATTGTGAACTAAGGCTTACCAACTTGTGAGCTCTTTTTGCTACTACAAATTGGGAAACACTCATTGAAACCAAAGTTACTAACTTTTACAAACTTCTGATGAGGGAAATCAGTGTTATTTTCCACATATAAATCTTCCCACGGAATACTGGTAGGAAAATCTTTACATTTACAAATATTTGATTTGCTCATAATTCTTTTCTGCACCATTTTCTTAGTATGTTCCGCTCTCTTAATCTCCACTAACAAACATTGAAAAATGGTCAGACAAGTCGGAAAACAAAACTCTAGACTTCCTTTACTCAAAGAATTGGTTAAGATGTTATCGATCAAAGTCACTGAATTTTCTGTAACTCGTGTTGCTTTATGGATAAGAGGAAAAAAGGAACTAGAGTAAAGAATATCAAGAAAATCCCCAGTAAGAGTACGTAGGTGGATGAGAGAACAACCCAGACTGTCCTTGAAAACTTTGATCATGATGAGTCAGCTGGGCGATACATAGCACCAACAATAACATTTTGTCCACCAGAGAGCTCTCTGATTTCAAAGTGAGATCATCCCTGATTTTAAAATCAAAGTCACTATGAATAAACAGAGATACTCCACCTCCAGATTTATTCCCTCTTACATGATGAATTGGAGTTCAGATATTTATATCTGGACGGGGGATGTCGTATGTGTACAGACTGTAAAGCCCTCTGATTAAAACTAGTTTGTGGTTATGAATTGAACACACTCAGTGAGATGCTGGTACAAATAAGGCAGCAGCGGGTGAGGACAGTCATGGGACCTGAAACAATCAGTTTAAAACAACTCGGATTTGACCCCATGACTTTTTGACCCCATATGCTTGCCTCTGTTCCCTGGTCGGCCACATGAGCAAGATCACACAATAAGACAGATTCACATTTGAGGGGTGGGTGAAAATGATTAAATTATCTCAGGTTAAACTGGTTTGACTTAAAGGCCAAATGAGTGGAAGAGGGCTGCTAGCTTTTGTTTGTCTGACCATGTTGGTCCCGTTTGATAACCACCAGTGGTGAGGCGTAAAGCCATCTGAGCGGAGATATTGCCGTTGTGGTGGTGGTGGTTTCCAGCATCACGTACTGGGGTATTCCAGTAGAGGGGGGCAGGAGGAGACCCTATTAGACGTATACTGCGGAGGAGAAACCATGGCGACGTCATTGTGAATGTGATGCATCGGAGCTGGACTTTTTCCACAGTTGTTTATCCCGTTTAAAATGAGTGATTTAACCAACAGTTACACAATCTTGCTGCGTTTGACTCATGAATGAATGAGTTACCAAGAAACCAGGAGACATTTTAAGACAATAAAGGATTTACATTCAGAACAGAACATTAGACCTCAACATTAGACAGTAGTTTCTTCCCTTCACAGGATTATAACTCTAGAATCCACAATTTGCAATCTGTGGACAGTAAATTGGATCTTTCTCTTTTGGATAAACCATAAATACCATTGCGCCGAAATGGTGGAACGCGCTCTCTGAAGACATCAGGACCGCAGAGAGCCTTCACATCTTCCGCCGCAAACTAAAGACACACCTCTTCAGACTCTACCTCGACTAAAGACTAACAAATTGTAGCACTTAAATTGTACTTGTAACATCACTCATCTATAGCAAATTGTAAATTGGCTTATTTGAGGAAATTGCACTTTCTTGTTTCTTGTTCTCCTGAGTTTGTACCCTATGGTTGAATGCACTTATTGTACGTCGCTTTGGATAAAAGCGTCAGCTAAATGACATGTAATGTAATGTAAATGTAAATAAATACACATGTACACCAGTCATGTACACCAGAGAGATTAAAACTACCTGAAAACATAACTTGTAGTTGATGTGCAACTTTTTCATGTTAGATTTGAGGGCCGACCCGCTGGAACCCCACATTTTGGGAAGGATTATTGTCAATATAAAATAATCCAATCCAATGTAGGATTATATTCGGCCCCTTCTTTAAACTTTCCCTTCATACAATTCCAAAGGTCTTTTTCTCCCTCATTGAGAACTTGTTGAGGACAAAACAAGCGTTTATGATCGTCTTATCTAAAGCAACTTCTCAAACAGATCTGTGAAAATCTGCAGACCTGAAATCTGCTGCAACACGTTCAGAGCCGGGCAGACGAGAACATTTACTAATCCGCAGCAATCGTATTGGGTGGTTACCTGGATTGGTGCCGAGTGCCAATTTTAATCAGTTAAAATGAGTCTTTTTTCAGAACTACTGTACATTTTGCTGCTCCACTGAATGTGTACCAGCTTTGTCCGCTACACATTCTTGACACCATTGATGGAGAAGTGACTGAATGCAACTCCAACGCTGTATGTATGACGCATTCAGCCTTCTCCAAACTGAACATGGACTTGATCTATAGTTGCTGGTACTGAGACTGTCCATGACTGGAGCCTCAGAGCTCCATCTTGCCACCAAGTGAAACTACTTCCTGTATTACGTACGATGAGTTACTTATTCATGTCTTTGTTTCATTGGACTTTGTAAACTGAGATATTTTGTTGCATAACTCCCCGATTGACAGTTAATTTAACCAATCGTCATGACGATGCGGTCTGATGAGCAGAGTGGGTGAACAACACGCACTAACAGCATGACCGATGCGCTCCGTGCTCTGCTCAGGTGAACATTCTCCACTGAATGGACCGCACTTGTATTTGTCTTCTCTTCAGACCACTCAGACTCAGCTGTCCACTCCCTGATGACAGGCGCTACCTTACAGTGACACCTAACGTTCACACACTGTAGTCACACCTACGGGAGCAACGGGGGGTTTAAATGTCCCGAGGACACATGGATTTGCACCCTCTTATTTCTTGTATTCCATCTGAACATTGACATTTATAGATATAGACATGGATCAAAAATATCTGTACGTGGGTAAAAAATGATTTGCTTCTAAATCAATGTTCCACTCCTTTAAGGGAGGAAGGGGACTCATAGTGCCACTAAAGGTAGAACCTTGGCACAAGAGCCAGGCACACACACACACACACACTTTTATTAACAGTTTAATGTATTAAGAGTGAGCTCATTACAGCATCATAACCAATATAAACCATGTTATCACCGAGGCTGCTTCTTTACATTTTTAATTCCTCATCAATGTCTCAGAGCAGAGGGATGTCGTCTGTACATTAGTGGACATAAGTCATCTATACACTCGAGCCAGTTCTCAGCTACATGTCAAATCAGTATCAACACAGTAGTCCAACATCAATATACATTTCATACAAACTTCCAATTTCCGTTCCTTTGAACTGCACGGACAAATAATCAACAACCTAGTTTGTAAAGCTGAGCCCATCTGAGCAAAGAGGGGCTGGTATTCATGTTGCCCCCCCACCACAGCTTGAAGCCATGTTGCTTTGTTCCAATCACAATCAATAGTCGGCCTTTGACTCGTGGATGAAAGCTCAGTCGGGTCAGAGCAGCTGCCACATAAACCCAAAGTTCATTTGCCGTCTCTCTATTATGGAGCAATGGCAAAGAAAAGGGGATGAAGCAACATGTTTAGTGGGTTAGTGGGGTTTTTTTGTCAAAAGAGCCAAATGTCAAAGTTAAACTGTATTGAAAGTGTTCTCTGATCACAAATCCTTTTGCAGAGATCCAACTGGAACTAAGTCATTTTGTCCCCAATTGAATGCAGGCGTGTCGGCCGTCATTTGACTCATCATTCACCCCCTTTACTGCCATGTTATTGGGTCAGCACTTCACCATGTGATGTTTACAAGTCTCCTTACGTCAGGAGAGTTTTCTGTACTCGGTGGGATCTCTACACCATTAACACCATTTATTTTTGAATGAGCAGAAGTAGCAGGTAAGCCGGTCATCGTCACATAACTCGGACTACTTTAAGGTGTCTAGATCATTAACAGTTTCTCTGTTATTTCTAGGGAATTCCAATCATTCCCAGCTTTAATAAGAACCAACAAGGGATACTAACGTTAGTAATAATGTCGTGGCAGGCACAGATGATTAGAACGATGTCGTACATTTCTACCGTCACTCACACATGTTACGTGTGTAAAACGACTTACACGTTGGCAAAATAAATAACGTTTGTTTTTCCAATTGCACCGAACGAATCCATGATTAGTATGGACTAAAGTGATGATTTAAATAACAAAGAAAGGAAACGTGATTATAAACATTATTTTCTAGAAGTGCAAATCATTAGTGGGCTGGTTTTATTGAGCAGCAGCAGCCACTTAAGAGCCAAACTCCACGGTTTCCTCCGAGATGGGCTTGAACTCGTAGTTTCCTCTCCCGTCCATGTGGAGATAATACTTGATGACAGAGTAAAAGAAGAGTCAGTAGGAGGCGGCAGCATGCTCACAGGTACAAGCTAAGCACATGTGTCGTGATAATCCGATCAATAGAAAGCAGCATTACTGTGTGAATGAGAGCAGGAAGCATCCTTACCTCGTGGTGCTTCCACAGAGACTTTCTATGGGACACTGTGAACAGGGTGATGCCCACCTGAGGATCAAAGGACACACAGCTAGTACCGGCCTACAAACACACCACCCTCCTCTACGGGATGGGAGGCCACGAATGGGCCGACCCAGAGACAAAGACACTGACTTTGATTAGCAGATGATTAATGCGTCTCTGCTGCCACAGCAACAGGTTAGATCCAAAACCCAGTACTACCATTTGTAGATCAAGCTACAATACATTTGACTCCAAATGATCAAAAGCTGAGCTGCTCGCTGTTTCCATCTGATGGAAGCTGCTTAGGAATCAGGAAACATTTAATGCCAAAATATGTCAAACATACAAGGAATTTGTCTTGGCAGTTGGTGCGTGACAGTAGACAGACAAGACAACAGTGCACAGGTAATAAAATAAAATGAAATGCTAATGCAATGGGTTAGTAGAATAAGGCTGTGGGTTAGTATAAAACAAGAAGTTAGTTAAAAATGTAAAATATTAAAAAAGTAAAAAAATATATTAAGGATAAAGTGCACTAGCGAAGAAGTAACAAAGTGACGACAAAGTGATGAATTACAGTGAAAGTGACATGTGCAGTATGAGGGGGAGTGACCGGTGGAGTGTTATAGTCAGTCAGTGGGGGACCGGGCTCTGTTGATGAGAAGAAACTGTTGGTGTGGCGGGAGGTCTTAGTCCTGATGGACCTCAGCCTCCTGCCAGATGGAAGGGGCACAAACAGGTTTTGTCCGAGGTGAGAGGGGTCGGCTACCATCTTTTTAGCTGCTTCAGAGACCTGGAAGCGAACAAGTCCTGCAGGGACGGCAGATTGCAGCCGATCAGCCTCTCTGCAGAGCGGAGGACACGCTGCAGCCTGCCCTTGTCCTTGGCTGTGGCTGCAGCGTACCAGACGCTGATGGAGGAGCAGAGGATGGACTCCATGATGGCCGTGTAGAAGTGGACCATCATCGTCTTTGGCAGGTTGAGTTTCTTCAGCTGCCTCAGGAAGAACAACCTCTGCTGAGCCTTCTTGGTGATGGAGCTGATGTTCAGCTCCCACTTGAGGTCCTGGGTGATGATGGAGCCCAGGAAACGGAAGGAATCCACAATAGTGACTGGGGAGTCACACAGGGTGATGGGGGAGGTTGGGGCTCTGTTCCTCCTGAAATCCACAACCATCTCCACTGTCTTTAGAGCGTTGAGCTCCATGTTGTTCTGGCTGCACCACGACACCAGATGGTCAGACTCCCACCTGTAGGCGGACTCGTCCCCACCAGAGATCAGTCCAATGAGGGTGGTGTCATCCACAAACTTCAGGAGCTTGACGGACTGGTGGCTGGAGGAGCAGCTGTTGGTGTACAGGGAGAAGAGCAGAGGGGAAAGAACGCAGCCTTGGGGGGAACCGGTGCTGATGGTCCGAGAGGCTGAGACATGTTTCCCCAGCTTCACGTGCTGCTTCCTGTCAGACAGGAAGTCTGTGATCCACTTGCAGGTGGAGTCGGGCGGTGCAGCTGGGAGAGTTTGTCCTGCAGCAGAGACGGGATGATAGTGTTAAAAGCAGAGCTGAAGTCCACAAACAGGATCCTGGCGTAGGTTCCTGGGGAGTCCAGATGCTGGAGGATGTAGTGGAGGGCCATGTTGACAGCATCGTCCACAGACCTGTTGGCTCTGTAGGCGAACTGCAGGGGGTCCAGGAGGGGGTCGGTGAGGGACTTCAGGTGGGTCAGGACTAGCCATTCAAAAGACTTGATGACTACAGAGGTCAGGGCGACGGGCCTGCAGTCATTGAGTCCTGTGATCCTGGGCTTCTTGGGGACAGGGATGATGGTGGAGGCCTTGAAGCAGGCTGGTACGTGGCAGGTCTCCAGGGAGGTGTTGAAGATGTCAGTGAACACCGGAGACAGCTGGTCAGCACAATGCTTCAGGGTGTGAGGGGAGACGGAGTCCGGACCGGCTGCCTTACGGGGATTTAGTCTTCTAAAGAGCCGGTTAACGTCTCTCTCCAGAATAGAGAGGGTTGTTGCTGGTGGGGGAGGGGAAGGTGATATAGATGAAGAGGCGTGAGCACCTGATGGGCTGGGGGAGGGAGGGGAGGGGGACTGCAGCAGGTTGGTGGAGCTGTGGGGGATGGGAACAGGACATTGTCTTTCAAATCTGCAGTAGAACTCGTTCAGCTCGTCTGCCAGGCGGAGGTCATTCATGGAGTGGGGGGTTTTTGGCTTGTAGTTGGTGAGGTGTTTGTCTCCAGACCGAAGCAGAGTCACTTGCTGAGAACTGTTGTTGGAGTTTCTCAGAGTACAGTCGTTTAGCGTCTCTCACCGCTTTGCTAAACTTGTATTTTGCCTCTGTGTACAAGTCTTTGTCCCCGCTCCTAAATGCCTGATCCTTCTGCAGGCGTAGTGTTCTGAGCTCCGCTGTGAACCAGGGTTTGTCGTTGTTGTAACTCACCCTGGTGCATGATGGTACACAGCTGTCCTCACAGAAGCCGATGTAGGAAGTTACAGCCTCTCAGGAAACATTTATTAGCCAAAATATGTCAAACATACAAGGAATTTGTCTTGGCGGTTAGTGCGCGACAGTAGACAGACAAGACAACAGTGCACAAGTAATAAAATAGAGTGGAATGAAATGCTAATGCAATGGGTTAGTAATTGTGAACTCTGTGAACTCATCCAGACTGTCAGTAGTCGTCCTGAAAACATCCCAGTCTGTGCAGTCAAAGCACTGGTCCACCTCTTGAATTCCCTCAGCACAGGTTTGCAGAGCTTTAGTTTCTGCCTGTATGCAGGAATCAGATGGACCATGACGTGGTCAGAGTGTCCCAGTGCAGCACGAGGGACGGCGTGATGAGCCCTGCTTACTGTGGTGTAACAGTGATCCAGCGTGTTCTCCTCTCTGGTGGGGCATTTAATAAACTGTCTGTATTTAGGAAGTTCATGGGTGAGATTTCCTTTGTTAAAGTCCCCGAGGACAATAACTAAAGAGTCCGGGTTGGTCCGCTCCACACGCCGTATCTGGTCGGCGAGTGCCCGCTGTGCCTCGTGCACGTTGCCCGCCGGCGGCATGTAAACACCGACCAGGATGAATGAAGCAAACTCACGGGGGGAATAAAAGGGTTTGCAGATCAGGAGAACAGTGTTGTAGGATCACCGTTACGTCGTTGCACCAGCTGCTGTTGGAGTAGAAGCAGATTCCTCCACCCTTCGTCTTGCCGGAGAGCTCCGTGTCGCGGTCCGCTCGGAGCAGCTGAAGCCCGCCAGCTGGAGCGCGGAGTCCGTCATCGATCCGCAGAGCCACGTCTCCGTGAAGCACAAGACGGAGGATGTAGAGAAGTCTCCGTCTCTCCTCATCAGCAGCTGAATTTCGTCCAGTTTGTTGCACAGTGAGCGCACGTTGGAGAGAAAGATGCCTGGCAGCGGAGTGCGAGAACCACGCCTGCGGAGTCTCACAGCGAGCCGGCCCGTTTTCCTCTCCTACGCCGTCTCACCGCGTGACGAAAGGTGAGCGCACCTTTGACTAGAATGTCCAGTAATTCCACGGAAGAAAGCAGGGAAGTTGGAAGTAACTCCGCTGGAGTTGTTCCACGGATGTTCAAGAGCTCATCTCTGGTGAAAGAGCTCCGGGAATCGCAGCAGCAAACGTAATTAACCACAAAAACAACAAAAACGAAGCGCACCGAAGCACCGTGGCGGCCATCAACGGCGCCATCTTACTACTACTGCTGCTCTGGCCTTTGAACATTTAGGGGTCTTTGCAGAGTTACGGGGGCAATTAGTGCCATAATGATATGTGTCATTCAAGGTAAAGTGGTATTATCTTTTAAGAAATCTGTTTAGGGGGGATGTGTGAAAGATGCCCGAGGCCCAGCTGAGACAGTGTAGTTCCAGGGTGGTCATGTGATGTTGACCTTTGACTGGTTGGGGCCGACGGGGTAAAGTACAGATCTTATCTAATTGCAGAATCCAGCATACGACATGCTGTGTCCAACTACTACATCGTTAATGTCTGGAGCGCACAGTTTGAGCTTGTCCATACGCTAGAAAGGTCACATCTCACCACATGTTCCATAGGAGGTTTTTCATATAATAGAAACTGGTTGTTATTGATGGCTGATTTAAGGATTATTTTTCACGCTTTGATTTTTCACTCACTTTGCACACATGGTGAAATTAGGCATCTGATTTTTATGAGTTACAGGTTTAATTGAAATTTGACACGTTGCTCTACAAAAAAAGCCTCTTGGACTCCGAAGCTCCGCCCCCCAAAATGTAAATTGTTAGCAAACTCCTACACGCTCCGATTAACACCACATGTGCTCCTTGATGTCTCATTGCATTCAGACGACAGCCTCCCTGAGGGGCGGGGCCTGTCCATCAGCAGTCATCACATGTAAACTGTCCCCTGGATATGTGGACATATGGAACATTCCTAGAGCTTTTTATGTCATTCAACCCACTGCAGGGTGATACTGTGTGTGTGTGCAAACCGCCCCACCTTTACATGTTTTTTTTTGTTTTTTTAAGCACCCCAGTCCTTTCAATACCAGTTCTAATAAAGCGTCCCCACGTTTAGGTAATGCAGAAAACAGGAGTGCTGCAGAAATATGGCAGCCGCTGTACGACACAGAGCTGAATGTGAGTGAGATTTATACTGTTACTTTTTGTTAAACCACTTGTGTATCATATTCAGGGTGGTTAATAGTTTACAAAGCCCAAGAGGAAATAAGAAAATGAGTCTTTTGTCTGCCGCTGCCAGTATAGAGCTTTGATTTGTGTGTTTGCGTTGCTGAACAAGTAAAAACAACAATACATCATGTGCTATGCAAACAATGAAGACGTGTATTTGTGGGACGTACCGTCCTGCAGTGGCTGTAGATGAAATCCTCCACATCCACACTCACTGCACTGGTGCACTCGTCAAGAATGGCAAACTGGGGTTTGTGGTAGAAGAGCCGGGCCATCTGCATATGTGAAGGGAAACAGACACAACTAGTAAATAGAAAGTGAATACAGTTGGTCCTTTGCTGTGAGGAGCCATACCGTTCTTGATGAACTGATTGGGACAGATTGATAGACCAAATCAAGTGCCAGAAGTAGTGACGTAACGGACCCCTGATGATCCGTACGGATCCCTTTTACATGTGAACGGGTGATTAATGACACTTTAATGAAGTTAAGGTTCAATAATTCAGTAAGTTACATGTGCAGAAAATGTAAAGCACTCTGAGGCTAATTTGTCATTTATTATTTTGGGCTATAAAACCCGACATCCCGACCTCTGACCTCTCCGCTCTGCATGTGATAAACTGCTTGTTCCTCCTCACTGAGAGCAAAACACTCCACTAGATCTCCACTCTTTGCTGTCCTGCTCCTAAATGGTGGAAGGAGGTCTCTGAAGACATCAGGACCACAGAGAGCCTTCACATCTTCAGACTAAAGACACACCTCTTCACACTCTACCTCCACCAACACACTAACTACCTGTAGCACTTACATTGGACTTATAATGGTTCTTATCTACAGCAAGTTGTAAAGCGGCTTATTTGATGAAATCACACTTTCTTGTTTCTTGTTCTTCTGACTTTGTGTCCTTATGGTTGAAATGTTCTTATTGTAAGTGGCTTTGGATAAAAGGGTCAGATAAATGACATGTGATGTGATGTAATGACATGTGATGTAATGAAGAGAAGACAGACAGTTTATAGAGACTTGCTCCAAATGGCAAAACCTTTTGTGCGAATGCATGTTAATAAATACATTTGACTGATTTTCAGTGGAGGCCTTTGTCAGTGGGTTTAACTTAACTTACTTAAGGCGGTCATATCCAAACTTAAATATCTGTATCAAACAAAGAACTCAGAGCAGTTAACAGCAGTCTTTCATCCGGACCCAAGGCAGGATTGGATTCCCAATCTCGACCACTTTAGCTTAGTAACAGGGAGCCGTATTACTGAACACGGTGACAAATAATAATCGGTAAATATGGATCAGCAATGAGCTAAAAAGCTGTACAATTGTGCCATTATACAAGGTTTGCTTCCGCGCTGATATGATCCAAAGCGTCAGTCACTTTCCTTTGACCACCACCAAGTATTACATGATGGTCCAGGGTTCAGGGTCCATGGCAGTGTGCGCTGGGAGAGGTCCACACCGACCCGACTGGGACTGCCACAATAACTACTTGTTGTGCAATACGTAGCACCAAAATGAATTGCGATGAACCGTATTATTGTAATTTTTAGACCCGTTTATGCCGTGATTACATACATACTGACAATAGCGAAATAACACAACTCTGCTCTTTCAAAGAACAAAGAACATTTAGACATTAGAACCTCAATGTGAAAAATATAAATATTGCCCCTGCAGAATAAATGAAATAAAACCAATAAATAAGAAATACACCTTTGTATTTGCAGAGCATGCGATAAGTCAATGCATGGACTATCTGAGAATCAATGTTCAACCTGAAGGACTAAGGAGAGTTAGTGAGTCCTTACAGCCATCCTCTGCTTCTCTCCTCCACTGAGCACATCCATCCAGTCCTGGACTGAGTCCCAGCTGCCCTCCCTGTCCAGGATGTGACCCAGCTGCACGTTGTCCAGATACTCTTTCAATATCTGGACACACAGACCAGACGATGCCAGTCATTAGAAACACACACACACACGGGCTGTGACAGTGTGTGTGTGTGTGTGTGTTGTGTCTCACGTGGTCGGGGATGCCTTTCTGCTGCTGATCTTCATGGGTGTCGGGGTAGATGACCTGGTCCCTCAGAGAACCCAGAGTCATGTAAGGCCTCTGCACAAAACAGCACTTATTAAAAAGAGTCATTGAAGTAAACATCACTGTGTGATGTGTGATTTTATCTGTGGAAGTTTGCTTATGGATTAATATATTTATAAACATGTTTCTTTATTTATTGTTTGTCTATCAAACATATCGGTGTCAATGTGAATATGATAATATACATCTATGTGCTATTGGCTGCAGTTTGCTCATGTTTCAGTTCAGATCAATTACATCCTTTTCCCCTGTATTTGTAATAGGATTATTGACCATATGTGTACATGCAGGGCTGTCAATAGATTAAAACAAATGAATCACACATTAATCGCGATGAATGAACATAGCATAATAGCGCAATTGTGCTCTTTCAAAAAACAAAGAACATTTTATTCTTCAGAATATTTAGACATTAGAACGCCTTAGAGTATCGTTGGACGGCTGTGTTTCTAGTGCCAACAATGTCCCCACATTTAGCCAGGACGCTTTCAAACCACTGTGTGCCACGCAGAGTAACGTTAGATGTTGAGATGGAGGTAGCCTAGCAGCTAGCTTAGCGTTCTCTGATAACTAACTGGCTGCGGCTTCGTTTCCGGGTTTCCGGCTGCGTTACGTGGCATTAATCTGGGCCACATTAAACGCATCGATGGAGTGAAGCTGGAGATATTTACCTGTGGAACGTAGAAGAGCTTCCCTCTCTCAGGTTTGGTCAGGCGTCCTCCAAACAGAGGCCACAGCTTTCAAAGGACATTCAGTTGCTTTGTTTATGCCCAAATAGAAATCTGCACGCACAACATATGTACTTGTAGTGGTTTCTCACCTCTCCCAGCACTCTGAACAGCGAGCTCTTTCCACAGCCATTTGGTCCGCACACCAGAACGTTGGTGCCAGACCTCACCTACAGAGGGCAGAGAAACACTGGATGATGGGATACAACATAACACAATCGCATTCATTTCTTCATCAACTGGGTCAGCATCCTTTACCTCAAATGTGAGGTCTCTGATCAGGACGTCTCCGTTGGGCGTTGCCAGGGGTGCATGGTCGAATCTGCAAAAGCAAATGTTGCTTTAAATCTGAGCTCCTGAACAAAAGTCAATGATGTGCCACTGCACATTGCAGCACAGGATAAGGGACCTACTTGATGAGGTTATCTCTGTTGATAATGAGACCACTCCCAGGCACCAGTACCAGTTTCTCTGCCGTGTCGGATTCTATTGGGAATGAAATATACAAAAATTGTGTTCAACGCTTTGCCTCTCATTTGGGTCACATATGTCATTGTGATCAGAGTGCCGTGTACCCTTCTCCTGCTGGGACACCATGGTGCGTTCATATTTGCCAGCATTCAGGTCCCTCAAGACTTTCATCAGTTCAGTGATACGAGATGTAAATCTGTTAAGGACATACGCATGAGTACAAAAACATTTGACTTCATCAGGACAGATCACAGCTCTGTCTCAAATGGACCTCCAGGGCCTCCTTCTCAGATTGTGGTGAATTTGAGGTGTAGCTGCCCCGCCTCTGGCTCCGTCACAGCCGCTTTATTTATGATGGAGCAGCTTGCATCTCGGAAGAGTGAAATTAACTTTCAAGTTATTGCTGCTTGTATTGAAAAATGCAGTTAGAAAAACAAAGCAAGATGGCAGCGTCTCTCATGCGCGCTCTTGTACTTTCTGTCTATTTGTCCCGTCTCCAGCCTTTCCTCTGATCGCATTCAGCAGGGAGGAGCTTTATATATATCTATACACCGCCGTACTTCATCGCTCTGGAAAGGTTCACAGAGCTCTTGGTTGGAGAAGCAGCTGCTCTACTCGGCTTTAACGGATTGTTCATAACAAACATCCTGTTTGAGTGACTTGATTCCCAAACAAAGGTACTGATGGACAGGTGGCACTGTGAAGGTGGCTCCTGTCATCAGTGTGTGAATGGGTGAATGGAAGGTAGTGATGGACAGGTGGCACTGTGAAGGTAGCTCCTGTCATCAGTGTGTGAATGGAAGGTAGTGATGGACAGGTGGCACTGTGAAGGTGGCTCCTGTCATCAGTGTGTGAATGGAAGGTAGTGATGGACAGGTGGCACTGTGAAGGTGGCTCCTGTCATCAGTGTGTGAATGGAAGGTAGTGATGGACAGGTGGCACTGTGAAGGTGGCTCCTGTCATCAGTGGGTGAATGGAAGGTAGTGATGGACAGGTGGCACTGTGAAGGTAGCTCCTGTCATCAGTGTGTGAATGGGTGAATGCTGACATGTAGTAATAAAGAGCTTTGAGGAGTATTCGAGAGAGTATTTGGAAAGATTCTGACGGTATCCGTAATGTGATAGTATCGCTTTTTCAAGTAAACACATTAATTCATTGACCCCGAAAAGCATCGCGGCTAACTGAACAGTGTTCGTTAGCTTGTTCGTTCGTTAGCGTGTTCATTTGTTAGCTTGTTAGCGTGTTCGCTCATTAGCGCGTTCGTTTGTTAGTGTTATTTTCAGAAACCAAAAACCTTCCTAACAGACTGAGCTCCTCTGTTGGACACAAGTTGTGTTGGTGCATCTCGGGTCTCTCCTTGTTCCTCTTGTTTCGCTCTTTTCTGTGTTTTCATGTAGCAACAGAGTTACTTGTTGTTTTGAGCTGTACCCAGCATGCAGTTCGGCAATTTTTAGTGTTACAAATTGTTTATGTGTCACAAGCTGTTGTGTCGTGGTGTTTTACCCAGTAGATTTGATTGATTCTCACCTAGGGACCTCTGTTGCAGTCTAAGAATTCTTTGACCTATGACCTGGGCTCCGTTTCCAGAAGCGAGTTTAGTGGAAACTCAGAGTTTGTTAACCCTGAGATGAGGGATACTCTGGCTTGTCTCTTTCCCAAAAAGGAGGTGACTAAAGCTCAGGGTCACTTTACACATATGAACACAATAAGATGTTACGTTAAAGACTAAAGTGTTTACTGGAACATGTCGCGTCCTTTTCCGGACGATCCTGTTGATTAAATATTAATAGAAAGGTCAAACAAATCAGGGATGTTTAGATATTTGCCTCTCATGGCCAATTGTTATCCAGTTTTGTGGGACCGGCAGGTAATATGATATATATTGTGGAACACTCACCCTGAGAGACGGGTCATCTCTCTGCCTGCCAGTACGATCCTGCCCAGCGCCTGAGACAGTCTCAGGAGCATCCTCCCACTCTGGTAGTAATCCTACAGGCACATCAGTGACACCTCAGAGCCCCAAAAGGCAGCACTGCAAAGCATCCTCCTGGACGCTTTCCACCAGGGAGCCACGTGTGGCATCATTGTAATAAGCATCGACATTGGAGAGCAATTCCATTCGTAGTCAGACTGATGTCTTAGCATTATTTCACATGTGTGTGTGTGTGTGATTTCTCTGACCTCGAGAAGCTCAGAGTGCGTGCTGTGCAGGTGTCGGGGATGTGACGGGGTGAGGAAAGGCCGGCTAACCACCAAGTAGCCTACTACAGTGGCCACGTCTGCACGGGAGGACATGTGGACATTTTAGAAACACAAAAACACTCTAATGCTTATATTCACACACATTGTAATCTGACTAGATGTTTGACATGTGAAACGTAGGCCACCTGGCCGCTACTGGCACAGATGTCAGACCAAGGACAATCAACACT
Organism: Gasterosteus aculeatus; assembly: GCF_964276395.1. NCBI lineage: Eukaryota > Metazoa > Chordata > Actinopteri > Perciformes > Gasterosteidae > Gasterosteus > Gasterosteus aculeatus. The sequence goes on along the minus strand of NC_135708.1, from coordinate 147,304 downwards.
ATGGTCCCCATACACTCTGACCGCGGACTGTCCTACAGAGACACGGGCTGAATAAGACAAGCTGCAGCTGTTCAGGGAGGAAAAAAGGGTTATAGGAAAGTAGTGTATTCGGTTTACATAAACGTTTGTTGTATTCAGGCAATAGATGGAAATATTAATTGCTTATAGATGACTCACACCATGAATATCACGGGAAAGTCAATAGAAAATAGTAAATTAAATTACTTTATCGGTTTATTCATTTTTTGACTTGGTTTTGCTCGCAATTCTTTTCTACAACTTAATGTTGTTTGTAGCTGGGACAAGGGACACTGGTACAACCCGAATAAAAGACAGAAAGACATATCTACTTACATTTGGCAATCATGCTGTCCACAAATCCCATCGAGCAGCGAAAGAAGATAAAGTTATGCAAGTGGTCCACCTGCAAGGAGAGAAGGGACGTTCCTCTGTAAAGCAGCTTTAAGGTGCACTTAGCAGGAAGCCCGCTTTGAGGCGAGCAGCCCTTTCTCTCCCTTTTTGACACTGAGTTGGTGGTGGGACTTAATGGTCAGACCTTGTAGTGCTCCAGGCAGTCACATAGCAGAAACCAGCTGACGTTACATTGTCTTCTGAGGGGAAACCATTACACGGTGTGGTCACTGGTGCAACAAACAGAGTCCTGATTTATGTACCCACCAGCTTCTTGAATGTGCTGTAAATGGTCTGCTTTTCTCTGGTGTTCCCATTGTAGAATGCAATCTCCTCACTTTAGGGAAAGAGAAAAGATGAATGCGGCGTCGTGGCACCAGCTGTGCAGTACTGGCGCTGTAGCAGTGGAGGCCGTGCCAACCTGTTGGTGATGAGGCGGGAGTTGACGAAGCGGTACTCGCCCTCGTAGCGCTGCTCGGTGACGGTCATCCTGCCTATGGGCCTTCTCAGTCTGGTCAGGAAGAGGCCTGAGATGAGCAGGTAGCTCATCATGACGGCTGGGCCCTAAGTAGGAGACACACCAAGTCATTCCTACATGCAGCGTTTGGTCCTCTAAACAAGGAAACCAGGGTCAATATCAATTGGAGAAAAGCGGCTTTCATGTCAAAAGTGAAAACTATTTACTCAAAACTAATGTTAATTGATTAAAAATATACAGTGTAAAATGCATTTGGCAGGAATACTCTCGTTAACTAAAATTTACTAACATCTTTTACCATTGGGTTCGATTTGACCCCAGCAATTTAAACACCCACAAAACAATTCAAATTTTCCCCAAGTTTATGTATCGTTTGTTAAATAAAAGCATCACCCACTGCCTTAAACATCCGGGAATAGCCGTTAAGTGACTACGGGGAACTACTGTTCAGGTGGCTCCCCAGTGTTCACCTGCACATTCCAGGCTCAGCTACACTCGCTAGCAGAGTTTATATTTTCACTTTCAGGGCGAAGGAACGCAGATACAGCTGTCACTCATGATTCCACTCCCCTCCCAGGTGATACCCCGCCCCCTACGCCACATCAGGGTCAAAAGTGGTGGTTCTATCTGATGGTGGTTGTCCCTGCAATATTGGAATCATTTCTGTTTTAAGAATTGAATGTATTGTTCATCTTTAACATTGTTCATTCTGCACACATGACATCCATTGTAGTCTGTCCATCCCGGGAGTGGGATCCTCCTCTGACGTTCTCACTAAGGTTTCTATCCCGTTTTCCCCATGAAGGGTTTTTCCTGTGCAGATGGACAGAGGATGTCGCATGTGTACAGACTGTAAAGCCCTCTGAGGCAAAATTGTAATTTGCAATTCTGGGCTATACAAAATAAAATGATTTGAAAAAAACCCACTTTTTTTTGTTTTTGGATCTGAGAGAAAAGCTACAATCTGCAACTGAAAAATACAGTGAGTATCAAAAAATAAATACAAGTCAAGAATGAAAAAAAAATATATATAAATACTTATAAAAAAACTTATTTTCATTTTGAATACATTGTTGTATTTTTCAATGTTCAACAACAAAACACATTTGTTTTTCAAATGAACAAAACCTTTGACCTGGATTTGGCTGCAGACACATGCTGCCCATATTTCCATGCCATATTTGGCCTGTTTGCTGGGAACGTATTGTCTGAAACGCCACAGTCCCATACGCTCTCGTCGGCTCTGCCTTCCTCGGTCATCAAAGTGTATGACACGGCAGGTGTTCAGAGGCATGGTGGCCCCTCCAGTGTCAGCAGCCCAAAGGCTTGCTGTTTTTTTGCCTTGTGACTTGTACTCTCCTGCCAACGTAGACTGCAAGTTGGTCACATCCAACTTTCTAACTCCCCACACACGCCTGCCCTCTACATTTGTCATCTCAAGTGTCAAATGTCATCAAGTAAATCCTTTTGATTGATGCTCAAAAGCTGATTTGAGGTTATGGACGTGGCTGACAGCGTACCTGTGGGACCGGCAACATTTCGATGACATTAGAAGCAAAGTCTACCTGTTGTTCAGATGGGGGAACGGACCATAAGAACTTTTCCCTTTGTCATCAGAGGACAACGCCTCATAATCAGGATACTCCTCGACATCATCCCCCGTTAACACACCAAACCCAAATTGATTCAAATGTTTACTATTTGATAATGATTTTGTATCTGACCTGTAGACGAACGTACATGTTTTATACAGCTAAAACAGCCTGTGGCCAAAGAATATTGATGCGTACAGCACATTGAAAACACCAGCTGTCCCCATTAAGTTAGGAAAAGTCATTTAAAAAAAAAAGTCATTTATAGACGGTCCTATTAAAGTTACGGTTTACCTCCCTGCCTGAGGGGGTTGCTGTTATTATCTGCATTGCTTAGTGATTGGACGTCGGTGTATAAGAGGGATCCTGTCGGTGCCAGCCCGCCCCTAATGCCGGTCTCTCCAGCCTCCAACCGGGCCATGCTGCACCTCACAGATCTTTGGGTGGTGGGGTTAGCAAGGGGGTCGGCAGTGGTAGGGGTGAGACGCCCTTTTGTTTGACCATGTATTCTCTTGTTTTTGGGTAAGGCGATAGGTAAGAAACCTGTACTTTTGTTTGTTCCTTTGTGTGGTCTAGGGAAGTTAGGTGACCTGCACACATTGTTTTGGTTGTTGTTTTGGGCCACGCTCACCCTGAAGGGACCTCATGGCCCCGTACTTACAATAAAGAACAATTGTAAACGATAATGCTGCAGCATTGCACGTGGAAAAGGCATGCGTTTCGATAAATGGTGTCAATCCAGTAAAGCTACGGCACAGTAAAGCACAGCTGTGGGAGCGGACGTTGTTGGAAGAGTTCAGAAAGTGGCTGCAGGAGCACATCGTCTTGTATTTGACTGAGCAGAGTAACGATAGTTGCTGAGGCGGCTGTCCTGGAGAATGAGTTTGTCCTGACTCAAGTGTTTTCCCATCTTCTGTGCAGCGCGGGCCGCCGGTACCTATTGTATATAAAGCACGGTCGCTTGACAATTTCCGACGTGGTAACTTCTCGTCCCCGACGGGAGCGCTTTTATTGTCATGAACCGGGCCACTTCATTGCAAGCTGCCTGATATTACAGCAAAAGGAAAAATCTTCTGTTGTCAGGCTAATTCAGAGGCTGTCAAAAACGAGTCGGTTTGAGCTTCGGACAGAGGAACCGCAAAAAATTGACGATTCTTTTAAGCCCTTTTGTGTTTGGCAGTAGAGAGAAGTCAGCTAATTATCGCTCAACTAGCGGACAGTACTCTAGCTGCCTGGTTGTCGGCTGCCCGGGATCAGAAAGGTGAAAGGTGAAAGCGGTAGTGTATATGTATGATGAGCGGGTCTTGTTGCGTCAGTGGCTCCGGTGTCTAGGGCGGAGTTTGATGTGGTTACCCAGGTCGTTGTACAGAAAGAGTTTAGGTCCCAGGTACTAAGTTTAGCCCATGACCACCACCCGTCCAGACATTTGGGAATAACAAAAACATACCATCGTATACTCAGTTCTTTTTTTTGGCCAGGGTTGAAATCCAATGTTGCCAAATATTGTCGATCTTGTGGTATTTGCCAACTGACAGGAAAACCAAATCAGGTTATTCCTCCTGGCCCTTTACGTCCGATCCCGATAATGGGTGAACGCTTTGAGCATGTCATAGTGGACTGTGGAGGCCCCCTACCAAAGACCAAGGCTGGGCATCAGTACATGCTTACTGTGATGTGCGTCGCTTCACGTTTTCCCGAGGCTGTGCCGTTGCGCTCCTTGAAAGCGAAGGCAGTAGTGAAAGCCTTGGATAAATTATTTTCCACCTTCGGATTGCCAAAATGCATTCAAGTGGATCAAGGGTCTAACTTCATGTCTAAGATGTTTTACACAGGTCATGGCGGAGTTGACGGTTAAGCATCAGGACTCCAGTGTATACCACCCAGAGAGTCCAACAAGGACTGGGATGAGGGCTTGCCACTGCTACTGTTCACCATTCATGAAACTACTCGGATTTAGTCCGGCTGAGTTAGTGTTTGGACACACGATGCGCGGCCCCCTACAACTGCTGCAAGACAGGCCGGAAAACAACGGTATGACAGGAAAACTTTCGGATGTAGTTTTCTTACAGGAAACCGGGTGATGGTCTTGTTGCCTGTGGTTGGCTCCTGTCTCCAGCCTAAATTCTGTGGGCCTTATGAGGTTAAGCGACAATTAAGTGCTACGGATTATGTAATTAAATGCCGGATCGTAAGAAAAAGTCTCTGGTGGCCCCAACCTGCCATCAGCAGTGCCCGGGTCGAGTATCTCCCCTGTGGTGAGTGAGGTGACACCCCCACACCGTTCAGAGGGGAACGGATTGTGTGAGCCTCTTGTCTCGGTTCCGCGTCCCCACCTAAAGAACACCCCCATTTTGGGTAGACTAGAAGGTATATGTTGGTTCATAGTGAAATGGAGATCCCCTGAGAGCAGTTGATCGGTGTATGTAGTATGAAAACTAGTGCTGCAATTGAGCGGCGAGAAACGTGCTGCAGGCTGCATCACATCTGTGCAAGGACTTTGAATTAACCCTGTGGCGGCAAACATTTACATCACGTTTGGTGTGAACGCAGCGTGAGACTGCTGCAGTGGAGCGGGCGGACACACCGAGAAAGACCCCGATCTCTAATTGGACATGTTCATTTTTAATATCTTCCAAATGGAGTCGATGGAACCAAAGTTGTTATTATTAACCACTAATGTCTTTTGAAATACACACAGGACGTGAGAACTAACTGCTCCATAGTGGAACTCTTTATTCAGGTAAGCCAGCCTCCCACAGGTTGCTCCCCTCACCTGAATTCGCCTGGGTCCTAAGGCCCTGTAGGTAATGCTTCTAATAAACATCAATATGCATTATGAATGCAGCAATATACATTTATAACAAGTACAACTACTGAACAGAGACTGTTAATTCTGCTCCCCAATATCAGAAAAACGTGACTGTATGTGGGCGTGTGTCCATGAGTAAGGTGCTGCAAGACAGCCATGTGCTGTACTAGTGATTTAAGGTATGCTGGGAACTTTTTAGTGCACCGGCTGGTGAGAATAGCTTGGGTCTGATTTGATTGCATTCACGTTTAAGTTCCGTTAGTAGATCAATCATTAAGGGGGGGGGGGGGGGGGGACCAAGACATTAAACGCTTCAGTGGAAATGCTTCTCAGCAACAGGCCCTGGAAGTCTTGTAATGGTAGCGGGTCGAACATGAAAGCACGAAGATATCACCCAATCCAGGAGGATGATGTGACTGATCGGATTTATTTCCAGCAAGTGTTCAGGAAAAGAATCTACTAAATGCAGGGGGTGAATATTTAAGCAATTGTTTCCCTCCCTTTATCTTCTAACAATATTAATTTGTAAAAACCTAATGATATTGAACATGATTTTAATAATACTTTTAATATCCACTGCATGTCATATGATGCCATCCATTTCAGAATTAGAGCTGTGAGATTTGCTTCAACCATGTTGACATTCCAATTCTAAATCAATATTTGAATGCTGCAAAGGTTCTTCTTTCCTTTTCTGCATGCAGATTGCTAACAGTACTATATGCCATTGTTTGTTGACTGTTGTGATCCAAACATTTCTAAAAACAAATTGTGCGTTCACACCAAAAGGGAAGCGAATTATTCACGCAAGTAGATTCCATGTAAAGTCAATGCACAGAGGCGTCTGGTCGCGAATGAGGCGACACGAAGGACGCGACGCATGGGACGCGAAAAAGCGTAACGAGCGAAGCGAATAAATCGCTCTTTCGCCCATAGTAGAAATGTTTCACTTTTGGGCAAAATAGTCGCCTGACGCTTTCTATCGAAAGCCAATCAGCGTTGAGATGCTCCCCTCGTCACGCACCGAGCCGACACAACAGGTCATCAGACCGGCTGCTGGGCCGCCTGCAGCAGCGCTGGAAGCCGCAGTCATCCAGACGCACTTCCTGGAGGCGTTGGTGAAATTCAAGCTGTGTGCAGTGACGGATGATGTCATGAACCCAAACACAACAGTTTGTGTAATTCACACAACAAATAAAGAGCCGAAATTGTGCTTATTGCCATTTATTGCCATGGTGGAAACGATAACTGTCTTTACGGAGACACGTAACGGAGATAAGCCACGCCCCCTTCCAGGCACGAATGAAGCGGAATACACCGCTTCGCTTCTGGTGTGAACGTACCGTAAAGCGGTGTCAAGTCTAGACATCAATAAGTTAGATTGGGATATAATTTTCCCTTGAACTATTAAGGGAAGAACAAAATCCCATCAGTCAGATTCTGCAGGATCAATGAATGAATTATTAACTGTTATTGCCACTTTGGATGGTGGGTGGCCTTTACCTCAGTATTTAGTTACATTATTTTATTAATGCTATTAAATCTCCCTGCCGATTTGTATTGGAATTCAATTTCCCAATGGCATTAATGAAAAGTTATTTCAGCTTTTTGAGCACTTTAACAACCTTAATACAAATGTAGTTCTTGAACACCACATGAAGAGATCACGTAGGACATATTCTACTCACCTGAGCACCGATGGCACTTGTCAGCTTAAAGATGTACAGAACGATATCCAACAGAGGCTGAAGGACACACACAGGACAGACCCTTTCAAAACAATACTCAAACTCAACTTCTACAATGGGCTTACAGAGGGGATTCTTTCACAGCATTTATTTGAAGTCTGGTACCTTGCTGAGGTTGGAGTAGAGGTCCACCACACTGTTGCAGAATTTCTCCACATCCTGTGTCAGTAGCTGGTCTGCATTGGCTATCCGGTTGTCCAGGTTTCCCATCTTGTAGTAGGTGAAACCTCTGGAGAGCCAAAGCACATGATCAAACAAACAGACCCGTGTCCTGGTTGTGACTTGTGAACAGTGAGAGACCTGCATATATGTCCAGCTATATCAAGGGACACTATATGGTAGACAATGAAGCAAGAGGGGTTGAAAGGTTTTACATGGATCCTGGTGAGGAAAAGTGTGGTGGATGAAACGGGGGGAAAGGTACCAATAATGCGCCTAATGTTTACGCCGTGAGGTCAAACACCCATCACTGAATTAAAGCCAAAAGCACTTGCCAATTAAAAAAGTTTGTGCTTCTTTGGACGAAAAGATACTTTCCAGTTGTGGTTCTCCCTCCGTCAGCCAAACCACAGCTGCATCATTTTATAGTGAGTAAAGTAGGAGTAGTGTATTGCACTCATAAGGTGATTCAAAGACAGTGACCAACGAACTTTAAAACTACCACAGCTTAATCGCAATTAAGTAATTTCTGGAAATAATGTCGTAACGCGTTAACCTGCTCAGCACTCATCTTCTCTTTTACTCATGTGTCTTCTAACAAGATGGATTTTTGTGTGATCTACCGCGAGTTTCCAGCTACCGTGCAAAGTGTACCAACTCTAGCTTCATTGCTTTGCTGTATTTGATAAACGACATAACAGATGGAATGAGCTCCTCTGTCTCCCTCTCCCTTTATAATAAGAATTACCATCTCATTAATGTGCATCACTAACTTCCACGGAGTACTTGTGCTTCCTGTCATCATAAACCAACATTACCCTTTCCTAAAGTTCTATCTGATGGCGGCGGTTCTATCTGGTGGCGGTTGTCCCTGCAGTGGTCCTGCCGTACACCTGCTTACTACTCCCAATATTTGAATCATTTCTGTCAGAGGAACTGAATGTATTGTTCATCTTCTACATTGTTCATTCTGTCCACACGACATCATCGTAGTCTGTCCATCAGGAGACGGATCCTCCTCTGACGTTCTTCCCTTTGGAAGGGTTTTTCATTTCATTTTCCTGTGCCGATGTGAGGATTTGTCGCATGTGTACAGACTGTAAAGCCCTCTGAGGCAAATTAAAATGCATCTGAATAATGAGAAGATGGCGTAGGACTGGGATGCAGCTTCGGTATTGCTGTGATACTCACTGCAGGTACTGGTCGTACAAGTTCTTAGTGAGTCTCTCACGGAACCTCAGCTTCAGCTCGTAGAGACCCAGCTTCAGGAAGTTGTTCACCAAGGCTATCTGAAACCACCAGTCACACCAAACAGACATGAGCTCTATGCTACAGTGCAGTACTATTCAAAACCATATCGTATTCATGCACATTGTGGCTTTGGTTGTTCAATTAGAAGCATACAAAAACATGCAGCAGAGGGACAATTTGAACAATGTTATGCTGCCAATAATTGATTTTATTCTAATGGTCCACAAACGTCAGATCAGTCTCAATATTAATGAATGTCCACTGAAAAAGGCACAAATATATTTTGTGATTGTCTCTACCAAAATAAATTATCCAACAGAAATCGCATGTAAGGATTGAAAAATACTTCCATCAAAACCAAACATGGATGTTGTTGAACCCGCAATGAAAAAGGTATTTTGCACCTTCAAAGTACTAAGCATTGTTTTGTTCATCAAATGGGAAAAAGTCTACTTAAGTCTATTTGAATTCCAGTTCGTTATGGAACAAAATGGAAGAAGTCACAGGGAGGTGAATACTTGTGCAAGGCACAGTTCGAATCACAAAATACATTTCCATAAATACACTTACTAAGATTGACTCTGATCTGAGTATCCGTGTATAAACTGTGTGCAACAGAGTGTCATTAAACACACAATGAGCTACACTGTTCCATGAACGAAGCGCGCCTTACCATTTAACATTGCAGGATACAAAAGGTACAGTTGCAATATAGTAATAGGTTATGCTTATTGATCTGAAAGTAATTCAACATTCTTTCCATTCTTCTGTACACAACCAAAAGGATGAGAAGCCCACAACTATGTGCAGGACTATCAACGGACACTGAAGACAATAAAATAAAGGCACTTACAAGTGGCATGACTTTGACAAAGCTGAACAAGAAGGCCTTGAAATCTTTTGACGAGCGCCCGATAATCGCACTGCAAAGCACAACATGCACAGAGACGAGCAGGTATTGGTTAATCATTAGTGGGACTGATGGTTCCTATTCCCATCAAAGCAACAGTGTACTGGGTCTAGAGTACATTGATTTGTCAGCTTCACATGCTAACGTTTTGAGGTTAGCGGAAGCCAAGTGTTGTTTGGCTCGGAGGAGAACGTAGAGCACCGGCAGTGAGTGATGAATTACTATTCCCGAGCACGCTGTTCAAACGCCAGTGTTAGTGTAAGAACACTGTTGGCCAGTTACCCCGGGTATCACTGATATGTAGGAATAAAAGTGCTTCTTGAACAGACGGATGTCTCTGCCTATAATACCGCTGTGGAGAATGGAAAGTCAGCAGTGACGGCACAGGATCACACAAAAACTGCCACAAACGAATAATATATCATACATATTTTCTTTTGACAAACTTCCCTTTGCAGCAAAACATGTTTGTCCTCCACACCACAGGCACGTCTGATGAACCCTCGAGCTTTCAGAACTCATTTCGGATTGTTGTACCAAAAGTCTACACTGATCTGATCAAGATCAGAGATTGTGCCCAAACACACTGGATGATGATGATGATGATTATTATCATCGAATCACCGGTAACTTCAATTTGGAGTGAAAGGATAAAAAGTCAGAAACGCTGACCGGCCAGTTGAACCCCCCCCCCCCCCGAAGAAACTCACCCAAACGATTCACATGGATTTCAAAAGGTATAAACATGGATCAGGCCTGACATATAAGCCAGAAGCGGCCAACGGCTGCTACGTGGTGACAACATTAAAGCCCCAACAAGTTCATTGAAGCGCTCATTGAAAGCCCTTGAGACCTTTCGATCATGGTGCCATTCTGGATCATCCAGACGTCACAGTAGGTCCTGGTCACCAGCATGGCAGCGATAAGGATGAGGTAGCCAGTCTGTGGAGGACAACAACAAACGGGCTGTAAAACAGATTATTCAGCCGTTTATCGGGCTGCCCTTGCTCATATCTACTGATCGGATAAGACCGAGTGTCCTTGCCCTGTGGAGCGGACTTATATGGGTCAAAGGACTCTGCTGTCTGGACAACTAGAGTTGATGACATATTTGAGGCTGGTTCCACTTCAGATAAAGAACTAACAAAACCAAAAAAAAATGGCATTTTGGGGAAATGTATTTCTACAGCCTTCTTTCCATTATAATCATACCAGTCATGTAGATGGGTGTCTGGTTGAAGCCATTTTCTTGTGTTGTGTTTTGCTTTTCTGGCATTTACACTCATTTAGTACTTAGTTTGAATAATTTGTGGATTTTTCAAAAAAAAGTCCATAAATAAATTCACCCGATTAAAATGTATTTAATTGTTAAAACAAATAGTCACTAACTCCTTTCGAGCAACCGTTAGTTGCCATTACAAACATGACCGTTAGCCAACATGTTTGGTGTAAACTTTGATATTTCATGCGCCATGACTCGAGTGGTTGATTCAGGTGGACATGCTACCATTTGTTGGCCAAACATCATGGATCCATATCAGCCCTCTAACCACCCGTATCTAGCAAGGAGACGACACAGATTAACGTCGACCTCTTAGCAAAACGTCATGTTGCCAATGCTGTGCGTCTCTTGCATGGACCATTTTCTCTAGGCTACTGAAACGCGATTCACAAGTTACGTTCAGACTAACATTAATGGCAGTACTGCCCCTTAGCGCTTAACTACTGATTAGCCCATACCCTACAACCAATTGGTTTGGGTGGAGGTCAATGCCATTTCAGAATATTTCCCTGTTTAAAATGAGCCTTCTAGCCATTGGAAGCAGGGCAGACAGCCCTTTGCCATTCTTACCACTCTGGTTAGTATTCAGAATAACACCGTGGTTGGGTTGCTTAATCACGGCTCTTTGCCTGTTGCCTTGACATCACATCCTTTTCTTTCCCCTAACAAATGTACTTTTATATTAATTTGCAATGCATTTTCAGTGTGTGGGGGGGGGGCTGTTATTATGGTAGGGGAAACACTGTAGGTGTTCTTTTGCATCTCCTTCAACCATGGATGACAATGCTGTGTGAGATGTGGAAGTGCCCATTGGAAGATGATTCAGCAGATTGTGACACCGAGGACTATAGACAGGATCCTTTGACTAGCCGAGAATCACGTCTCGTCTGGGTTTCAACTCTGCTTCATGAAAGCTTTTAAGAAATGTCCTGTTTAATGATTTGACACCGGTGTCGAGTAAAACACAGATGATGCCATCTGATAACTGCCGTTGTACAAGTCAAGGCTTCGGGACTAAACAAAGTGAAGGAGCTTCCATGTCCATCTTATCCTGTCGTACATCACCAGTCTCACAAGTGGTTTTGGTGGTGCACCCTCAGCTGAAGCATTGCTGTAAACAGGGAACCACTTCAGACACTACTTTTGCTATAAATGTGTTCCAAAGTCTGAAAATCGCCGTGTAACCTTAAGAATTGTCACTACCGAACACATACTCTCTTCAACGAGGTAAACTCTATGCATGTATGTTTTCAAGTGAGTACACCTCTTCAAAGATGGGTATGCAAGAAGTGCCTTACATTAGTTTATTCATCAGTGTGAAAAGAGGTTTTAATTATTTGATTAGTTCATGTTGAAGGATTTTTCGAAATGTGTTGATTAATAAAGCATTACTGTTTTAATATAAATGTAGGTTTATCTGACACTCCTCAGCACCTGAATCAAGTACAAGGTTACAACCTACTTGTCGTTGCTCAGCAGCGTTGGCCACGAGGTAAATATGACAGAAACTAAATGATACATGGAGGCGGGAGAAGGAATGAAAGAAGGCATTCTGAACGGGGTGAACAGGTCGGTGCTGCGTGGGTTTTGACTTTTAATAACCCCTCAGAGCTTCAGTCTTTTTAAACAGTCAAAATATAAGCTGTTAACGGTTAAGTGCTAAGGGAGCAACATCCTACTTCTAACAACAGAAGCAGCCTGATTTTATCAAATAAAATAATTCCCCAAAGCCCTGATTTACCTTTTCATATAACAAAGTCACAAGATGTGTTCAGCATTGATGGATATGATCGATCCTCGACTCTGAAATACCAAGCCTCCCCTTCTTATTTTGCAGAGTGAGTGTGTGTGTGAAGCGCCTGGAGACAATATCATGTCAGGTCGGGCCTGTCGCTCAATGTCCCACCTCCTTGCAGACAAGTCGAGGTACCAAGATCCGCAAGATCTCGAAGATCCTGGAGAAGAAAACCTTGTCCACGGCTGCACGGTCTTTCCTGCCTTCTTTCTGAATGAAGAGAGGAAGCAAAGGTCTGTGATACAGCAACTCATCATGACAACTCTTCCATCACACGCCAGAATCCACACACCTCGTTCAGCACGTCGGAGCCTCCTTTTCTGCTGCGGAGAAAGAGCCACAATAGATCAGCTGCGGCTGGAGAGAAACGCTGCGCACACACAACTGAGGACATAACTATATATATATATATATATATATATATATAGTTATATATATATACACACACACACACATCTCTTAAGGCATTATAACGTATTGTAACGCTAAGGAAGCACATTCGTCACACAGCTCTCGCTCAGCGGATCGCAGCCGTGTCACTTATATGACCAGTGATCTGTACTAAAGGACGGAAGCGGGTTCACGACCCAAGCGGCAGGTTGCAGTCACCGGTCGTTCCCAATGGAGAGCTAGCAGCGGCTACTTAGCGCCCAGCTAGCCGTCCCCAACTCACTAAAAGCAGCGTGTCGTGCGCTTCAGGGCCGCTTACCCGTCCCGGTGAGCCGCCCTCCTCCTCCGCTTCAGCAGGTACAGCGCCAGCAATATGCCGCCGGCTACGGACGAGTTCTTTGCGGTCAGATATTTGCTGAAAGTCGCCATGTTCCTGACACAACGACCAAGTGACACTTTGGTTTAGTTCGCTGGAGGTTGGTACACAGCCCAGTTGCATTCTGGGAGTCTTCTTCTTCGTCGCTGAGCTCTTCCGGCAGCTGCGATCCAATATGTCGCAATGCTGCCACCTTCTGGATTCAGACCACAACTGTCGCCAGATCCTTTTAATACACACGTATTTCTCATGGAGTTAAACAGGTGTTTACATGTTGTAAAACCTCGTTCACTGATCGCTCTTTTGGTCGCCGTCCCCGAGCTGAGCTTTTTTGCAAACGGCATGTTTTATGTGCCGAAACTGTAAATAAAGGCACTATTTGCCGCACTGTCAGAAGTGTGTGTTGTTACCTTCCCTGCACAGAAGAAGGTGTCACATCAAAGAGGATTTCCACATATTCCGTACAGATGGTGATTGATGCACTGGAGAATGTAGCATGTATGAAGAGGGCAGCCAGTCCCCCTGAATCCCCCCATCACAGGCTGCCTTGGTTTAAAACAAGGGCCAATTCCTCAGCTGGGTTGAAGCCTGGTGCCCCCCCCCGTGTCACACAAATGAGCCCTTTTCTTAACTGCTAAAATCACTTTAAATAAAATATGTGAGCAGGTCACTATTTATATAGTGCTTTACATGGTAGGCTGCTCAAAGACACTTTAGGGTAAAACCAGCACATACACACAGATACAGAAATAAAAAGCTGCCATTTTCCTTTTTTGTTGCATATTTTATGCTTCACCTCCTCGTATATTTTCCATGATTCGTTGCTGCTCGGCGGGTGAAAAATATGCTCCATTTGTGCATCAGGACCCCGTGGTCTTCTTCAGAAAGCCGTGAACGTGCACTGATCCAGCTGTGTCCACCTGGATTGACTGAGCTCCCCCTTCTCATCCCGGCTCGGCAGATGTGCAACTGATTAAGATCACACAAGTCAAGTCAGTTATCCTGGATTTCTTTATTCTACTTTTGTGCAACAGCCCCTGTTTTATCTTTTCCAAACTTCTTCCTTTTGATTGTGTTTACATCTGTGCCCCGTAAACCCTCCGTTTTCCAACGGGGATTTTGCACAGTGTCCCGTCAGAGCTTAACCTCACTGTCCTCGTAGGATTTATTTGACGAGCGCATACGTCACTTTGGCAGCAACTCTGTCCTGTTCCACCGGCTGGCGGTCGAGGGAGACGCTTTGGAGGACTCTTTCATTTATTCAGGACGGAGGCAGCTGAGCCGGGAAAGAATTCACTCTCATATCTACTGATTTAAATGTCATATTTTACTATACTGCATAACATCAGAAAAGCTACGTGACATAAGACACATACACATAAGACCTGTGAACAAAGACTCATTCCTGCTACTCCCCCCAGGTGTGATGAGGAGGAGAGCGCCACACAGAACTCTTCCTTATGGTCACATCATTGTGAGGAGACCACACATGGCATGAGACTGGATCTTGTGTTGGAGGACCAGCTCCTCCTCCACGCCCGTTTAGGGCCAATATAGAGAAAGATTTCTATCTAACAAGTACAAAATGTAATGTTCTTCCTGATGTCAGTCAGTTGTTCTTCACAGAACGTCTCCTGGCTTTGCAAACGCAGCGCTGATTCTTGACCTGTGATCGGACAGATAAATCTACCAGAAGCAGAGACGTCGTTTGGCTGAATCCTTCCAGATGTCTCCAACCGGGCGTCCATCTTCCTTACATCAATGTACCAACACACATTCTACCGAATTCCCTCAAAGGGCTGTCCCCCAACAAGAAAAAATATTTAACAAAACTATTAAGTTTAGAATATTTGATGGTCTATTTAAAGCCAAGACATTCAATTAGATAGTGATACGCTAAATATGTACAAAGTCATCAGTTATAGGGCACTTTCTATTGGGAAGTAGCGGTCCCCAATCCTGACATTTCTGTAAACAACACTTAAAACATTTATTTTCAAATGGTTTTATTTTCAAAAACAGAAGTTGTAGGATTTAGATTGATTTGGGTTTTATTTTAAAATGTAAAAACTATAAGAATCATGTCCCCGGTTTTAATGTCACTACCGATACTTTTGCTATAAATGTGTTCCTAAGTCTGAAAATCGACGTGTAACCTTAAGAACTGTCACTACCGAACACTAGATATGTGTACCTTAGATATGATACACATATATATATATATATATATATACACATATACACATATATATATATATACATATATATATATATATATATATACATACAGACAAGGTTTTGGGAATAAAACATACAAAATTATAAAAATTATTATAATTATTATTATATTATTTCCAACCTGACTTTGAACAATCTGGTAGAATGCCCCTTATCCTAAATACAGACCGATCAGCTCGTGTCACTGTAGTTATTAGCGAAGTCTCTTTAATGACTCAACTCTCACACTTTAAAGGCTGACCAACGTCTTACAAAGGCTGTGAGAGTTTATACTTCATATTATGAGCAGAAGTGGATCAAAGTTATGAACCTGAAATATCACTTTCTAAGTGAGGAATGTTATGGACGTTGAGAACAAACAAAGACCCCCAACTTGTTTGTTCTCCTCAGTGCAGTGGTGTGATTAGAACTTACATTTAGTTGTGTTATGGCGCAGCGTCAAGCTGGAGGAGAACAATGCCTGAAGCGTGGACATATTCTGTAATATCTTAAGGTTACAGTTAAAATAGCATGTATGTGAAAGCCTGGAAAACCATATTCAACATAAACATTCAGCATGAATGTACTGTTGTCAGAGAATGTCTATGTGTGAATTACGATGCTAAGGAGGTAAACAGTAAGGAGCATGTGGTAACATAGCAGAGACAGGCCTTTTATTTCCTCACTAGGAATGTGATTTATGTACTTGCAGAAAATCGGCCCCCCGGTGAGTCAAAATGGAGGCCGTACCAGTTACAGG
Source organism: Gasterosteus aculeatus (assembly GCF_964276395.1). Taxonomy (NCBI): domain Eukaryota; kingdom Metazoa; phylum Chordata; class Actinopteri; order Perciformes; family Gasterosteidae; genus Gasterosteus; species Gasterosteus aculeatus. Next base: position 131,126 of record NC_135708.1, on the reverse strand, counting down.
ATGTAAGGTAACGGTTTCCTGACCCGACCAGCGGAAACCAATACGACCATGAACCGGACACTCGTAATTTGACGCCGTTTCCGGTCTTTTTTTTCCTGATTGCCTGGAAAATGAAAGTGATGTTCATTCATACAGGTCAACGAATCTATGTCTCAAATTCCATGAATATATACAAACGTTTCCGTCTGTAATTACCACAGGAAAGTAACTTTGATGAGAGACGGTAGTAAGAAGGGAGGGGCGACGGTCTATACCAGGGGTCTTCAGCTCAAAGGTGACATTTCTACAAGCAAAGGTATGCAAGATCATAAGGTGACTACTTAGTGTGATTAAATAGGGGAATAGAGTTGTATCAACATTTGCATGTAATCAATACACGACTAACAAAATATACTGTGATAAGTTTCACTGTACTACTAATATGAGTGAGCTTGTAGCTTGACACGACTTTATCTAGCCAATGAAAATCGGGCATCAATGTGTGACATTCATCACAGAAGACAGAAATGTTTTGGACCGCAAAAAAAATGAACAACGAATCGTAGCGTCAGTTTCTGTTGGGTATAGCTCTTTGTTTGGATTCTCAGAAATAAGTAAAATACTATTTTTTCACAAGGCAGGCCACATCAAGCACTGTCATACACAATGATCTTATAATGATGCAAATAAGGAGTACTTGAGTGTGAGACTGAACTTTTGTTGGAAGCCAGCAGTAGTTCTTCTCATCAGACCTATAGTGTAGACCTGCAATTCCCAAAGTGTGGGCCGTGAAGGTACTGCTGGTGGGCCGCGAGAGGTCATTTACAATAAATAAATAAAGTTTTTGATTTTCAATTTTTAAAAGTTTGAAATTAATATAAAATATTTATGATGCGGCACATTAGTTATGTGAAACATTAATTGATGAAGCACAAACAATTTAAACAGACAGGTTAATAAAACAATAAGGCCTGTCGTTGTTCAACAAGCGGGGCGCCCTCTTGTGGTATTAAAGTCAATATACAGTGTTTTCCGCACTCCAAGGCGCACTTAAAAGGCTTTAATTTTCTCAAAACGACAGTGCCTTATAGTCTGGCCGCGGCATTCTTGAGTTTGGGAACCTCTGGTGTAGATAAATCTCCAATATGATATGTTGCTAGATTATATGGTTAAACTGAATTTTATGTTTTCAACTCAATTGTGTGTGGTTCAGTGGCGGCTGGTGCATAAAGGCCCCACCTTGAGCTACCAAAAAAAAGAAAAAAACGTTATATTAAAATATATTATTAGTCAATATTTGAAACTATATATATATAATGTGTTCTATTAGATTTTATATAAATATATTCATATTGCGATATATTAACCATTTAATGTATTTTTTATATGATATTTATAATAGTTATGGGATATGATAGTTGTTTCATATACTGTTATACATATTTTTTAATTATATTTCATATACTTCAACAGTGATCACTTACAGAAAATAAAATTCAGGTAGTTTAAATATGAATGTAATATAAAAGTTTACAGATCAATCAAGAGTATTTCATTGAAAGCTGTTTATTAGTGATGTGTCGTCAGGTGAAAAAGGATCCAAAGACTCGTACAAAGACCGAGTAGGGAAATGAAAGAATCGTCTAGCTACCAGTACTGAGCCCATGCAGGTCACGTGAAAAAGGATCCAAGGACTGCAGATGAACAGTTAGCAATTTTGGTAATAAATGTTCCTGATTCCTGATACCTGGGTGAAGCTTTTAGCGACAATGATGAGAACTCTAAAATTGTATAGAAGACAAGTGAGAAAGCGTGAAGGCAAGCATCAGAAGTTTGCTTACCCACAGTTTGTAGATTCGAAAAAGTTGTTTAGACAGCATCAGCTGATGCCTGCATAAAACAGATCTCTCACTGCTGCTTTCAAACCTTTGGAAGTCATTATGTTTGCCTGTCTTCAGAAAGGCACTAATGGCGCGTTTCCACCGAGCGGTACGGTACGGTACGGGTCGGGTCTGCTCACCATGATTTGGCGAGCGTTTCCACTGCCAACAATAGATAGAAAGATAGATATACTTTATTGATCCCTCAATAGGGAAATTTTGGTATCACAGCAGCATGTACAGGGAAGAAAATGATAGTAATAATAATAATTGATAATAATACCCTTACTTGATAGGCGTGGTGTATTCCAGAAGTTAGTGATGACGTCACTTGATAGGCGTGGTGTATGACGGAAAGTAGATTGACGTCATTTGATCGCGCGAAAACTGAAAGCTAACCGCAAACAACAATGGAGGACGTGCAGCCGATCCTGTTCCTGCTTCTCCATATGTGGCTGTTTGTCACGACAATCTTTGTTTGAGCAAAGGCTACATGTTTCAAGGAAAAACACAGCGGAAAATACAGGCGAATTTGGGAAGTTTTATGGAGCTGGGACGAAATAGACAACCGCGTGAGTCAAGACAAGGCAAGACAAACACAACGGCGCAAGAGGGTAAGCTTGAGCTAAGCTATCCTCTTCATGTCATGTATTAATGTATTTCGTCTTATGTGCTAACTATGTTCTTATAAATTAAATAACCCTAAACTAAAAAAATAAGTACAATAAGGCTGTGAAACCAGATTTTAACTGTAAATTACAGTCATTGTTCATTATTTACGCACTATGAATGCTGGCTTTCATGTGCTAGGAGACTCTGCCTACCCTTTGCAGAATTGGCTCCTAAAACCATTCCCTGACAATGGCTGACAGCAGAACAACTGACCTACAACAAAAAAGTGTGCAGGCCTCGGGTGGTGGTGGAAAATGCTTTTGGGAGACTCAAAGGAAGGTGGCGGTGCCTTATGAAGAGGAATGACAGCGACATCGAATTGATGGAGTCCATGGGCATGGAGAGGATTACCAGCACCAGGATACACCTGTGGCTGCGGAGCCTGTGCTTCCACAGGCACAGGGCGCAGAGGAGGAGGGCAGGGATGTACGCGAGGGTCCAATAAGTTATTTGAACAGTTAAATGTGTTGTACACCTGTATAAATGTTAAGTTTGGATTTTATTGAAAATGTATAAATCCTTTTTACTTTTACCCTGCCTCTTCATATTTTGTGAAATATTTTTGCCGCTGCATCTTATATAGATGGTGTTTAAACATGAGGTATAATTCCTTTTGGGTAGCTATATGAAATGGACAATCTGGTAACTCTGTACATAATACTGTGAAAGTACACAATTTACAGCATACCATTTGGTAATTTTAGTGTACTTAAAAATTATGTACGTGTAATTAAGAGAACAATTTATAATATGTAAAAACTGTAAAGAATTCAATTCAGATTTCTGTTTGCAATAGGTTACTTTAAAAATCATATGATTAGGGTAAAACCTTGGAAGATCAGCTATTGTAAATGTAAAATAACATTACTAACTTTTGTATTTAAGGCAAGCGTAATCTCCCAAATGGCCAAGGTAGAAAACAATTGACAGATGACAGGAACATAAATAAAATGACCTCAATTTATAGAATGGATAAGGGAGGAATTGTGTGAGATGGCCATTGAACACAAGAGGTAATAAAAAAGTACTTTGTTTGCAATATGTTTGACTTTTCAAATTAAAGTAAAAGAGTGCAAACAAAGTAAACGAGTGTAAACAAAGTAAACGAGTGTAAACAAGTCCAAAAAGGTAAACTAGTCTAAAGTGCTGTGTGCAAAAGAGCACTAGTGGCTGGATCACGGCACAGAGTTGCACCAGCTGAGCGAGCGTGCCGAGGACGGCCTGATTAAAGTTCGCAGACTGCTCCGTATGTTGGCGAGTTGTATCAGCCTCATGCCGCCTTGCCTCACGGGCATCCTCCATCATAAGTTGGAAGCGCCGGTCACGGCGGTCCTCCATCTTTTCCAGCCACTCCTGCTGCTTCTCATCAGCTGCCTGCATCTCAGCCAGGGCCGCACCAACATCCTGTCGCCCCTTTTCCTCTTGCCTGGAATGCAAAAGACAGGAATGTTGGTTTGTTTAGCGAAGCCTTTTGATCCTTGTGATTTCTACAAGACATATGATAAAAGGTTAACAAAAAATGTACTGTTGATTAAAATGCTAACTTTAATATTACATTGTGGGTTTGAATGGATAGGCTTGGACTTGTAACCCAAGGACAATAGTGGTACTAGAATAAAAATATTCATGATTCTGAAACTGAAAATACTGAATTATTTTAGACGAATATGCTTAACATTCTGGTGACAAGATGTTTGCCATTATCAGGACCCGCAAATATTCCCCCATTGCATTATGGTTAGGGAGAATATATAATAATATAATAAATATTTATTAAATTTCTTTTCACTCTGGTGTTCATGTCTTACCAATTGTAATACGCCGAGGTTCACTCGAAGTTGATGGAGCAGATTCTGGTGGTGTCGGTGTTGAAGTCCTGGCAGGGAACTTGAGCTTTCAAGGGTGGAAATTTCACCAAGTACCTCGGGTTCCATTTCCTCCCGACAGCTAGGATGCTCAAAGTTACTCAAGTCACGTTAATTACACAAACGGCAGCAATAAGCAATATGCAATCTAAGTACTTATTCATAAATAATTTAAATAGAAAAATTACCAGAATTTTTGTGCAGTTTCTTTGTATTTCTCAAGATCTTTGTTGTTGCTCATCAGATCTATCAAGTACACACTGCACTGTGCTGCAGTAATGTACTATAATCACAGGACAATAATGTCACGTTATAACAAACAAAATAATGATTCAATTTTGATTTATAATGGTTGTCACTACTAACCAGAAGTTTCCAGTGCGTATCCGTGATATTTACACAGGCAACCATGCCTTTGTAGTTATCAAAGTTGACCTGTAACACATAAAACTTGAAATGCCTGGAGCTGATGAACATTTTTCGAGAACTTTATATTTGATTTTTGTGTACAAGCATGGTTCATGATATGATTCATCTCATGAATCATGAGATATCATTTGATTTAAGTTAGCAACTCATCATTGTATCCTGCTGACATGGACAAACGTTACCTTTGACAAACTTTGCCTCCTGATGGTTTCTCTGTCCCCACCAGCCGTAAAATGGTTCATTACATATATTGTACTTTCCAATTTAAGACGATAGGCAGTGTGATGTAGGAGGCACTCAATGACCTAAGGAGATTACATTTTACATGCAGACATTATATATTATCGCATAATTATACCTTTTTTAAAACTCTTACAGAATCTGTAATTCTTGTTCAGTAAAACAATATTGGTCAATACTTATTTTCTAGTTCCAAAGTCTACAATATTAAAAAGCCTTAAAGTGTTTATGCATTTCCTATAAAACAAACAACAACATTTATTTATTAGCAAATAACATGAGAGTATATTTTAGAGAAATACCATGTACTACAAGTGTTTCTAATTTTACATTTACATTGATTTGTTCATTCCCTCGTGGACGCGCATTGGGACTGTTGCATAGGCTCAGTCAAGGAAACAGAAATGGTTCATTTCCTGACTGGTTACTGGTCATTGTTGGTAGCTGCAGACTCAGCTCATGCTAGCTACATTTTTCCTTTTTGTTGTGTGATTTATGATCTTACTACAAGCTCTCCTGTGAGCCTACGGTGTGGTCTCAGTGAACAGAGCTCACTGTGGTGGATTACAACATTGTTCCCTCTGGTTTGAGTGGGTATCACAGACACAACCACTTCAATGTCCTTTTTTTCCCACAATGCAGTGAGCTGAGTGTAAAAAACACAGTATCTTGGTAGATTAATATTCAGATTTTCTGTTATTATCCATCTAATTGTTTGACCTCACTCAGAGCATTTCCTTAATGTTTAACTTTTTAAGTCCACAACTTCTCTGTACCAAGTATTTCATGAACAATATGTTGTTGCATTCACTGTATAGATCAGGGGTCACCAAACCTTTTTCTCTGGGGGCCACATTATCGTTCCTGACTGTGATGGGGGGCCGCTTCAGCTATATAACATAGAACTGTATGACCTAGATCAAAATGACCACCAGCAGGCCTCATTGTGTAGTAGAGATTACTAGCCTGGCACAGCCATCCCCACTGCTACATCCACACTGCTACCTACACCCCCACTGCTGCATCCCCACTGCTACCTACATCCCCACTGCTGCATCCCCACTGCTACCTACATCCCCACTGCTGCTGCATCCCCACTGCTACCTACATCCCCACTGCTGCTGCATCCCCACTGCTACCTACATCCCCACTGCTGCTGCATCCCCACTGCTACATCCACCCCCACTGCTGCTGCATCCCCACTGCTACATCCACCCCCACTGCTACATCCACCCCCACTGCTGCATCCCCACTGCTACATCCACCCCCACTGCTGCATCCCCACTGCTACATCCACACTTGATTCCTGGCACATATTTGTTTATCTTTACTAGTGGTTTGCCAAAGTGGTAATCGAGTCTTCACACTTTGTTTTAATTTGAAATATAACCGATATTCCATTTATTTATTTTCAAATAAAAATAACATCAAAGCTGTCAAGGTAAGAAACATCTGCCTGGTTCAGGTGATTGACACTGGCAAAAGGCGAGTGACAGTCCAATTACATTTTCTAAGTAACTTGCCCAACACTCTCAGCACCGACTTCGCCTCAGGCAACATCGCAACAAGTCAGTGAATCGGAAGTGAACTGAACGTTATGCCGCCCGAATATAAGGACGTTAAGACAACGTGAAATATTTTTTTATATTAAACAGTTTTTGTATTAATCACATATTATGCTGTGTTAAAATGAATTAAAATAAAAAACAATTCAATGACTTTCACAAAACTTTCTGGGTCTTTTGATTTTTTTCTATAACTTTTCCAGGTTTTTTCAAAACATACGAACCCTGCGATATTGAGTAAATAGCAAGACGTGCTGCTGTCTGCTTTTCTCTGATATCATTTTACAAAATATGTAGCAAATTAAAAGAGCTTTCATATTTATAGCAATTAAAATCAGTAATTGTTCAAATCAGTGTGCTTACCGTATCAGTGTGAACTGTGTGCTTGCTTCTGGCTGGTGAGAAGTTCAATGTCTGGTCGCAGTCTAGTGGTAGTCAGCCTCAAGGTCTGATGCTAGTGTTTATCTGTGAGTCCGTTCCTTATTGAATTCTTGGTTTGCTTCATGCGGGAAAAAGTTTGCTCACAGATGTAGGTGCTGCCAAAAACTGTGGACATCTTCATTGCATGCTGTTTTCCTCTGGGAGCGCAGCATAGAACTCAATGAGACTGTCAGGCTTGAACGCGTCTTTAAGGATATCACATGATTAAGGATTTAAGGATGCGTGAAGTTCAGCTTTTGGACCTGTCGCACAAGCAGCACTAGTTTGACCTTGAACGCTTTTGATGTGGGAATACATGTCACTGATTAGCTTCCCTTTGCCTTGGACCTGCACGTTAAGGTGGTTCAAGATTTCAGTCACATCGGTTAAAAAAGCGAGGTCCCATTTCCATTCTGGCTCGGTCAGCTCTCGTACCGTTTCACCTGTCTGTTTCAGCCCATGTTTTAGGATGTAGTTGACACAGTGTACAACCACCTTCATGACAGACGCCCACTCAAGAACTTTGCAGCATAGTGCTTGCTGGTGAATCAGACAGTGGACTTGTAGTGGGGGGGGAGTGCGCCATCTGTGGTGATGCTGGCCAATTTAGACCAGTGTAGATCCAACTCTTCCAATGTTTTCACACTTGGACAAAAATATCCTCTCCTGTTATTGTTCCTTTGAGACTTTTTAGAGCTGCCAGCTCCTCAGACACTTCAAAGCTTGCGGTAACTCCACAAATAAAAATGAGCAGTTGTGCTGTGTCCTGCACGTCATTGCTCTTATCCATGGCCAAAGCAAAAAACTTGAATTCTGACGCTTTCTTATTCAGCTGGTCATACACGTTGTCCCCCAAATCTTCCATTCTCCTGGTCATAGTAGTTGCGGAGAGACTCACCGCGTCAGGCGCATCCTTCTTGTCGGGACACACCTCCTCAGCCACAGCGAGTATGCATTCTTTAACAAAGTCCCCATCAGTAAACTGCTTTCCATGGGTAGCCAGTAGGTGAGCTACCTTATAGCTAGCTCGGACAGCAGCCTGGTTGACCTGAGTTTGGCGAAGGAATACATTCTGTTGTGCAGCCAGTCTGCCTTTCATCCTCTGAATCCTGTCTTCTCTCGCTTGCCCTCGCAAAGTAGCATACTCTTTGTGGCGGGTTTCTTGGTGACGTCGCAGATTATATTCTTTGAAAACCGCCACACTTTCTTTACATATAATACAAACTGCACGGTCCTTACACTGAACAAAAAAATAATCGTTGGTCCACTGTTCTTTGAAAACTCTGCACTCTCTATCAACTTTTCGTTTAACGCTAGCCATTTTGCTGTCCTACCTTGAAAACCGACGTTATCTGCACGCGCATGCTCGAGATCAAGCAGCTGTCACTCTCGAGCATGTCGGGTGATGCAAATTCGGCAAATATAGTTCATTTTATAAATATAATTTTTTTAACTGAAAAAAAATCAACAAAGTACCAGATGCAGACATGTTATTATTTTCCAAAAAGCAATTAAGAAAAATATGCCATGACGACTTTTGGGGATTGCCTCATCGGGCCGGTTCAAGTAGTGGGGGGCAGGGGGGGCGGTCAAAGGGGGGTGGCGGGGCCGAGTTGGCCCGCGGGCCTTAGATTGGTGACCAATGGTATAGATAATACTAGTTGTGCATAGGATCACCTGTGAGAGAGCATCCTTGGTGCTTTCTGTGGTACTTCTCTTGGTGTCCTCCTCTTGGGACTTAGCTTAACTTCGAGGGATCTTCAGCAGAAATCATGCCCTGTGGGGTTTAATGTTTAGAAATTGCAAAGTTACTGTTCCTTTTCTGAAGAAATACTTTCACACTGCCAACATGTTCAAACATGTTTGATGAGTTTTTCTGGTTGACAAAACTTGGATTGCTGTGACTACAATGTCTGCACATATTGGCAGTGGGAAGTTGTAAATAGCAGAACTGATTGTCGGGATGCCAATGGAATGGATCTTGCATGCTTTTCTGCCTTTTCAAGTACTTTTAAAATATAGCTTCTAATAAAGTCTTTTACTATTTAAACTATTTTGTTTCTGTTGAACATGGGCCTACTGCATGAATTATCTATTTGCATCATAATTGGGTCGACGATGGCGTGTGGAGTAGAGGGGGTCTGCTGGGAAGTGCAAGGATGGCGGTTCGAACCCTGGCTCCCCCATGTCCCATGTCAATGTGTCCCTTAGCAAGACACCAAACCCCTAACTGCTCCCTGGGAAAAAATGTAAAAACCATGGGTTAAAAATGCAATGTAAGTTGCTTTGGATAAAAGCGTCAGCTAAATGACCTGTACTGTAATTTTCCTGCACAAGTGACGACAGCTGGTGCGTGGAACAGTCAATTATCATAAAATGCATGAGCCAAATTTCAAATGAACTTTAAAATATAGTTAGTTCAAAGAAATATATGAAGAATCTGAATTTAGGAACACTGTGATGGGATACTTGTGTTGTGTTTTCTGTCTTTTGATTTTGAGATTTGAGATTTTTGAGATCGGCACGGTGGCGTGGTGGTTAGCACTGTTGCCTCACAGCGAGAAGGTCCTGGGTTCGATTCCGCCCAGTGGCCTTTCTGTGTGGAGTCTGCATGTTCTCCCCGTGTCTGCGTGGGTTCTCTCCGGGTTCTCCAGCTTCCTCCCACAGTCCAAAGACATGCTCTGGGGATCAGGTTAATTGGGGACTTTAAATTGCCCGTGGATGTGAGTGTGAATGGTTGTATGTCTCTGTGTAGCCCTGCGATTGGCTGGCGACCAATCCAGGATGTACCCTGTCTATCGCCCGAAGTTGGCTGGGATGGACTCCAGCCCCCCCCCGCGACCCTGTGTGCAGGATAAGCGGTTTGACAATGGATGGATTTTTGAGACAATACATGTTTTTTGAATAAAATAACAGCCAAATATAGAACATCAAGTTTTTTCTCAGACAGTAAATGCTCAGATATTTTTTAAAACATTTCATATATCGTGTATCTCATTGGGCCTTTTAATAAATACCTTGCTTTTCAGTTGTTTAAAAGGGAGCCCTGTCACCTGTGGTGACACAGACTCCCTTGCACTTCTGATTTCTCTTCTTCATTTCTTCGTTTCCACTCAAAAGGACTTGAAAAGATAGGAATATTTTAATACATAACATCTATACTATAGTACAACGTTTATGAAATGAACGAAATTCAAAACAAGTGATGTTTTGAATTTAACTAAATGAAACTATAGGTTTTCCTTACTTTTTTTCTGGTCCTTTCTGTGTCTCCATATTCAAGGAGAAGTGCATTATGCATTTTCTGATAAATCTGAACAAAGTCGTCTAGCCTTCTCTGCAACCGATTATTTTTCAGGTCCCACTGATTTTTCTTCATTTTATGCTGTCACAAGCAGACGTTCCTCGTCTCCGGAATACTAAAGTCCGAACCCTCAGAATGTGATGGTAACATGCACGAGACTTCGCACCGGCTTCTGAGGCTTCGGTAGCTTAAATGCCCAACCTCTCCTGATGAGGGACGAGCCACAGGTGCGTTGGTGGGAGTGGCCGTGCCCGCTCAGTGGGCTGATCCTGAGTGGCACAAACCATTGTCACGTGCGACAGAGGGGTGACTGAGATCCCGAGCGTTCGGACTTTAGTATTCCGGAGACGGGGAACGTCTGCTTGTGACATATGCCTTGTGTCCTGTTGTCTTGTGTGAAGTTCTGAAAAATCAAAGTACAAAAATCGAATGTTACAGCAAGGCCATTTACAATACAATGCCAAAATGAAAATGTATATGGGTTTGGCAGGCGTTTTGGTCCTGGAAAAGACGTTACCGGTTTTTTGGATTGACAAACTTCATTGTAGCGTTTACTAAGTTCCCTGTATGCTGGGCCTGTCCCATGACGCCCTAGGTCCCCTAAACAACATTAAAACATTGTGAAATACGTGTACATTGATATTATGTATTTATTAAGATTTTGCCACCTCAGATCACTTAAATTATTTTACTAAACTTGGAAAACTTACCCAGCATCACTCCAGACCACAGGAGGGCATGTGGGAGGAAGTATTTTGCCAAATTTCTTACAAATTTTGGTCCATGGTTTAAATTGTCTTCACCATCAGTGTCAAGCGGTGCACTGGCAATTGCTTGCCTGAAGTGGCTTTCTAGAGGTGTGGTCGTGAGATCAAGCTGAAAAGAATATCAGAAATGTAGTAAATGTAAATCTTTATACACAAAATTAATATTGTATGTACTGTGTTAGAGTGTCATTTTGGTTGGTGGTGTGCCCCAGAATTTTTTAAGTGTAAAAAATGTGCCGCGGCTCAAAAAAGGTTGAAAATCACTGCTCTAGAGATCAGCCAGGAGCTCAGGAGCCAAGCGGAGAGCCTCCTCTGCCCCCCATCTCCTCTGACCCCCCTCAGCAGCTGTGCAGATGTGGCGGGGCTGTTTACCGTGGAGGGGGAGGTCGTCGAAGTAAGTTCAATCTTAGCCTGTGGTCGTGTAAATAAGGCAACCGGTTTAAAATATGGTGCATTGGCATATTGTTATCAGATGTCAATGGTGAGGAAAATAAAAGAGGAAAAGATAGGAGAGATGATAAGAGAGGCCTACCCCCTGCAGCAAATAAAGCTGCAGCAGGTAAGCTGTCCACTTAAATGGGGCGAGAGAGAGAGACACACACACACACACACTCACACAGGCAGACAGAGATACATAGAGAGACACCGACACGCACACAGAGGGAGACAGAATCTTTTTAAAATAAAGCGTAATCTCATCTCCACCTTGCAGGGGGAAACAGTGATTGCACTGAGCCTTTGGAGGGAAGCTGCAGTCCGTGATTGTGAGGTCTCAGGAGGAGCAAGGGGGCGCCGAAGAACGCGTCCTCCGAAGCCAATCACCAGAATTCTGAACACCTGCGAGGGAGGAGACCTATAAGAGCGAAGTGTGAGGTATTGCAAGTACGCTTCTCAGCTGAACCCGTTGTTTCGCTGCCCCTGAATTCCTGTAGAACCAGTGAGCTTCCGTGTATCGACCTTCCGCCTTCTCTCGACTACGAACCTGCCTACTCCGTGGATCAGATCTGTCTCCGAACCACTGCCTGTCCCCGGATTCCCCGTACTGCCTTATCCCTTGAGACTACAAGTCCCAAATAAACATTGAGAGCTCTGCTCCTGGGTCTGGGTCTGTCTCCTGAGTCCATTCGCTACAGAAATGTGCTCCAAGTGGGGGGACACACCAGAGTGTCCAATCTTAGAACCAACACGGGACGCAGGCGCAGTCCACCAATATTTCCACCATTGAGGTAGCCCTACTCGGGTGTTACCGTATTTATCATTAAAAGGTGTGTATATAAATAGAACACATTTATTTCATTAAGCTATTTTGTTCACATCTTAAAACTATACACAGGAAGTCTCCTGAAGTGTTCATTGTAAACGAATAAAAGTAAAAAATGTGAAATGAATAAGCAGTTGCTCTGGGTTATCATGTTCTGGTAATTGGTGACAGAGCTATATGTCAATGTTTCCCTGGACAGGAGGTGATATCAGAGGAGGAGGTGGTTGAAGTGGAGGGCTCTCCAGACACCCTGTACCTCCTGATGGACGACCGCACCACCAACATCAGCGCAGCGGGGGCCCATTGACCCCCAAATGAAAAGTCCACCCCTGATGGGAAAAATAAAAATCGTTGGCAATCATGTTTCCAAAATTGAATTGTAATCAAGATTAATTTGTTTGTTTCATATGTTCTTTGTTACTGAACGTTCTGTAATGCATTTGAGTTTTTTTACTGTGTTAATTTTGTTGTTGGATATATCAGTTTGTATGAATAGTTTTAATGCTCATTCATCACTAATATTTGTATTATAATGTATATATGTAATTTTAAAATATTTAAGTATTGTTCTTCGAGTCTTTATTCTTCTATTTCTTCCGTGCGGCTTTCAACTGGGCGAGAATGTATGTGTTTAGGTTATTGTTTCTCAGCCAGTGTTTTTATCTTCATAAATGTAATAATTAAAATACCTGACATATACTATATGTCCTTGTTTGTCACACCTGTATGTCTAGTTGGGTTTTTGTCCTTTCTCTACGTTTGTTTTCGTGACTTCCTGTTTTTTGGCGATTAAAAATCTCCTCTCGTTTCAGGTTCCTTGTCCTTCCTGATGTGTCACCCGTCTGATTGTGTTCACCTGTTCCCTCATGTCACTGCATGAAAAGTGAAATTTTCGTCCCCCTAAACCCTCCCTAATTTCCAACCGTTTCCGACAATTTGCAACCTGCGCGTTTGTCTGTGCCACAAATTGTCAGAAACGAACCATGACGTAGGTGGAGAGCTGGCGGAGGTGCGAATGGCCCGAATTAGCATATGAATGCAGCGAAACCGCGGGTGGCCGAGCCGAGCGGGCTTGAATATCCTTACTCCTTATTGGATGAAACCACAACTTCCTAACAAGAAAAATCACTCGTGATTGGCAGCAAAACCACCATCTGCCCACACTTGGGTAACGGCGGTTTAGAAAACTACAGCTCAGTAAACTGTCCGTTTGCCTCCTCGGGGTTGCAGACCGTCACTGGCGGCGAGTTTTCCGAGGCAGGTCTGTTGTGCAGGCGTGTGTGTGGCTCTGTATTTCTGAGTCTACGAAATGGCAGCGACCGTACAATCCACCCAGAGACCCCGCCAACAACGCCGTCCTCTCCGTCCGACGTGAGCTCTACGGTGGCGGATTTCCAGAGTTCCACCTCGTCATCAGCCAGCACTTTGTCTCGATTCCAGCAGCTGTAAAAACAACAATGAATCAGTACTGTGCGATGCGTACGGACACAACACATCGATCAATGCACCTGAAACAAGTCAGCAAATTAACTCTTTCGCTCTGAATTCTTTGCAGCTTCCGCCCGCAATGAGTATTCCGGCTGGGAAAACCTGAAGCTCCTGCGTCCCGTCTCACAGGCGGCTGGAAAACAATTAAATGAGTGTGGTATGAATTTAAAAAAAAAAAATCAAACGCAAGTCACAGTAACATTTAACAAGGAAGGAGAAACCGTGTCACTTACACACAATGACGTCTTTATCCAAATCGAAATCTGGACTTTTCCCGGAGCAAATACGAGGTCACCGCCTCATTATGAGGCGAGATTAGTCTGTGAAAACAAAATGTACAGTTATGATCGGTATCCATACGTATATATTCCCTTATAGCGCAGAATGAGAGCATATTCTTTAAATCTAACCCTTGCTCCGGTTCGTAGCGCCTGTAGTTCGTCTCGGCGTTGTGAAGACGCCGCACCGCTTCCTGTAAACGACACGGCAAAGAAAACACACTTTAATAAAGCAGTTTCTGCTCACTTGTAAGGCTACTTTTAGCTTAGCTAGCAGTCATCGAACATATTCTTACCCCTATCTTGGGATCGTGCTCCCGTCTCCTCTTCTTTGAGTCGGTTCCTCTCCTACATGGACAGAAACCCGCAGAGTCCCGAACGCTCCAGTGGAGCGAACCGCTCGTTGATATCAGCAGTTTGTTGTTGGAGTTGACGAGACGATCCACTGAGAGCATTCAGCAGCTTCTTCTCGTTTGTCTGCGGACTGGCCGAAAGTTGGTGACCGCGGAGAGGAGTTGAAGGCCAGTTGAACGCGAGACGTCGTCCAGCCATTATTCACGAAGCAGCAAAAACCAAACAAAGGAACTGGAGATACAGTTCTTCTGAATATAGTAACGGTTTGTATGCTCGTGTATGAGTCTGACATACGTGCAATGTTGACAACGTATCATCACATGTACCCTTGTCACTGAGGTTGAATGTTTTGCCGTGACATGTAAACGGGTAACATATATGACTGTAACTTACTCAATCGATAGATGCAGAGCATAAAGGTCAGCATGTGTTTATGCTAAGTGGTGTGGAAACACTAACAGTTTTGAGGAACCCGTCCTTGACCCTCTAGCAGAACTACGACCAGCCATTATAAAGCAGTTTATAGTTGGTAATGTTGTGTCAAAGGGTATGGCATTTAAACATGTTCTTGCACAAGTTTCCTGGCTTCATCTCCACCCGGACAGACATTTTTATGGAAAGCCAATAGAAGTTTGGGGCTTGCAGGGAACAGACACGTCATACAGCATCATTTCTCCCAGTTGAGCGCATTGCTAGAAGATGTGTGGTTAATACATCCTCTGTGCATTTAAGTAAGACCAAAGAAAAGGTCACTGTAGTCCTGCCACTATGCACTGTAGTTGAGCTCTAGGAGACTGATCTCTGCAGACCCCACATGCTGATTCAAATGTTGTTTGCATGGAATGCTCATTTTACCTTGATTAAAACTCATCTTTTAAAGAAGTTATTTTGTGTATCTTTTTTACATAACATTTGCCATTGCTAATGGCGTACACAGTAATCTAGCATATTTGAATGAAATAAATCAATTCAAGCTAAAATGTAAGAGTCTATAATTAGGCTACTGAGCCTGATCTATTTGTACCAGAGATTTTCTTACCTTTTAAAAAAAATGTCACCTGGGCTAAAACTCCCTCTGCGACCCTGATTTGCATTTGTATAGCTCACAGCATTTTCATTTACATGTCAAAGCCGCCCCTAGAATTAGGAGGAGGGGGGTCATGGGGGGACAACTGCCAAGGGAGGCCCACGTCGTTTCCCGCAAATTGCCGTGAACAGCCGTAAACCTGAAATTCCACGACAATCTACAGTGCCGCATACTGCCGAAAATCCCACTTTTCATGCAGTGTGTGTGTGTTCATATAGTCTGCGTCTCCCTTTGTCTTCTGCCAGTGTGTCGTCCTACATAGTCGTACCAGCCATATGATTGACGTCATAATTTCAGGTGCAACACAGAAGAGCTGCATTGAGCACGAGAGAATATAGTTCTACTGTGATAGAATTTATTATTTCTTTATTTAGTAAACACTCTGCCTGATTATTTTCGTCTTTATTTTACGCAGCAATCTCCTGCCATTCGTGTGAGTGAAGTCACGTGTCTTCAGCTCAATGCGCAACATCACCGAAGGAACAACGCTACACGCTGGGATTAATACTTCGGTGGGGGCGGATCGTCCGCCGTGACGGGAGAGGCCGGATGGGGGGGACGCCCGCTCTGTCCGCTGGTGGGCGCGTGCTCACCTGTGTGCGTGCACGTGTCTGCCGGTGTACTAGGGATGTCACAAGAACCGATACTTACAGTACCTTTCCATACTAAAACACCGACGATGCCTATTTTTTTTAAAGTTCCCGCGCATCTGTGCTGCGCCTCTTCTGGAACTGATTGGGGCAGTATACGCTTCAGTGTTATGTTCAGAAAACAAAGATGGCAACTGCAGCACTCGTCCCACCTCAACTTGTTGACAAGAAAAGGCACAAAGTGTCGGGTATGGTAGTACTTTGTGCATTTGAGGCAGATGACGGTGGCTTGATTATTTTTTTGGTGGAGTCAGTGTGTGTTCTCACCCCTGTGTGCGGGGGAGGTCCTTGAAGTGTTACGGCCAGCTCGTTTCGACCGTACATAAAGAAAACAAGTACAATGAAATGACTTGCAAGAGTTAAGTTACCGTTATTCTGAACGAATAATTAAACAAAACAAAGTCTAGGTTCAAAACAAAGGGGAAAATCATAATCCAAATGGGGAGAGAAAAGATTGGTATGAGTTGGGTAACAAAGGTGGGCCAAAGTGACTTCTCCAGAGGCAGTCGCCCCCCTGGA
Organism: Gasterosteus aculeatus; assembly: GCF_964276395.1. Classification (NCBI taxonomy): domain Eukaryota; kingdom Metazoa; phylum Chordata; class Actinopteri; order Perciformes; family Gasterosteidae; genus Gasterosteus; species Gasterosteus aculeatus. Next base: position 114,368 of record NC_135708.1, on the reverse strand, counting down.
GGAAGGGCCGTGGAGAGGGGAAATCCAGGGTTTTATCCTCTCCACAATCAAGAGTGTGCAATCTCCCACGCTCTCCCTAGAAGACACCGCCACCAGCAGGCGAGCAGATGAAGGGCGGGGTCATAACAGAAGTAAGTTCAATCTTAGTATTAATATTTAGTGCATCTTGGCATAAATTGCGTCACACCCGACAAAATCTCACTCCAAGGTTATTTGAAAAATTGGCACCTCTGATGATCAGAGAGGGCTAGCGCGAATTGTGGCACCGGCAACTCGCCAAGGCACCTGTTGCAGGTTCCGCGGTGAATCGTGGCAGCTGCCTCGAGTTTACGGCAACTGCCTCGGCTGAGTGAGGTACCTCGAGCAGTACCACGAATTCAGGGGCCGGTTCATCGGTCGAGAGAGGTGCCACGGCTGTTAACGTACCGGGAGAGGTGCCACGGCTGTTTCCGTTAATTTTAGTATTCATATGTATGCAACATGTGACAGTATAATACAGTTTAAGTACGACTTATCTACGGGTTGAGTTGCCGTGGAGAGTCGTGGCAGCGGCCACAACTTCCCCACAGCTGCCTCGTTTCTTTTCATATTTTGACAAAATGTGACAATACTATCCTGCCCTCTGTGCTTAAGAGTACGAGTGTTGTTGGTTGTAATTGGTTGAGTCAGAAAACACTTCGTAGCAATACTACTGCTGTAGCAATACAGTAATAAAGGATATTATTTGTATATTATATCTGTTCATCATCGTATATATTAATTTTATATATGTTTATTCTCACATTTTTTAAAACCTTTTTAATAAGTTTTTCTGTTTATCTCAACAGGACTCTTGTTTGGGGAGGCAGTAAGAACAATGTGACCGCAATAGGCCCAAACAGCATCATTCCAGCTATTGTAAACATCACGTGATCAATCAGTTTGCCACAGTTCCTGTCTTGCAAGTCCTCTGGCGAGCGCAACTGCCACGACTTGCCGCGGCAGTCACCATGACATGCTGCAGCAGCTGCCACGGCTTGCAAAGCAGTTATCTCGACATGCAGCTATACCAGGGGTGGGCAAACTACAAGTATTATGAATTATAAATTATAGTAACGAACGCTATAACACTTCTCCGTTCCCGACTTGAGTTTCCTAAAGCACGATGACTGCAAAAGACCAGCATAGATGTTTCTTGAATGGATGAACACCTCAGATCTGTCCTGAGAATTGCCAGAACAAAGCTGACACCAAACTATCTGCACTGGCAAAAAAGGGGGACCAACAACACTGTACCTACTGAAATGCAATGTAAAAATGTATGTTCACCAAGTTTTAGATTTTACTTATAATTTATATTGGTTGACAATATAACTAACTATCCATCTGACACCGGCCGGCCCGTCTGTCAAATTTTAAAAGTCAATGTAGCCCATGAGCCAAAAAGTTTGCCCACCCCTGAGCTATACAATAAGAAAATAACGTCTTTGAGAGTCAGTTTGTCGCTGTTTTTTGTGTTGTGTTTTGCGGTTTACATTTGTAATAGTATGGCTACTTTTAAGTCATATGCGTTTGTGGGTTTAAATGTTTTTTGTTTATTTATTAGTCATATACACACATATATATACATACGTATGTGTGCGCACACCTGGTGTAGTTGCTGTTGCAGCACTGCCTGCTTCTGTTGCCAAAATGTAGTGAATATAACCTTTTATACATCTGTATATTTTTAATTGTATTAGTCTAATTTACCTTTTTTGTCATAAAGCTCCAACCATATCTAATAGTTTGTTTGACTCTTCATTGTTAAGTCTTTGAATGTGATTTATATGTTACAGCCTACACATTTGATATTCATTGAGTAAAATTAGCTATTAAATTATACCATACTAATTACCATTTCCAAATTGCAAAGGGTTCATCAAAGTTTCTCACACACACGCAAAACAACCTGTTACTCTTTGCATGTGTATTCATCGCAACAGATATTTGCAAAATAACCAGAGACCCAGTAGTGCTGCCTCTTTATTACAACAATGATGATTTGAGGTTGCAATATTTAAATTAACTTCCATACCCGTCAACAGGGTCGTAAGAAATCACGGCCGACTGTAGCCCGACAGACAATGCAAGGTAATCGCTAAGTCTAACGATAATAATGTATATGTTAACTTTGTTTATTCTAATTGACATCATAATGGTTACAATGACAATTACATAATCAATTCAGTTATTCATATATTGGCAGATACCATACATCTGTAAAAGCCTTTAGAGTCAACAACTCCTCGTTTATTTATGTCAGGCTCGCTTAACAATAATGGCCACTACCCTCCCCTAACGGAACAATCAGTCGTACTTTTGACAAGAAAAAGAAATTCATATGAAAAACACATTTATCTTATATCTTAAACAAGTAGTTACTTCAATATGGTTATGTTGAAACTGTGACAAGTTGTATTATATTCATTTGTCAACCTTTCTATTTAACCGTCCTCTTCACTGTATCCAATGACTCTTGAGTTGGTGACTTTGCATCTAAAACGATTGAAAAATGTAAGGTGAGAATGGTTAAAAGAGAGATGCCTAAGCATAATTTGTGAAAGCAGACAAAATGAAAGAACAAAGGTAAAACAAAGTATACATCATGTGAAAATAGGCAGGCAGATATTTCAATAAAGGCTATCCAATTAAAGGCCCAGATATTACAACGTGGGGGAGGGGTGTTGATGAAGCAACCTACAGTGTTTTTTTCACAGGTTCACATCAGGCCTTTTCTGACGTTGCATCATTTTTTGATTGTGCCGCTTCAGAGTGTGTATTCTGCAAACAAAAGAACCACCTTCAGAAAACACATCTCAAAGATGCAATTTTTTTTGGGGACAATGATCAAGGTATGTTATACAGTTTTAATATAATTTAGAGATTGTAATGCATTTTAGCAATTCATGTTATTTGTCTTTCAGAGAAATTTGTGGTGGCCTGCTTCTGCAAAGATGGAAAACAAGCATCCAGAAGCCATTACCATTGTCCATTTAGTAAATTTATCATTTTTACACGTTCAGGGACCTTCATGAGGCATTTAAAAGGCAGACATGGTAAGTGTATTGATGTGGCACTTAGATACATTTTAAACTTTAATTAATCCATAATGTGATCCACTCGCATGTGTGTCCGTGTGTTTGGGATAGGTGGGGCGATTGTTTTTACTGTTTAGGTAAAAATACGTACCGGATGTAGGCACAAACATATCACAATTAAAGTTATAACAACAATCATTTTTTTCTGTATGCTATACAATATACACACAAATTTTTGCACCGACACCCATTCATTTATTGTCACTGAGCCACAGAGACCCCACATACATGCGATAAATAGCAGTGGTTAGGATTTGAACTGGTATGGGTCACCCTATAATACTCTTTAGGGTGCATGACCATTATAATTATCTAATGCCAGTGCTGTATTTTAACAATTTCTATCTCCTGTAGGTATCGAATCAGCCAAAAAGCAAGGTAATATGTTTTTTTTTATTACTTTATACCTACATTCATTTATGATCAACAATCTTAGAATAGTACTTTAGTTAGTCTTCCAGGAGAATATGTACTGTGGTGTCTTTCAGATGTGTATGACATATTGTAAAAATGCAAAAACAGTTTGCCATAATATTGCTGTTGATGTAAATAACCTCAGTGGTTTTGGTTCTGCATATCTAGTGCTTTGGGACATCAAACAATCAATAAATTATTGCCGTCCTATAAACGCACCGTCGGCTGCATGTCTTGGCAGGTGGCACAAACAGACTAAACATCATATTTTGTCAGCATGTACTGCTAGGATATGCTATCCCTATTTGTTATTACACATTAGAGCCAAAACTACATTCTGATGAAGTTTGTGAAAACAGTTGTATAGAAAACCTTCATATTAAAAGGGTTATGTTTGTATTGACAGCTGTGATAATATATCTTGTTTTTGCAGAGAAGCCAAGCACTTCAAAGCCAACACAGATGACTCCATAAATGATACAAATCAACAGTTCTGCTTGTCCACATAGCACAGCCGTGCAAAGTGCCCCAAAAAAATTAAAAAGACATATAAAGAGATGTACATAATCTTGATACATCTCCCATGATGTGTATTGACATAAGAAACGGAATCTACGTCACTGCAAAGTACGACCAGTCAGTTTTTTCCAATTCATGTGATCAAATCCACCACAACTCGATTGTGAGGTGGAGAAGTGTACGTTCATTCCAGGATTGCCTGGTCATCATGAAGCAGTCCTGCAAACTACTTCACTGCAGGACATGGTTAGCAAAGGCCTAATGTCATCGGAGTTGGGTGACAAATGTGAACATGTTGCCACCAACGACGAGAGTCGATAGTGTTTCCTATCTTCTTCTATCTCCTCAAGGGTGACGTTTAATTCAGTGGGAGGACAGTGGAACTGTCAGTGTCGGGGAACTGGTCGATTGCACCGCTGCATCCATCGTATGATGGGAATGTGGTGGATTTTCCAGCAGTCCCCAGGCACACTGGCATCCTCGGACATCCAAATGAAGGACATTGCTGACTTGGAAACTCACATGGTGGAAAGCCGCATCACATGTGAGCCACACAACCTCAACACACAAAACATCTGTGTAATGACTGAGTACCTGGCAACAAAAAAGCGGATCCCATGTCTGAAAGACTTGCCTGTGAAGCTGAGGACTCAGGAGGAACAGCCACCAGAATGTTTTGTGCCTTCTGAAAGTACCTGGCCCCACACCTCCAGCACTGAATCCTTTAAAGATTATCACCACTCAGGCAATGGTGTACGGGATAAGCTATGTCCATAAAAGGTAAATCAACAATTATTTCTTACATGGATGTTCCCCTGATGAGATCACATTATATCTGGCCTCAACAGCCAGACTGCTAAAGAAGGCTTTGTGTATGCATGAAATCAACTTTTAATTGTCTTAATTAGGTGTTTCAGTTGCGGAAAAACATTGCCCGACGTGTGCCAACGTTGTGAGATTCCAGGATTATTCTTCCGGATTTCACAGCTTTAACAAACGTGTGATCTTAACACTGCCATTGTGTGAGCTTCTCCTGTCGGGTTTGTCGGTAAGACGTCTGTTAATGTTTTTTTTGCACTTTAGTCAAAGACAAGTGTCTTTCATGAAAAGGTTAAGCATATTAAAGCATGTACTAATGGATATTTGTTTATCATGTTTTTCAATAACAGAACAAGACAACCAGTGGACGGATGCTTGACACTGTCATTTTTCAATGACAACCGGTACCACCATCAAATAGTGAGGAGAGCATTCCATCACTTCCACCACCTACCAGTGTGGACACCACCCAGCAGTCATTGTAGCAGAAGCAAATTGGAAACTGGCCTTCGATGTCCCTCGTAAGAATATTTTAGCTTTCTGTTACATCTCCCTACTAAAATTAAAATTATAATGAAGATTTCAACACATGCAAATATGTGCCTGTATTAAGGGTGTTAGATTTACAAGGGCTGTATAATAAATGACTTGCTTGTACATTCCGGTTTTGTATAATGGTCAATCTTGTTTAATTTAAACAAAGTTAGGGGTTATGTTTTTCTATAAGAGTTCTATGTTCAGCACGGCTTTGTAATTATGTAAACAAATTCATTTGCAGTTGGGACATTTAAAAGGCCTGATCCAGACACCATAGCGGACAAGGACCTACAGGTGGACATTGTCAAGGCGTGGTCGGATCTGGACCGTTCACAAATTGCTGAGGGCCTCATATCAGGTTTGGACCAAATTGTTAAAGTGATATATATTATAATTATGTATATGCTCCACTAACTAAATCTTTGAACAAATGAATGTTCAATATGATATGTTTTACAAATAGGGTCCATATTGCTTATCTGTTGGCCACTCCACTTTGGCACCTTGGATGGGAGAGCACACCAGAGTTGGAAACGTTCTCCCTAAAACAGAAGTTAAAAAAAGGCAATGAAAAGGAAAACTGGGGATTTCAAACATCCTGCCAAAAAAATAAATGAGGACATAATACTTGAACTGATTGAGTCAAAGAAGGTACACATATTGACAATCTTACTATTTTGATGTATGCAAGTTATTTATTCTCCATACGATAGATATTACTATTGATAAAAGATCCATCCATCCATTGTCAAACCGCTTATCCTGCACACAGGGGGGCTGGAGTCCATCCCAGCCAACTTCGGGCGATAGACAGGGTACATCCTGGATTGGTCGCCAGCCAATCGCAGGGCTACACAGAGACATACAACCATTCACACATCTACGGGCAATTTAAAGTCCCCAATTAACCTGATCGCCAGAGCATGTCTTTGGACTGTGGGAGGAAGCCGGAGAAAACCCACGCAGACACAGGGAGAACATGCAGACTCCACACAGAAAGGCCACTGGGCAGAATCGAACCCAGGACCTTCTCGCTGTGAGGCAACAGTGCTAACCACCACGCCACCGTGCCGCCCTTGATGAAAGATGTGACATAATTATATTTGTGTTTGAAAGTACTGAAATGGGCCTCTGGAATTTTTCAGCCACAGAAAAAGGATCTCCAGGAAGCTTGTGACACCCTGGGTGTCTCCTCAGAGGGGTCCATAGCCGACATGCTGAACAGGCTTCAGGAATTATTAAACTTCAAAGATGTTTACCCAAAGCTGTTTGTGAAACTGCTGGTGGTGAGATCTTATTTGTGAAAATTCTTCTTTTTACATTTCTATAAACTTTAGTTATATGATTGCCATTTAAAATCTTTTATTCTGAAGGTTGAGTACTTCACTTCAGCTGTCCACATGGCGTTGTGTATTACGTCAACATTCTCTTCTGGACAGAGTCCGCAAGAGATCACGCGGACGGGCTGCTGAGTTTTAAACACTTCCCTACCTGTTACATTTCGGACGTTGCAGGACAGGTTGCTCGTCACGCACAAAACAGCAATATTTCCAGCCATTTGACGGAAGACTCTGTGGCACAACATCAAACAACATGAAACTGGCGGCTGATAAACAATTAAAAAGGTTGACCTGCAGTGGGTGAAGAACCTGCGATCAACATTACCACTGCAGGAAATGCCAGATAATGATAGGATGGCAGCAAGGCATCCCATTAGGTACTCTCTGTACGACAGATTCCACCAGAAAAATCAAAGAAGGCCTGAAGAGAAGTGAACTCATCTGTTGCAGAGCAGTTCAATCGTGAACTTTCTTCCGTAAAATATTCATTGTGCCAAATGAACGAGCCACACGTCAAACAAACCTTAAGGGTGCTCATCGAACTGCATAATGAAAGGATAAACACAACCTTCAAAGCACAAATGGAGGACATGTGCAACACACAGTTGTACGTTGGACTTCATGGGATGCTGGGACTGCAGTCTGCCGGTAAGTTTGATTAGTATATACTAGGCTATAGTAATTCTAAATAATACTTGATCAAATATACAGGTTAACCCATATTTTTAATTGTTGAGGATCGCAATTATTACTTTGTTTTTCTTTGTTAGAAGCAAAGGAAAATCCACTTCCTTCGGTGGGCCAAAACATCGAACATAAACAAATGAAGTCGTCATTCGTTGCACGATCCTATGCAATCACTGTAAAGGACCAGGTAATCTGTAAATATGTGTTATTTCTTGTTTGTCCAAAATGAAGCAATACATTTTTGATTTGTATCATTTTGTTATCATGTGTGTGTGTTAAGGAAAAACTCAAACTATTCACAGGATGCCGTGCCGAAACTGCAACTATAGTTGAAATATTGAGGCTATATGCAGTGTCTTTAAAAGACATTGAGTGTTTGCCCACCAGAACTGTTGGGGCTGACTGATGATGTAAGGGTACCATAATGACAACCATAATGTCAGTTACAGCAGAATTTAAAGACAGAACGGTTTTTATCAGAATCTCAGAAATGTACTTAATCTTCCTATTGAATTCCAGGCAGTCAACTATCGAGTAGCACTGCTGGCTCAAGAAAACCAGGTAACTGTGTAAAATTATCCATTTATTATTATTTTATATTGATGCTTTTATATGTTCACACACATTAATTACATGTTCTGTTGAAGTGTGGTGCTTTGGGTACCTTTGATTTCATTTTGTGGCACCGACAATGGAACAACAGTGGAGCAGTCAGTGACAGTTGTTAAATGCATTCCTGTAGGTACTTTTAATAATGGTCTATGCATAATGAAACAAATTGTACAAATAAACAAAACACATCTGCCCTGATCATGGATGTTGTAATACATTATATTATTGTTGTTGTGCTATAGGTTGCAGACCAAGTATTTCTGCCGAGAATTGTGGGCCATGCCACTCCAGAGACAGGGAACCATTTCATAATATTTCTGTTTAAATGAAGCGACTCCTAGTCATGTTCCCCGAGGCACAGGCCGAGGGGGGGGAGTGGCAGCAATTTATGACTCCTGCCTTTTAATAAACTTTAAACCTAAGGTGGATTATAACTCATTTGAAAGCCTGGTTCTCAGGCTTTCGCAACCGACCTGGAAAATAATCCAGCCGGTTCTCTTTGTAATAGTGTACAGGGCCCCAGGTCCTTATTCAGAATTTCCAGTTCTTAACGAGTTTGGTCCTTAAAACGGACAAGGTAATTTTTGTGGGTGACTTTAACATTCATGTGGATGTCGACAACGACAGCCTTAGTACTGCATTCCTTTCATTGTTAGATTTGATCGGTTTCTGTCAGTGTGTAAATAAAACCAACTCACTGTTTTAACCACACTCTCGACTTGGTGCTTGTGTATGGGATTGAACATTTAACAATTTTTCCACAGAAGCCTCTCCTGTCAGACCATTGTCTGATAACCTTTGAATTTCTACTATCAGAACCACCTCCTCCTGCCAAGGGTTTCTACAGTCGACGCTTATCGGATACCGCTGTAGCCTCATTTAAAGAAGCCATTCCTTCTGCTCCAAATTCAGTGCCCTGCCTCAAGATACAAGAAGACTCCTGTGAGAACCTCAGTCCGTGCGGAAACTTGAACGATTATAGCGTACCACCAAATCAGAAGGATCTAGGCTAGTTTGGCAAGACAGCCTTAAAACATAAGACTGCTCTCCGTAACGCAAGAGCATCTTATTACTCATCATTAATAGAGAAAAATAAAAAACAACTCCAGGCTTCTCTTCAGCACTGTAGCCCGACTGACAGTCACAGCTCTGTCGAGCCGTGTATTCCTTTGGACCTCACTAGTAACGACTTCATGAACTTCAATGATAAGATTCTGACTATCAAAGAGAAAATTGATGGTCTCCTGCCTACAACCAGTGCCGACCTGTCCTCCGATGTAGGAACCTTGATTGCAGCAGTGGGCCCTGATGCCTGTTTAGATGCCTTCTCTTCCATCAACCTTGATCAACTGACTTCTTTATTTTCAAAGTCTAAATCTTCTACTTGTCTCTTGGATCCGATTCCGACCAAGCTGTTTAAGGCAGTTTTTCCTTTAGTTAGCACATCCTTATTAGATATTATGAATCTGTCTTTGTTGACAGGACATGTACCACAGTCCTTCAAGGTAGCTGTAATTAAACCTCTTCTTAAAAAAAAAAAAACTACTCTTGCTCCAGAGGTGTTGGCTAACTACAGACCTATCTCTAATCTTCCCTTCCTCTCCAAGATCCTTGAGAAATCCGTCGCAAATCAATTATGTGACTTTCTACAAAACAATGCTTTGTTGAGGATTTCCAGTGCATCACAGTACAGAAACAGCAGTGGTGAAAATTACGAATGATCTTCTACTTGCATCGGACCAAGGACTCATCTCTTTTCTTGCTGGACCTCAGTGCCACATTTGATACCATAGACCATTGTATCCTGTTGTAGAGACTAGAACGTTCAATTGGTATCAAAAGGAACTGCACTCAGCTGGTTTAAATCCTACTTATCGGATCGATCCCAGTTTGTGCTTGTAAACGGTGAATCCTCAAAGACCACCAATGTTGGTCACGGAGTCCCACAAGGTTCTGTACTTGGACCGATTTTATTTACCCTCTATATGCTTCCTTTGGGCGATCTGGATCAGGAAACACCACATAAACTTCCATTGTTATGCAGACTATACTCAACTGTATCTGTCGATCAAGCCAGAAGAGACGGACCAGCTAGTTAGACTTCAAGAATGTCTTTGAGACATCAAAACTTGGATGACCGGCAACTTCCTGATGCTAAACTCAGAAAAAAACGGTTATCGTTTACGGTAAAAGTTATCCTGATAGGCCCAGAGCGCCTTCGAAGCCAGCTGTCACGTTAAACAGTTTTTATGGATGGAATTGCTCTGGTACCCAGCAGCACAGTAAGGAATCTGGGAGTTTTGACCAGGATATGACCTTCAACTCTCATATAAAGAAGACTTCAAGGACTGCCTATTTTCATCTACGTAACATATCAAAAATCAGGAACTTCCGGTCTCAAAATGATGCAGAAAAATTAGTTCATGAGCTTGTCACTTCCAGACTGGACTAGTGTAATTCTCTTATCAGGCTGCTCTTTTAAATCTCTTAAGCCTCTCCAGTTGATTCAGAATGCTGCAGCACGTGTATTAACAAGAACTAAGTAAAGGATCATATCACTCCTGTATTAACTTCTCTGCACTGGCTCCCTGTTAAATCAAGAATAGATTTAAAGGTACTTCTCACCTACAAGGCACTTGCTGGTGAGGCACCGTTGTATCTTAAAGAGCTTGTAACACCTTATTGCCCTACAAGGCAGCTGTGCTCCATAGATGCTTGGTTACTTGTTGTTCCTATGGTTTTAAAAAGTAGGCTGGGGGCCAGAGCCTTCAGTTGTCAGGAACTATTTTGTTTCCATTGGTGACTTCGTATCAGAAACAACCAACGTAACGTGTGGAGTCCAGGGTTCGATCTTAGGGCCGACTTTATTCAACATCTACATGCTCCCACTAGGACAAATCATGCAAAAATATGAAAAATTTACCACATTGCTACGCTGATGACACCCAAATCTATGTAGCGCTATCACCAAACGACTATCGCCCCATAGATCTTCTGTGCCAGTGCATTGAGCAAATCAAAGACTGGATGTGTCAAAATTTCCTACTACTAAATAAAGACAAAACTGAGCTCATTGTATTTGGTGCTAAAAAAGAAAGGTTTAAAGTAACCCAACACCTTCACTCTGTCCCCGAAAACATCAAATAAAGCCAGAAATCTGGGGGTTATTCTGGATTCAGATTTACACTTGGAGAGTCACATCAAATCAGTAACAAAATCGGCCTCAAAAATGTAGCACGATGTCACAAACAGACGTTCCCCGTCTCCGGAATACTAAGGTCCGAAGCTCGGGATCCCAGTCACCCCTCTGTGGCACGTTACAATGGTTTGTGCCACTCAGGATCAGCCCACTGAGCGGGCGCGGCCACTCCCACCAACGCACCTGTGGCTCGTCTCTCATCAGGAGAGGTTGGGCATTTAAGCTGCCGAAGCCTCAGAGGCCGGTGCGAAGTCTTGTGCATGTTGCCATCACATTCTGAGCGTTCTCTAGATATCCTGTTTCTGCCTACCTGTTATTGACCTCTCCTTTGTCCCAGACCTCGTTCACGCCTGCCTGACCCCCGACGGTACCTCTGCGTTCCCGGCTCTCGACCCCCCGCCTGACCTCCAGCTACGACCTCGCCTGCTCCTTGTCTGTACCCCGCTAATAAAACTGCGCTCTGCGCTTGAGTTCACTCTGGTCTCTTGTGGTGCGTTACACACGACTTAGAGGGCTCATGTCAGCTCAAGACTCAAACACTAACAAAGACCAAAAAATGTGAGCATATTACACCAATTCTTAAATCCTTACATTGGCTCCCAGTATGTCAAGAGAATTCATTTCAAAATCCTACTGCTCACATAAATCACTACATGGTTTAGGGCCAAAGTAAATCACTGATATGCTTCCACTACATAAGCCTTCAAGATCACTAAGATCTTCTGACACCAATCTGTTAGTGATTCCAAGAGTAAATACAAATCATGGGAAAGCATCATTTAGTTACTACGCAACAAACAGCTGGAATAAACTTCCTGAAGATTTAAGACTTGCCCCAACTCTGACCACGTTTAAAACAAGACTGAAAACGTATGTTCAGCTTCGCCTTTACCCTAAATGTTATTATGTGAAGCACTTTGAGTCTGCCTTGTGTATGAAAAGTGCTATACAAATAAAATTGCCTTATCTTGCCAAATCCTGATGGCGGTTAAGCTGCATTTTGACTCCACCCAAAAGCCTCACCCACCACACCCAAGCTGATTGGGCTATAATATAGCTCCTGGATTTAAAAAACAACAACCTCTCAACAGGCAGAAATAAAAGGGAAATTCGGTTCCTGAAGAACATGTCATGTGCAGTCTATAGCGTTAACCAACAACACTTCTTGTTGTGAGATCCTTTTAAGGTCCGTATTCTTAAACACTAACAACTCTTATTTTGACACAAACGCCTCTTCGAATTTCGGCTCATTTTCAGGGAACAACCACGCCCTGAGCGCTGTACATTTCCTTATTGTACACTACTTAAACCACACCAACTTACTCAGAGATAAACTGATTTTACCAACCACCTGAAAACCCTTCAGACGGTAAGTTTATTATAATCTTTCTTGAGCTTCGTCCATTTTAGCAAAAATGAGCTAACAGTAAGCTAACTTTGCAGAAGCAACATGCTTTCTTAGCATTTCTTAGTGAACAACCAACAAAGTTTAGCATAACTACTTCGTAAACAAATTAAATGAGCGTTAGCTGATATTCGCGGGCACATGTCGGTGCGCAACATCAGGCGGCCATAAGGCACATGTGTGCGCAGCGTCTCGCATTCACGGACATATTGAATTGCTGTGTGTGGGAGAAAGAAAAAAAATGTTACAATTGTAAGGGAAACCCTGCCATCACGTTGTAACCGTTTATATCAAGGAGGTGCTCAATAGCAGTACCAGCAGATCACATGCGCCCCCCCCCCCCCCCCCCCGTCGCCCGGAGGGGAGGCGGTAGATCGCGTTGGGAAAGTGTCATGGAGTTTACCCACGTTCATCCCAGCTGATTATAGCCCATGTGTATCCTGTAATTTCAATATTGGTACCAATATACTTTCAGATGCCTCGTGGAAAATCCTATTTCCGGTCTGGGAATCTCTTAGCACCTTTGATTCAGAGGTCAACGATTCGATTCTAAACAGATTATCGATTTTCTAAATTCTCAAATCGGAGTTTGCTACTCAGAGGTTGCTAATCACTTCCTACTTTATTTGATAATGTAAGAAGAACAGATGAATTACCTTCATTTTTTACGAGAAAAAAAAAAAATTGTCATAAATATGATTTATCAACAATGCAAGAACCAATGCAGCTTGCATTTCAACACAATATGGAAGTAGCCCATGTAAAAAAAACCAAAAAAAAACCTGATCTTAGTCAATGATAAGACTTCAAACACAAAATGCCCCTTTTATTATGGGTAATAAGCAGCATATCCCTGGAGATAGAAATTAAGTTATGCTACATAATAATACGCTAGCATTTAAAGACATTGTGAAAAGTAAACAGAAGTAACATAAGTGCTAAATTAAATAATGGCAGTGTAGCATGAAAGTCGAACATAGTAAAAGGTGCTTCACTTCCAGTTAAGAACTGGTGGATGCTCATGAAATATGCAAGTTTTTGTGCAAGAACAGGAGCTGGTCAACATGCTCTGGTGAGAGTGTCCTCCGCTGGGCAGTCACAATATCCCCTGCAGTAGAGAACACTCTTTCTGCAGAGACACTGGTGGCTGGAATACAGAAGTATCGCTTGCCCAACTTGGAAAGCAGGGGATACATCACATCATTTTTTCTCCACCAGCTGAGAGGGTCCTCAGAGAGAAATTGGTGGAGCACCACAGAACTTGGTAACCTCCTCAGCTTTAGCATAGGCAGAGATGGGCTGCTGAGCTGTTTCACTAGGGAAGGTATTCCCCAGCAGATTCTCCAACAAAGGATGGAGCGCTTCTCTTAGGAGATAAATTACTGTAAATCCCCAGATTGTGGCCGGGGCTTTTATGTACGTAGGCTGCATAGCGCACATTACATGTCATTTAGCGGACGCTTTTATCCAAAGCGACGTACAATAAGTGCATTCAACCATAGTGTACAAACTCAGGAGAACAAGAAAGTGCAATTTCCTCAAATAAGCCAATTTACAATTTGCTGTAGAGGAGTGACTAGGAGATCTAGTCGAGTGTTTTGCTCTCAGTGAGGGAGGGGCGAGTAGTTTTGCAGATGCAGAGCGGAGAGTGCGGGTTGGGATGTAGGGTTTGACCATGTCCTGGATGTAAGCTGGACCCGATCCATTCACAGCATGGTACGTGAGCACCAATGTTTTGAACTGGATGCGGGCGGCCACCGGTAGCCAGTGCGCACCGGCCTGTATTAGTGGCAGGCCTTTATTATACGGCTCGTCAAAAAAGTTCCGTTGATTTGAATGGGCCACCCCAACGTTAGCAGGTCTGTAATTTGATATTCACCACTGCGAAAAGTTAATGACCACTGTCATTGGCAATGGGTTTTGCGCTTCTAATAATTCACATCTTTCATATCATTCCGCAAGAAGTCTGGTCATTTAACATAGCGGAAAGTCATTGTAACTTGAAATCAGCATGTAATGCGTTGCTACGCAACACCTGGAACGTTAAAGTTCTATTAGCCTGAAGACATTTTTTTTTCTTAGCGGAAATCACGAAACGGGACGAATGTCTATCGTTTAGGCAACTGCATAATAACAAATTCCCCTTGTAGGCTGAAACATTTTATTTCAAACAGCCATGAAATTAGCCAACAACATTAAACATGAGAACATGTATTTAGAAAATGCATTAAATTAGTGATGTCTGCTTTGTGCTGATGCCGGTCCATCTGGTACCTTTTTTTTTACCACTGGCTTGTATTCGGGATATCAGCCTTTATTTGTCCGGCCTATAATTGAATCCCGGTCTTTGAGGATTTACGGTAGGCTACCTATATGTTCAATATTGTGTCGTATTATGCATTAAGCCTAAAATCTTACAATAATGCTACTTACAATAAAATAACATTTACCTTCTTTAGTGATGCAGCTTCAGCAACAACTCTTCCAAACGTTTCCACTATATCCTCTTCAGAAAGGAAAGGCAGTCCCTTAAATCTCGGGTCCAGAGCAGAAGCTGAACAAAGTGTTCTTCTCTCTAGGTCGTGACGTGACCTAGACGTGTACCTTTTGCTGAGGTCCTCATAGATGGCCTTTATATCGCGGGTATTGAGGACTCTGCAATGTTGCCCGTTGTTTCAGTCAAACACACAGTGGGGCTACGCTCCTCTGATTTAAGTGTTAGCTGCGCCAGTTGTGTCCCCGTCGTTCTAGGAGGATGAATGTTCGGTTTAGAGCAGGGGCGCCCAACCTTTTTTGACCCAAGATCTACTTTTTAGTAGCTAACCTCCCGAGATCACCAGTCCAGTGTCAACATCGCAAACCCAGTTTCCAGCCTGCCATACTAACCTCACAACACTTTTTCTTGCACACACACACGCACCATAACTGAACCAAACAGAAAAATGAACCAGATACAACAGGTTGATCTCGGGAGTTTGAAAAAAGGAAAATCACTTTCTACTAGTGGGAGACCTGGTACTGGAAGGAGGCGGCTAGCTTCTCGTAGTCAGGATTGTAGGAGCTGGCTGCAAGGTGGTCATCAGGTCATTGTTGATCTGTACTTTGACTTGATGATTTTCACGTGCAAGAAAGCAGACTCACAAATAAGTTGATCCAAAAAGAGCGGTCAGGTTCAAGGCACATCTTCTGAGATGTGCTACTTCTCCACCAGTAGTTTCCAGAACACTACATGCTTTCCAGGTTGAGCAGATGTTGATCTGGCTTTGATCTCAATGTCATTTTACAAAGTCAGAATCTCATCCTCAACAGCGGACTTTTCCAAGTTGAAAAGTGATTTGACGGCAATGTCACCAACATCAATACTTGCACCAAATGGATAACACATATAGCTGGCTACAGGCTCGATGGATGCAAAGTCAGTAAAACGCCTCTCAAACTCTGACAAGATGCTCTGAACATGCTCCTCATGACGCGCACTGTCAAGCTCTGTCACACAGTTACCTTGACATTCTGGATCAGCATCTGGACTCCCCAGGAACCTACGCCAGGATCCTGTTTGTGGACTTCAGCTCTGCTTTCAACACCATCATCCCGTCTCTGCTGCAGGACAAACTCTCCCAGCTGCACGTGCCCGACTCCACCTGCAAGTGGATCACAGACTTCCTGTCTGACAGGAAGCAGCACGTGAAGCTGGGGAAACATGTCTCAGCCTCTCGGACCATCAGCACCGGTTCCCCCCAAGGCTGCGTTCTCTCCCCTCTGCTCTTCTCCCTGTACACCAACAGCTGCTCCTCCAGTCACCAATCCGTCAAGCTCCTGAAGTTTGCGGATGACACCACCCTCATTGGACTGATCTCTGGTGGGGACGAGTCCGCCTACAGGTGGGAGTCTGACCATCTGGTGTCGTGGTGCAGTCAGAACAACATGGAGCTCAACGCTCTAAAGACAGTGGAGATGGTTGTGGATTTCAGGAGGAACAGAGCCCCAACCTCCCCCATCACCCTGTGTGACTCCCCAGTCACTATTGTGGATTCCTTCCGTTTCCTGGGCTCCATCATCACCCAGGACCTCAAGTGGGAGCTGAACATCAGCTCCATCACCAAGAAGGCTCAGCAGAGGTTGTTCTTCCTGAGGCAGCTGAAGAAACTCAACCTGCCAAAGACGATGATGGTCCACTTCTACACGGCCATCATGGAGTCCATCCTCTGCTCCTCCATCAGAGGCCCTCAAATTGGAGGGAAAAGCACTCTCACGTGCCAATATCCTTCCTCAGTTGCTCCTCCACACCCACTCTCACATAGTCTTGTAGTATTGCGGGACAGTTGCACTTTAAAAATAAAACCAATCGTGAAGGCCATTAAAGTCGATAAAAAAGGCTATCCGCTGCCTCGAGAAAAGCTTCCTTCACCATATCGTCACTGAATGGCTTCTTGCGCTTAGCAAGGACGTGACTGACGCGATAGGAAGCAATAGTTGCAGCCTTACCCGGTTTGGTGAAGATTGACTGCTGTGCTGCAAGCTGTGTTTTCAAATCACGCACTTGTGGCGCGTGAAAGGTGTTTTTGCAGGGAAATCCCTTTCGTAGCTCCCGTGTACCATTTTAAAATGCCGCTCCAGATTCCCTTTCTTTGCCAACGCCACCGTTGCATTGCAGATCAAACAGGCTTTGAATGAGAAGAAACCAAAAAGAAATCTTCCTCCATTCAGGGTGAAAATGGTAGGTCTTGGCTCGTTTCCCCTCAGCCATGTAAACGTTTATAGCGCGTAACCGCTTTATTCGCTAGCTTCCAGCTGCAGCGGTCAACTTCCTGTCATGCATGTCACGTGCAACTGTAGGTTAAACGTGACCTATAGTCTACTTTTTTTTTTTTTTTCCCCCCATACTTTTTGTGGACGTGTTTAAGAGACTGAGCACCTCCAGATTGACTGCCCTTGTCGTAGGCCGGCAGTTTGCAGACGTTGGAGACTACACTCTTGGGCCTTCCTCAGGATCGCCTGCTGTTTGCAAACTGCAGGCCGGAGTGGTCGTCGTCGCAGCAGCTGGGTCTGGATTGCAGTACGCTGGCGCTGCGGCTGCTCTACGGGGCTGTGAAGGTCCAGCGGCGGCTGTGCAGGGCTGCAATGGCTCTCAAGCTGCTTTGCGGGACTGCGCTGGCTCCCTCCGGGCCTGGGTGACAACAGCACGTGCCGCCGCAGTCACGAGTTGTGGTGCTGCAGCGGTGGGTCACTCCAGTTGTGGGCGTCGCTGGACCTCAGCGGGGAGTGTGTGTGGCGGCCCTGGGTTAGGGTTAGGTGAGAAAAGGATTCTGACTGCTCAAAGGCCATCGGACGGTCCACAGGCTTAATTTGTTTAGGGTCACTAGTAGCTTAAAGTTGTGTTAAATAAATTATGGTTTAAAAACCGGCTTTATTCCCAGGTGAGTCAATAATAAAATGTTTATTAAAAAAGTTTTACAAAAAGAGACCATGATTATAAAAAAACCTGTGTATCTTTTTATTCCCTAGGGGTGGAGGGTGATGGTGGATCGCATTCTGGGATGTCAATGAAATCCATCTCGTAGTCCTGGGCCCATTGACTGCGCCAATCCTGAAAGATATGGTCTTCTTTTTTTCCTTGTCCATTGTGGCGGATCCTGTTGGTCTACTTGGAAGAGGTCCTCTTGAATGGGTTTGGGGACCTCTATGACCTACTCTCAGGTATGCGTCAAATTGTTAACGATTTAGTATACCTGGGGGGGATTTTCTTGTAGTTTTGGATCGGAGCCCTAAGAATGCGGGCGTCTGGGAATGTTCTCTCAGAGTCTGAGCAACCTCCTGAGTTGCTTTTTAATGTTTGTAATTTGAATGTCTCCATGGAGTTTGTTCATTCCCACAGGGAACTACCATCTGGACATAGGGACAGTGATTACGTTTCTCCAGGACTCCTATTAGGTGGTGGATCTTAGCCTCCGGGAAGCTGTCCATTTGTAGATGGAGAGGTATATTGGCTATATTGTGGTCTCGCAAAACTACAATAGTTTCTTCCGGTTGTAAGTTCCAATGGATTGTTTTTTGGTAGATGGTGGGATGAATCCTGGGACCCTGGGGGGGGGGAGACGGGGGAGCCCCCATCCAGAACTCGTCGCCCCGGGGCCCCATATTAGGGCCTCCTCTCCGGTGTCGGCTCAGACTCAGGGAATTTGTCCTCCAGATAGGGAAGTAGAAGGGGGGGGGGGGGGGGGGGGGGGGGTCAGAATTGAAATTAAGTTAAGGGAGCGTTGGGGGAGTTTTTCCTGTGCCGATGGTGGGTTTCGGGGCAGAGGATGTTGTATGTGTACAGACTGTAAAGCCCTCTGAGGCAAATTTGTAATTTGCGATTATGGGCTATACAAAATAAAATGAATAAACCAGCCCAGAGTGGAAGCCAGGACTTGTTTCGTGGTCGGAGTCACTCAATTCGCCCATGAGGTCTGCCAGGTCATGCCTATCAGTCTCCGTTTGGGCTCCACCATTTATTAGTGTTTTAGTTTCTCATTATGGTGGAGTCCAAGTCGCTTTTTGTACCTATTTCTTCCATTAGGCGTTTGCCTTTTCAAAGGCCACCTGGTTAAAAGAAGGTAGGTTGTGAAGGCCCACCATGATGACCTCTTGATAGTGAGTTTTTAAGATCTCCATGTTATGTTGTAACCATCTCAGTGTTCACTTTTATTTTGGAGGCAGTGCTGTCATTGGGGGAGGACGGCCTGATAAATGCGGTCAGTTTGGTGACCTGCCTCATCATGTACCTGGGAGGAACCCCAGAGGCTTGAATCTCCTCTATAACCTCAAAATAATATACGGCTTGAAGCAATTTCAAATACTTTTCTCCAGTTTGTTGGTTTTCTTTGCAGGTGCCTATCGCTGTGGACCCCTGCCAGGGAAGGATCTTCTGGGAGGGGCCCCGAGAGTGGAACAACATGTCTGGATGACATCATGAGGTAAAAATGGCAAGTAAAACCAAGGGGGGGGGGGGGGGGAAATACTGTTTAAGGAATGAAATAAGTTCTAAAAAAAGGTTGGTAAATAAGATCATGCATTTTCTAAAAGGAATGTAGGATAGGACCTCTTGTATGGTTTCTCTTTTTATTGAATCTGATGTATAAATTAACTTTCAGGTTTCATCAAAAGAGCCAATTAAAAACACCTTTCCAAATAAAAGCCCCCCCAATGACTGTGGGAATATCTAGGAGGTGCAACAGAGGTCGGCCATTAGTAAATAATTAATGTAATTTTATTTGTAGTTTTGGGCACACCATGCAAACACACAAACAAATTCAAAATAAAGAATGCAAAAGGCCACCCCACACTCTAAGAAGGTGGCCTACTGTCTGCCTGCCTCAGGATTCCCACTGGGGGATAGGAAGGCTAAAACCAGGGAACTTTGTTGCAATAACAAAAGGTGTAAAATTGCTCAAAGGCATGCAGAAATAAAAGATTGACATCTCATGAAAATAAAAGCCATAAATAACAAGCTTAATAAGGTCTCAAAGCCCAAATAAAGGATCTCCTAACGTTTCGGCTATGTGCCTTCTTCAGAGGAGGATGCGAGAGGGAGTTAAAAACAGGACATTTTTATAGAGGAAGTGGGGGTTTCCCAAAGGAGGTGGGACTTCCTGTCATTTAAAAATAAAATGAACTCAGCTGTGAGTAATAATTAAAAGCACCTGTCCTCAACTGGTGACTAACGACCGTAACTTCCGTTACCTAGATTTTTTGGTCTTTGTACTTTTGGAAGTACCAAAGATTCCAAAGAAATTAACAACACTGGATAAAGAACAATAGTGAATAAAAATACTCCTTCATATATTTTAATATACCTACATGAAAACATCAATGTGTTTTGGGCCATAAATTATGTGTCCTTAAATAAAAGAGTTGAGGATCTCCAGAAGTGGATGAGGTAATTCACTGTAGTGTTCTAATCCAACTAATAAGTTAGTGAGTCTAGTGTAACGACCTTGTGGCACTGGCTGGTTAGGTGAGGGTGAGAAAAGGAGATTCAGACTGCTCAAAGGGTTAGGGAAAGCATGTCAAATTGTAGCCGAAAAGGTGTCACTTGTACGGGGGGGACAAAACGTACGAACGATGTCACTGCTGACACCGGCCTGTACAAGTCAGCTTGGTGTCACAAAAGTCAGGTCTGTGTCAGAACACAGCAAGTGCACAGCCGGTGTCAGAGCAGTGTACGGCTGGTGTCAGAGCAGTGTACCGGCCATTCCGGCCTCTATTTTCCGGCTTTGGACTTGTGATGGAAGGAGTTTAAGAGAAGGACGCTCCAGACGGCAGGGCGTCCCAGTCCGATGTCAGAGTTTGGTGCATGATGTTCAGACACTGTTGGCAGAACAGTTGGCGTGAGGGATGGAGGAGTTTAAGAGAAAAAAGTTCCAGACGGCGGGGCGTCCCAGTCCGATGTCCCATATGAAGAATGATCTTCGGACACTGGTGGCAGAACAGTCGGTGTGATGGGTTAGGGTGGGGTTTTGGTGGAGGTGTTGCGTGAGACAACACCGCCCCAGATGTGCTGTCCATCGCCGGGCCCTGCTGCGAGGTTCTCATTTTTCGTCTAGGCCTTGTGGGTCTTTTGTTCCCAGTCTGGAGATTCACGTCCTCTCTGCTGTCCTCCACTGGGTCGTGGTCAACCTGTCGTCACACTGCACAATTGTAGCAGACAGGGATGACCATCCGTGAAGAATAAAATGTTTGACCAAGGGTGGATGTCTTCTTCTTTTTGGTGATGTTATATCTATGTTGTGTGATGCGGGTGGCGAGTGCATTCCAAGTCTCACCCACATACATGAGAGCACACTTTTTGCACGAGTTAACATACACACAGTTTTTCGTGGCAGGGTCGCCATGAGTGAGCGTCTGAAAAACTTATCCTGTGCTATTGTTGGTGAGCTATCGTTTGAAGAAATCCCCTTTATATCTAAGTTTAGGTTTAGAGAGCGGTGGCAGTTTAGCTTTCACTAGAAAGTCCTGAAGGTTTTTATTTAGGTCGGGATTATATTGTGATTTTGTAATATCAACAACCCTGTAATGCCATTGATAAAATTGTTTTTAAATTGATTAGAGAGGTTCAGAGTAGAGGGTGAGTACGTGGTAATGAGCGGGATATTAGAAGTGAGTGAGATTGGTTTCTTTTTTAGGAAGGTTTTAAGGCCTCTCCTGCAGAAGGATCTGGAATATCCCCTCATTTTGAGCGCCCGGAAAAGGATTTTAACCACCTTCCAAAAATCATCCTCGTCTGTGCAGATTCTGTGGAATCTGAGCAGTTGGGATTTGATGAGGCCTGCATAGGTATGCTTTGGATGGAAGCTGGTCTTATACAACAGAGCATGCGTGTCTGTTTCCTTGAAAAAAACTCTGTTTCAGTAGCCAGAAACTAAAGTTCTGGCTACCGGGGAGCGACGGGGCCGCTTCCCTCCTCATGGCAGAGAACCTCCTCATGGCAGGCAGAGAAGGTTTTTTTTGTTTGAAGCGTGGCCGGTCATGGTAAAAGCCATTGAGAAAGCGAGATGGTGACTTTTTGGTTTATTTCTTTTGTTGGTTTTTGTTTTGGCCAAGTCTCTTTACTACTGTAATGTTTTCACTGGTTTGCACTTTCAAAAAGAAACAATAAAAACGCACCAATTGTGCCTACGACTACGCCATCGGTTTGTGGAATTCAGCAAGGACTGAGAGTGAACCCCTTCAGACACTTTGGGCGATTTTCCCGGTTTGACAAAAACTTCAAGTTCTGGCTTCCGCGGAGCCAGGGGGCCGCTTCCCTGGGCCGTGTCCGAGTATGAGACACTATTTTCAAACACTGATGGAGCGTCTGTCACTGACTGCATACGCAGCCCTCACACACAAACACACGCACCAAACAAGTTAGACAACGAGAGGCAGGTGTAGTGATTGCCTGCAATCACGAGCCAGAGGTTGCCAATTAGCCTGATAGGAGGGGCTTAGGATTTTTAAGAGAACCTCCTCATGGCAGGAAGGGGAAGGTTTTTGTTTTGTTTGAAGCGTGGCCGTGGCAGGTCATGATAAAAGCCATTGAGAGAGTGAGATGGTGACTTTTTGGTTCATTTCTTTTGTTGGTTTTTGTTTTGGCCAAGTCTCTTTACTTACTGTAATGATGTTTTCACTGGTTTGCACTTTCAAAAAGAAACAATAAAAATGCGCCAACTCTGCCTACGACTAGGCCATCGGTTTGTGGAATTCAGCAAGGACTGAGAGTGAACCCCTTCAGACACAGATTTTCCCCAGTTTGACAAAAACTTCCATTGAACAAGTTCTGGCTACCAGGGACCCATGGGGCCGCTTCCCCCGAGCCGTGTCAGAGTATGAGACACTATTTT
This sequence comes from Gasterosteus aculeatus, assembly GCF_964276395.1. NCBI lineage: Eukaryota > Metazoa > Chordata > Actinopteri > Perciformes > Gasterosteidae > Gasterosteus > Gasterosteus aculeatus. Next base: position 91,356 of record NC_135708.1, on the reverse strand, counting down.
CGGACACTTTGGGCCGATTCTCACGGTTCCACAAAACTTTCTATAAAACAAGTTCTGGCTACTGAGTGCAGGGGCCGCTTACCTGGTCAATGTCCGATGCCAATGCACTATTTTCGGACAGTGATGGCAGAACGGTGGGTGTAATGGATGAAGGACTAAGTGGGAAAGACATAGGGGAAAGACCCAACAATTTCCCCGTGATATATGTTCAGACTTTGGACTTAGGCTGAATTCCAATTCTATTTTATACCCCTTTGCTTAGCCCTAACCCTTCCACTACACCTTGGCCCTTGAAACAGAGTGGCAAGGCGTAGAGGTGAAAATATAGCCCTAAGAAATGGGCCACCCCTACCTCCGTTACACATAATTTTACGTCGATGCTAGGCGCCTACGTCACAGAAGATGCGCCAATATTTATCACAAACTTCCAAGATGCAGTTTTCAGCAACAGTCATTGCAGTTGCGTGGGTTTCAGCAATGTTTTTTTTTTTTTTTTTGCATTTGTCTTGTGAAGTTCGCAGAAAGCGACGGCGATATCTTCGACGCCGTTGTTTGCTGATTGATCAGTTTATGGTATGTTTAATGGCTGAAAAGACGTTTATTTGAACTACGTTACCAACATTAGCCAAGTTAACCACAACTCTGCAACTAATAGAAGCTGTATTTACGTTACATGTAAAACGTCCGTGGACTTGTAGACTATTCTGTGGTGTTGTATTACACGTTAGAGGTAACGTTAATACAGATCTATGTTTGTATCCTTTTGTTTATTTACTGTGAAACGTTTTACATGGGTTACTTTCGTCGAAGTAAGATGGCGGTTTAATTTAATTTTAATCGATCTAACGTTACACAGAAATACAGCAATGTTTTGAACTAGTTCTAGAAAAAGATCAATGTGTACCTGTGTTTTTAATTAATTTACGAAGCCACTGCCAACTTTAGCGTTCATACGTTGTTATATTAATACCATCATAAACAGGCAATTAGCTTGCTTTGCAGTAAAAGGAAAAGCCTGACAATATCCCTGCTAAATACCTTTTTTTTCTAGTGTGTGTGTGTTTTTTTTTTTTTTTTTTGTGGTATTCTCTAATATGTTTCTAACTGACACCCCCCCAACTTGTAAAGATTGGGGCTTAAAAGGAAATCCCTTTGTTTGGGGGAAGAGGAGACTTTGGGTTGTCCCGGTAATTCTAGAGATGGAGCCCATCTAGGTTAGAAAGTGGCAGGCTCATCCCACTGTTCTTCCACTTGGCCGTGGGATTGGAGCCCTGGTGCTGGAGCGTCTATGCGGACAAGTGCGACGTGGCAGCTCCTCATGGTGCAAGCACTAGCAGGCAGATGCGTCTCCAGAGGCCGCCTCGACACCATGGCAGTGTTCGGCTCGGAGGCTCGTAACATTGCCAGTCCCCTCAGCGCCACGCACCTCTCTAGGGCCTCACACAGTGTGTCTGACTCGTAGACACTCAGGTCGGAATGGGTCTCAGACATGTGGTGATTCAGTCGATTGCATTGGTAGTCTCAGCCCACCACCGGACAGCATTCACGGTTGATGTTGATTTCTCCACTCGCCAGGGAAACCGCAGCCCCCTCTCTTCCGCGTTCACCACCTTGTGAGCTCTTGAGGTGCTGCGGCAGAGCTGCAAACACTCCATCGCATAGAGTGCAGCACGTAACACGGTGACTCATGGTTAAACACCTTCCTGCTCGAAGAGCAGGGCCATCTGTGCACTGCCCCATCGTCTGCACCTCTCACCCCTCCATTAAGCCCCCTGGGATGTACGGTGTCCAATTTCGTGATCCAGAGTCTCTCTGCTCTCTTCCTCAGGGGAGCGCTCCATCCAGGATTGCTTTCAATAATACTGGTGGACACAGATTTCCACCCATGACGAATAAAATGTGCCACTAATTGCGTCTGTACCTTCTTTTTTTTTTTTTTCTTTTTCATAATATAATTATGTTGTGCCATCCTCGTGGCAATACTATTGCCAGTCTCCCAGACATATTGAAGGCTCCGAAACCACATCCGTTGTTTGAAATAATCGCCATGATTTTTAACTGGAGTATGAAGGTTTGATTTTAGCCTTAACCAAGAAGTCCTGCAAGTTCTTTTTCCTAAAAGCGGGGATGATCCTGAAATCCTGCAAGATGTTGGTGCCTCCAATGTGGGAAATGAATATTTCTCGACAACCTCTAACAAGGTCCCTGGTGGAAGGTGAATTGGTTGTGACGAAAGTGAGACTCGAGCCCACCATAATGGGCTTTTTCTCAAAGCTCCTCCAGCACTTTCTGAGGAAAGACCTAGAGTACCCTCTAGAACATTGAACAGCACTTTAACAGCAGTGAAAATCAATCTCCCTGCTGCAAATTCTGTGAAACCTCAACAGTTGGGATTTAATTAAGCCAGCGTAGGTATGTTTTGGATGGAAGCTGGTCTTAAAAAGTATGCGTGTCTTTCTTTAAAGAACACTTTGATCTCCAGTTTGTGTGTTTCATGAAATGTGTCATCTTTGAATGTTGTGTCTAAAAAAAAATCCACAGAAGTGGGATTGCTGGGGGACTTAATCGTGATCGATGAATTATAACTGTTGAGGATTCCCGGAAAGATGTCAATCCTCCCTCGAGTGAGGCCACACACCCCAGATATCATCCAAATATCTGTAGTAATGTAATGTTTTTTTAGGACATAAACGTTTCAAATACGGTGGTATTATTCTTCAAGCTAGATGCTTGTTCTTACGGTCCCCTCAATAGGGTTAGATTGTGTGGTGAAGGTGTTCCTCCAAAGAGGGCCACGGGGGTACTGGCACAAGGGGGACCATGGTTTAAAAAAACTAAAAGAATAAAACCGATAAACGGGGGGGAGGTTTAAAAAGAGATGAAGAATAAAACAAGGCTCTATAATAGGCTGGCGGAGGCAGTGGTGGCTGAGCAGGAGGAAAGGGAGGAAAATCGGTAAATACACCACATCTAGGAAAAAATATTGATAAAAGTATAGATAAGGATAAATATATAAATATAAAAATGGCAAATTAATAAATATATAAATAAATATAAAAATGGCAAATTAATCAGGAGTGTAGGGGGGTGGGCAATTAAAAGACAGACTGGGTTAATACTTCTCGTTGAGGCCAAAGGGGTCTATAGTCCCCAGTCTGTGGATCCATCTCCTCTGCCGCTTGGCGTTGTGTTGTACTCCACTGCCTGTTGCCCTCGAGGCCCAAACTGTGGAGGCCATGGAGTTTAAAATGATTATAAAGGACGCTGGTGCCTTTGCCACTTTTGATCAAATTAAGATGCTGCTTTATTCGAAGGTGCAGTTCATTCTTGGTCTCCCCCACATACAGCTTATGGCAGGTCCCGCACCTGATAAATGACGTTCGTCAATAGGTTGCAGGACCTGCCCAATGTTATAGCCAATTCTGGACTGGGGGTTAAAAATGTGGGGAGGTGAATAAAGCAGATCTCCGACTCTCGAGACTCTTTTTATTTGCTTGTTTATTTAAATTGGTGTGAACCAAGAAGTCCTTGAGGTTCTTATTGCGGCGAAAGGCAGAGATCACACGAGTATCCTCCACTGCGGCACAGCGTTCCCTCGTCCCCTGGAAGTTCCGCTTCACGGTCTTCAAAAGGTTGTGCGTGCAACTGTTGTAAGTTAGAACCAGAGGGACGAGGGACTGGGTTGGTGGTCGTTGGTTGCTGTCGCCGCCCCTGAAGGATTCGGCAACCGCCGCCTTGATCGTTCTAAGGATGCGCCTCGAGTAGCCCCTGGACCTCAATGCATTAAAAAGGGTGACTGTTGCCTCCTCCACATGAGCAGGGAGGGTGCAAATCCTGTGGAACCGGATCAAGGATGGTAACTCGATTTATGTAGAAGGGCGTGACGGTCCGTGTCTTTAAAATATACCTTTAGTGGCCAGAGTTTTGGTCTGGTCGCTGGAGGTCTGAAAGAAGGCAATCGTATCAAGGAACTCGACTGCCAGATGTTAAAGGTTATGTTTGATTTTTAGGGTGATGTGCATTTAAAGTGTCGTGAAATTATTCCTCAGTGTGGTCCCAGACGCCGAAGATGTCGTCCAAGTACCGGAAGTAGATGAGGGGCTTGTATTGAAGTTTGGTGAAGGCTGCTCTCTCCCGATGGGCCAGGTATATATCCGCATAGGCAGGGGAATACTTCCGGCCCATAGCGCACCCACACAACTGGAGATAGTGTTTATTGTTGAATGAGAAATCGTTCCGAGTCAGGGTGATGTGTAGTAGTTGCAACAGTTCTTTATCTGGTCTGGCCGGGTCGGGGTGCTGTTTAAAAATGTCCTGAATGGCAATGAGGCCTAATGAAGTTTCAATATTTGTGTAGAGGGAGTCTATGTCTATGGAGAAAAGAAAACTATGACCGGGTACTTTAACATTATTGATTATACGGACGAATTGGTATGTGTCTTTAAGATAACTGGGGTGTAATTTGGAAAGAGGGTTGATATAATGATCAATGTATTCTGTGATATTGTAGGACTCGGAACAGCAATCGCTGACTATGGGGCGGCCGACCGGAACAACAAAGGGGACCGTCCAGGTTTCCGGAGGCTTATGAATCTTGGGGAGCAAGTAGAAGAGGCGGGGCCTGGGTTCCTCCGGACCGTCAGGGTTAGGGAATAAATAGTTTTTGATGGACCTGCGAGCAGGACCATCTGTGCACTGCCTCACAGCCCGCAGCTCTTAGTCCTCCTTTAAGCCCTTAGGATACCTGGTGTTTAATTTATTGATCCAGCCCCTCTTCGCTCTCCTCCTCTGGGGAGCGCTCCATCCGGGGTTCATCTGGATCACACACACAGACACAGATTTCCAACCGTGCGAAATAAAATGTGCCACAAGTGGCGTCAGTGTTTTTTTCTTTTTAATGATGTTGTGTTTGTGTTGTGTGAAGCGGGTCGCGATGGTGTTCCCCGTCTCCCCCACATATTGTAACCCACATTGTACACATGTGATGAGGTAAACACAGTTCTTGGACTTGGTGTTTCCCCTGGCTGAGTTCAGAAAAACGTCTCCCGTGCTGTGGCTTTGCAGCCATTTTCTGTGCTTAAAAAAGGCATCACTCTGACCTCTCCCTTTAGTGCTGTGCAGAGGTTTTAATTTGGCCTTTACCAGATAATCCAGTAGATTCTTGTTTCTCCTGTAGGCCGGGATGATCCTGTGGTCCTGCAGGACAGAAGACCCTGTGGTGTGGGAGAGGAATCTCCTTCTGCATCCTCTGACCAATGCCATAGTAGAAGGTGAATATGTGGTGACAAAGGGGAGACTGGAGCCCACAGTAATAGGCTTCTTCTCTAGAAATGACCTCTGGCATTTTCTAAGAAAGGTCCTAGAGTACCCCCTGGTGGACAAAGCGTGAAAGAGCACCCCGACTGCAGCACGGAAATCCTCTTCTCTGCTGCATATTCTGTGAAACCTCAACAGTTGGGATTTGATTAAGCCAGCATATGTGTGCTTTGGGTGGAAGCTGGTCTTGAAGAGCAGAGCATGTGTGTCTGTCTCCTTAAAAAATACCTTAATGTCCAATGTGTGGGTTTCCTTAAATGTGTTACTTTTAAACGTTGTGGTGTCCAGAAAGTCAACAGAAGTCAAATTGTCGGTGGATTTAATTTTAATAGACTGATTGTGATTGTTGAGGGTGCACAGAAACACTTCAAAATCCTCCCTCGAGTGGGGCCACACACCCCAGATGTCGTCCAAATATCTAATAATGCAGTGGCTTTTTAGGACATATTTTCAGGACTGATTCCTCCCACTCAGCCATAAAAATGTTAGCGTATGCAGGAGCAAACTTCTTCCCCATCGCTGTACCCTTGATTTGAAGGAAAAATTCCCCATTAAATTCGAAATCATTTGGGGTCAGATTGATCTCCAGTAACTGTAATAATTCTTTTTCTGGTCGCTTTTTGTCGGGGTGTTTCCGAAATGAATTCTTAACGGCCTGCATGCCTTTTATGTCAATGTTTGTATAGAGACTATCATTATCAATGGTGAATAAAATTGAGTTGTCCGGAATGCGGAGTCTTTTAATTATCTCTACAAAGTGGTACGTGTCCTTTATGTAACTCGGGTGTGTGGTCGACAGAGGATTCAAAAAGTGGTCGAGGTACTCTGCAGTGTGATAAGTCTCACTGCTGCAGTCAGACACGATGGGCCTGCCGGGAGGGATTTCATGTGGTTTACTCCACTTGGCAGGGTCCTTGTGTATTTTGGGCAGCATATAGAATAATCTGGCTCTAGGTACAGCGTCACCCATTAAATAATGCTTTTGTTTCAGATTAATAAACTTCTTCTCATGTAGAGTTAGGATGATTTTATTTACAATCGGGACAGTGTTTGGATAAATGGGGTGGGTCAATTTGGTGTAGTATTTGGGATCATTAAGCTGTCTGTAGCCTTCCCATAAATATTGCTCCCTGTCCAAGATCACTATAGAGCTGCCCTTATCTGCTGGTTTAATAACTATGTGTTTGTTATTAACTAGTTCATCAAGTGCCCGCACTTCCTCCCTACTGAGGTTATGAGGCACGTGATGAATTTTGAAGCGTGTGTTAAAATACCGAATGTCTGATTGTATTAGAGCAGTTATGGTGTGTGGTATTTGTGCCTGTACAGGAGCCCAGGACGATTTATAAATGAACGGGAGTCGTTCACACTCTCTCGAGTTTTCAAAATAAGCCGCCAGCTTTAACCTCCTGTGATACTGCTGTAGATCAAAGCGGCTCTGCTCCACAATCTGTTTATTAGTTCCCTTTAGTGGGAATGAAATTTAACCCCCTGCCAAGGAGAGTGCGCTGTGCTTCGGTGAGTTTAAAGTTCTTAGTGAGGTTGATGACTAACTTATCCCCCTCCTGAGTAGGCAGGTTTATGGGGACAATTAGTTTAAGTAGTGAACCCAATTGTCAAATATGCGGGCAGCTGTGGCTCGGGTCCAGTGGATATGATCCGGACCTGTGTGAAAGAGACCTGCTGGCAGCGCTGGGATGTACTCACACATTTTTGCAATAGCAGTGTTCAGATGTGTGAGGCGCAGTTTCTCCTTCGGGGGAAGATCTCCGGAGAAGTTGACCTGTGGCACAAAAACGTCAGCAGATGGAAAAGTCAGTCTAACGCTTCTGAGGGCCCTCTGCAGCTGTTTGATGGCAGTCTCCTGTGTTTTTTGGACCCGGTTATTAATGCCGAAGGCCAAAATGACCTTCTGCACCGTGACCTCAGAGGTCGTCTTGTTCATCAGGAAAACTGCGTTTCTGAAGGTGCCCCCTGGAAAAGCATCCACCTGCAGATCCTCGATGTTGTGGGCTTGCAGTTTGTACACATTGGAGTCTCCAATGATGAGCCACTTCTTGGTCACATGGAGACTCCAATCCTGTGCCTTCCGCGCGGTGGACTGGTGTCTGCATGGTCGCTGAGCTCCCTGCGGTGTCTGCAGGCCGGAAGTGGGAGTGGCCACCGGCCGGATCAGCTGGGTCTGCACCGCTGTCCTCAACCTGGTGGTGCTGATGGGCGTTAAGGGAACGTGCCTCACGTCCCTCTGCATCCGGGACCACGGCTCTCTCGCCTCCTGCTGCACCAGCTCCTCCAGGTTCCTCTGGGAGAACTCCACCTCGTCCGTGTTCGGTCGGTCTGAAACTAACCTCGATCGGGAAGTCTAAGAGGCTCTGGATCAGTGGAGGAGTGCTGGGCCGCCGCTCTGCCGTCACTGGTGAGGGGGGCGTCATCAGCGCCGCCGCTGGAGCCTGCGGTCCCGCATGGACCTGGGCCGCCGTCGTGGTGATGACAGGTGCCACAGGTGCTGCTGCTGCTACGGCGGGCTGAGGTGAGTCTGGGTGTCTCTGGGCCTCATTAGTGTGTGTGGGCAGTGCGTTTACCGGTTCCGCTCTGGCCACAGGTCTCACTCGCCTCAGGGGATGACTCGCCGGGTCGGCATGGGCCGCTGGTGCTGATGGTGCCGCTGGTGTCGCCGGCGTTGCAGGGGCCTGTATTGGCTCGTCTACCGCCAGACCGGCCATCCAGTCCACAACTGTCTCTCTGGCCTCTTTTAATGTGTCCGGGCAGAGTCTGCGGCCAAACTGCCTTTTGGCCCAGGCTGCCGCCACCTCGAACGGGTCACTCCACTCTGGACTATTGAGTCTGTGAAGGTTCCGGATTTCCTCCTTTATCACAGACTCCTAGTGGTCCTGTAAAATGACCAACGCAGTGTGCTCCCAGTTCTTAGCGTTGCCGTCAATCAGCATCTGCGTGGCCGTGTTGGGAATAGCCGGCTTAATGAATGCGGCTAACTGCTGGGTCATTCTAGAGATCGTGACCGGTGGGTGTGTTATAACAATGTTAGAAAAATGATGTGCTGCTTTAATGATCTTATGGAGGATCCGGCATTTAACAGTAAAAAGTGGGTCGTCAGATCTGGGCCTATTCTGAGCGCCCTCATTGTTCTGGTTTCGCTGGTATTGCGTGTTATTGTTATTTACGTTGTTATTGTTACCGTTATTATTATAGGGGGGGCGTTGAAAGCGGGAGTCGAAGGACCGGGGCTGTGCGGGTCTTGGACGGGGACCGCGGTTAGCGGGACGTCCCGTGTACCTGTCATTCTGGCCGCCATCATGTTGTCGCTCTGGTCAGCTCGGTGAAAAGACGGTCCGGCAGGGTTAGGGTTAGAGGGTTAGGGGTTTGGGGCAGCCGTGTTGCCAGGGCAACACCGCTCCCAGTGTACTGTCCATCGCTAGGCCCAACTCCAGGACCCTCAATGTTCGTTCAGCCCATGTGGCTGCTTTGTGTTAAGCTTCGCGATCCATTTCCCCTCTGCAGTTCGTCTCTGGATTATGGTCCACCTGGCTCAAGATTCAACAATAGTTATTGACAATAACCTCCATTTGTGTTCAATAAACTGCTTTACTAATGGTGTGTATGTTTTCTTGTGGTTGAGGATGTTGTGTTTGTGTTGTGTAAATCTGATGGAGAGTGCATTCCCAGTCTCCCCAACATACTGCATGTCCCACCACTCACAGGATATTAAATAAACACAAGTGATTTGAGGATCCCCCCATAGAAAGACCTGGAGTTCCCTCTAGTGGCTAATGCGTAACATGACGTTTCAACTGCTTTGTCAAAATCCCATAGTTTGAAGCATTGTCGGTGGAATCTGAATAGTTGTAAGTTTACACAACTTTGTGAATATTATGTCACGGATGAAAACTGAATTTATAAAACCCTTTTCCTTAAACGTTGTCGTGTTCAAAAAATCTACCGAATTTGGGCTGCTTGTACTTTTAATTAATAACTGATTTATTCCCCTCCTGCGTAAGCAGGCTTCTGGGGACATTTAATTTAAATAAGCCTTCCAGTGTTCAAACATGGCCTTAGCCGTCTCTGACGTCCAGTGAACCCCGTCCGCCTGTGTCCGGAATGCAGCTTCAGGTAAACTGGGAATGCACTCACCCATGGACCCGATGTATGCGTTCAGCTGCGTTAGGTTGGCCTTCTCTCTGCTGGGCAGGTCATCTGAGAAGTTCACCTGAGGGACAAAGATTTCTGCACGAGGAAAGCAAAGTTTAGCCGTTCTTAGGAGACCTTGCAATTGTTTAACAGCTGTTTCCTTAGCTTTCTGATCTTTATTGCACAAACCAAAACACAATATAATCTTCTCCACTGCACAGGATGCTGTGGTGTTCTCCAGGATGCCCTGAGCGTGTCTAAAAGTGGCACCCGGGAAAGAGTCAATTTGTAAGTCAGTGATGCTATGGCGTGGCATTCTATGAATATTAGAATCCCCAATGACCGCCCACTTTTTTCTAATGTTCAGGTGCCAGTCTTTAATTTTTCTGGTCGTATCGGCATGCTCCCGTGGTTGCTCTCGAACCACGTTCCGGGACTCTTCCCAGTTTATCCCGACGTCCGGTGACCAATTATGTCTCTCCGGTGAGGCGTCCGACTCCACCTCTTCCTCCTCCTCTTCTTCTTCCATTTCCTCCTCCTCTTCTTCTTCCATCTCCTCCTCCTCTTCAATCCCCACCACGTCTTCCTGCTCCTCATCCTCCTCTTCCTCCTCCTGTGTGGTGCGTTGAGGTGTGTCAGGTGTTCTTAGTAGTGCTGGGGAGTTACCTGCGGCTGTAGCGTGCACCTGTGCCACCACTGAAGATGAGGCTGGAGCGCTCCGCCCCGTTCTGAGAGGAGTCTCTGCTGCAGCCTGTCGTTGTGCTGTGTCTCGGGCCGCTGCTGCAGTTGTGTTGAGGCGCTGGTTTGGTCGTCTGCGCAGTGGCCTGTCCCCCGATGTGTCGTCCTGTCGGACCGGTTGTTGTGGTGCCGTTGGGTTCGCAAGACCCCGGGCCCGCTCCAATCCATTGACGACCACCGCCATTGCTTCCGTCAGAGTCCCCTGTGCCAATCTGCGGCCCAGGTTTCTCCTGGCCCAGGTAGAGGCCACTTCAAATGGGGGACGCCAATCTGCGTCTGACAGCTTGGAAAGGTCCTCTACGTCCTTCCCTATTGCGCTGTCATAGTGATTACACAGGATGGTGACTGTTGTGTGAGCCCAATTTTTTGCATTCTCTTCAATTAAAGTCACAGTCTCTGGGTTGGGCCACGCAGGTTTAATAAAAGTCATTAATTGCTTCATCATACGGTGAATAGTCAGGGGTATTTTGTTGGAGCTCACATTTATGAAGTGGTGGACCGACTTAATAATTCTATGCAAAATGTGGCATTTGCGAGCAAAATCAGGGTCGTCTGACCTGAGTCTGGTGTGCTCCTCGCTCACTTCCGGTCGAGTGCGCGTCCTGTCCGGGAAGTTTTGGAACCTTCCCCTCTGTCCGCCGTCATTCTCTCCCCGTCTTTCATCACGTTGAGGAACGGGTCTCTGTTGCGGTGGTGCGCGTCCGCGGTCCCCCGGTCTGTTGTCGTCCACGCGCCGTGTGTCTCTGTGCTGCTCCGCGCGCTGCTGTTGTGGAGCTCGGGTGATGTCATCATAATCGTCCGTACGGTAGCCCCTGGTTACCGAGACGTACGTACGGCGACCGTCGTAAGACGGGGTGCGGTGCCAGCGAGACGGATAACTAGTTTCCCGGCCGTCGTCCGGTGCGCGCGCCCTGCGGTCGGACTCATTTCTCCGGCGCTTTCGGGAAACTTCCCTACCTCTCCGTGGGGAAGTGGGTTTGGCGTACCATACCGGGCTGCGGTCCGGTCTCCGACGACGTCTGCCCCTGGACACCAAGACCCACCCGTCGTCGTCGGCTCGGTCCCACCGCGTCATGCTCAATCCGTTTAATTAGCGTGCACTGCTTTTTTACGCCTCAAAAAAGTTTTCCGAGTCTCTAGCTCCTTTTTAACTTTTTATTAAGGCAAAAAGGACAAAATATTAAAAACCAAAATAGCGAAATGAAAGATAGCAACGTTTCGAGTTATTTTGACTCTTCTTCAGGCTATAAGCAGGATTGGGGTCACCTGTCACTCAACCAATCAGAGGAGATTAACTCTATACAGTATGCTGCAAATCTATTCGTCCTCCTTTTCCACCTCCCAAATCCAAAAAGAACAGGACTGCATGGAACAATACAGTTATAAAAGTCCTTAAACACATGGATATGAACTATAAAACCGTTATTACACATGACCTAACACTCAGGTTCATAAACATCTCAATTCAGTACACTGAAACAATACATTCACAGAACATATTTATAACTGATAACACATCCCAAACAATTCTTAATGAAATATCCAAAATCCTTTCGGTGAGTCCGTAAAATAATTTTAAGAAAAGCATAACAGGCTGTCAGATTTGAAAAATGTTGTTAAATGAAACATAAAATAAATACTTCTTAAATTTTTATTTGCCTTCTCGAGCTGATCATGGTTAGGCCAATATTGCTGACTTTGGCCAAAAGAATAATATTATTAAGTTTAGGAATCGGGTTATCGGGCTGGTATACAAATGTTAACCCTGGGTTGTGGTTAGGCAAAGATCATCCTGATATTTAGGGCATCAGGAGTATTGTTAGGTTTAGGAAAGAATACCAGATTAGGTTTACAAATATTTACAACAGGTTGTGGTTAGGAAAAGATCATCCTGGTATTTAGAACATCAGGAGTATTGTTAGGTTTAGGAAAGAAGGGTTAGGGTTAGGAGTTAGAGAGTTGCGATGGTCCTGTAAACAAGACCATCCATGCACTGTCCTGCACTACCTCACTACCTGCAGCACCCTCAGGCCACTGGGATGCCTTGTGTCCATTCTGGCGATCCACACCCTCTCTGCTCTCCTCCTCTGGGGAGCACTCCATCTAGGGTTGCACTCAATGACACACACAGAGACAGAATTCCAACCATGAGAAATGAAGTGTTTCACCAGTGGCGTGCGTGTCTTTTTCTGTTTGACAATATTATGTTTGCGTTGTGTCATACGGGTGGCAATGGTATTCCCAGTCTCTCCCACATATTGAACCCCGCATTTGACACATGTGATCAGGTAGACACAATTAAACGATTTGACATTCCCTCTGGTCGGGTTATGAAAAACCTCTTTGGTAGCATGACTGCTAAACCACTCCATGTGTTTGAACCACTGATTTGAACCTCCGGACCTGCCCCTTTGAAAGGGTGGAATTTTGGCTTTTACCAAGTGATCTTGTAAATTCTTATTCCTTCTGAAGGCTGAAATGATCCTGTGGTCCTGCAGGATGGAAGACCCCGTGGTGTGGGAGAGGAATCTCCTTCTACATCCCCTGACCAGTTCCACCGTAGAAGGTGAGTAAGTGGTTACAAAAGGAAGACTGGAGCCCACGATGATTGCCCTCTTTTGGAGGAAAGACCTGTGGCACTTTCTAAGGAAGGTCCTGGAGTACCCCCTAGAGGACAAAGCATGGAAGAGCACCTTGACCGCAGCATGGAAATCCTCCTTTCTGCTGCATATTCTGTGAAACCTCAACAACTGCGATTTAATTAAGCCAGCATATGTGTGCTTTGGGTGAAAGCTGGTCTTGAAGAGCAGAGCATGAGTGTCCGTCTCTTTGAAGAATACTTTGACGTCAAGTGTGTGGGTTTCCTGAAATGTATTACTTTTAAATGTTGTGTCCAAAAAGTCAATAGAGGTCAAATCGTTGGTGGATTTAATTTTAATAGACTGATTGTGGTTGTTGAGGGTGCACAGAAAAGTCTCAAAATCCTCCCTCGAGTGAGGCCACACACCCCAGATATCGTCCAAATATCTGTAATAATACAGTGGTTTTTTAGGACACATTTTCAGGACTGAATCCTCCCACTCAGCCATAAAAATATTAGCGTATGCGGGAGCAAACTTCTTCCCCATCGCTGTACCCTTAATTTGAAGGAAAAATTCCCCATTAAATTCAAAATCATTTTGGGTCAGATTAATTTCCAGTAGCTGTAGGAGCTCTATCTCTGGTCTCTTTTTGTTGGGGTGTTTCCGAAATGCATTCTTTACGGCCTGCATGCCTTCTTTTATGTCAATGTTTGTATAGAGACTGTCAATGTCAATTGTGAATAAAATTGAGTTGTCCGGAATGTGGAGTCTTTTAATTATCTCTACAAAGTGGTACGTGTCCTTTATGTAACTCGGGTGTGTGGTCGAGAGGATTCAGGAAGTGGTCAAGGTACTCTGCAGTGTGATACGTTTCACTACTGCAATCTGACACAATTGGTCTGCCGGGGGGGATTTCATGGGGTTTGCTCCATTTGGAAGGATCCTTGTGGATCTTAGGAAGCATGTAGAACAGTCTGGCCCTCGGTACAGCATCTCCCATTAAGTAGTGTTTTTGTTTGAGATTAATGAATTTCTTGTTATGTAGTTTTTGTACGATGTCATGGACCAATGTTATGGTGTTAGGGTAGATTGGGTTGGGCAACTTAGTGTAGTAGGTCGGATCATTGAGCTGCCTGTACCCTTCCCACAGGTACTGCTCTCTATCCAAAATAACAATAGCACTTCCCTTGTCGGCGGGCTTAATAATAATGTGTTTATTTTTAACTAGCTCCTCCAGTGCTTGCACCTCCTCCCTGCTGAGGTTCGGTGGCACCTGGTGAATTTTAAAATGATTGTCAAATTGTTGGATGTCCGACTGAATGAGGGAAGTGATTGTTCTGGGAATCTGTGCTTGTACCGGAGTCCAGACTGATCTGTTAGTGAACGGCAGACGTTCAGACTCCCTTGCATTTTCAAAATATGCAGCCAGTTTCAGTTTTCTGTGGTATTGCTGCAAATCGAATCGACTCCACAATATGTTTATTCACCCCCCTGGTTGGGATGAAATTTAGGCCCCTGCTCAAAAGGGTGAACTGTGCGTGAGTTAATTTAAAAGTTTTTGTTAAATTAATCACCGTCTTATCCCCCTCCTGAATAGGCAGGCTTGTGGGGACAACTAGTTTAAGTACCTCACCCAGTGATTGAACATGCGGACCGCTGTTGATGGGGACCAGTGAATATTATCTGGGCCTGTGTGAAAGAGGCTCGGTGGCAGAGCTGGGATGTACTCACACAACCTGGCGATGGCAGAGTTCAGGTGCGTGAGCCGCAGCTTCTCCTTACTGGGCAGACTGTTGGAAAAGTTCACCTGGGGAACAAAGATATCAGCCGAGGGAAACATACGCTTAACACTGTTCAAGGCCCTCTGCAGCTGCTTTAAGGCTGTCTCTTGTGTCTTTTGGACCCGATTGTTTATTCCAAAGGCCAGGATTACCTTTTCCACTGTTACCCCACAGGTCGTTTTGTCCATCAGCAACTCAGCATTTCTAAATGTGGCCCCCGGAAACGCATCAATTTGGAGATGCACAAAGTCGTGTTCTGGGAGTTTTGCCACGTTAGAGTCTCCTAAAATAAGCCATTTTTTGGCCACGTGGAGGCTCCATTCCTGAGCCTTCCGGATGGTAGACCGGTGTTTAGTGGGTCGAAGTGGTACCTGTTGCCCTGGCGTCCGCAGATTGGAGACTGAGGTGGTCCCCGTCTGGATCAGCTGAGACTGCACCGCCGACCGCAGTCTGCTGGTGCTGGAAGGTGTGAGGGGGACGCGTCTCAGGTCCTCCTGCAGCCGGGACAGCGGTCGATCTGGCTCCTGCTGCACCAGCCGCCTCAGGTTCTCCTGTGAGAGCTCCTCCACGGCGTCATCGTGGTGGACAGCACACGGGTTGTGATAGGGGACCCAGCCCCTGGGCCGTGGAGCCGCTGCTGTTGGTGAAGCTGCTGCCACTGAAGATGGTGCTGGTGAAGCTGCTGTCGACGATTCTGCTGCGGCCGCTGCCCGCGACCCTGGCGGAGACTCTGGCTCGTTCACGAACAGTCTTTGTGGTCTCTGTGGCAAAGGCAGGGACCGCTGTGTGGACAGTGCGGGTGGGATCGCCCATTGTGAACTCACCGTCGACCGTGGGGTGGAAGGGGAGAGCGTGCCCAGCTCAAAATGGACCTCAATGGGAGAATCCATAATATTTTTTGGTGAAGGTCTGGGGCGCTGTGGTGCTGCAACCGGAGGCGGGGGCGTCGGCGAAACCAGTTCTGCGACCCTCGGCTCTGGGAGTACCTGGGCCTCGACGACGTGCACAGCATTCGCACCCGGTGCCTGTGCTTCTGCCGCAGTGGGTTGTGACAGTTCTGGGAGGGCCCGGGCCACCATCGTCCGTGTGGCAGCCGGCGCGGTTCTGGGGAGACTTGGGCTTCGGCTGTGTGAACCACAGGCGTAGCGCGCGGTTCTGCTGCATCACCGGGCCTCACTCGTCTCATGGGATGCACCACAGGGTTGGTCTGGGTCACCACCACTGGAGGCACCGACACCGCAGGGGCCGGTTGTGGGTCCTCAATGAGCAGCACGGCCATCCATTCCTCCACCACCTCTTTTGCCTCCTTCAGGGTCTCCGGGTGCAGCCTGCGGCCAAAGTCCCTTCTCGCCTGGGCTGAGGCTACATCAAAAGGAGCACTCCAATCTGGACTGTTAAAGACTGTGTAGACTTTCAATCCCTCTCTTTATCACAGCCTCATAGTGATCTTGCAGAATGATGAGTGCGGTGTGCTCCCAATTTTTGGCATTGCCATCAATGAGTGTCTGTGTCTCTGCGGTTGGGATAGCTGGCTTGATAAAAGCAGCTAACTGTGTTGTCATTCTGACAATAGAGATGGGTGGGTTTGTCACATCAATGTTTGTGAAGTGGTGTGAAGCCTTGATGATCCTATGCAGAATACGGCACTTGTTTGAAAATAACGGATCATCAGACCTGGGCAAATTACTGGTGCCCTCATTGCTTTGAAATGTGTCATGCCGATTATTATTATTAAACGTACGGTTGTTGTTGTTGGGACGTTGGAGGAGAGGAGCCAGCGTGCGGGGTCGGGGTGGTTGCCGGCGTGTGCCCCGGTCAGCTGGTCGCGCCGCGTACTTGTTGTTTTGGCCGCCATTGTTGCGCCACCGCGGTCCGCCTCTACGGTCCGGAGCTCTCCGAGTGACGTCCGCGTACGAGACCCGTTGATAGCGGGGCCGTTGCCGCTGGTATTGTTGCACCACTCGCTGGTCTGGTGGGCGGAAACGTTGGTTGCGCCGCCGTCCATAGCGGACCACCGTCCAATCTCCTTCATCATCACCGTCCTCATAATACATGGCTAAGCTAGTAGCCTCGTGTTGTGTTAGCTTTCAAAGAACGGCAAAGAAAAATAGTCTTTTACCTTTTTTATTCTTTGAACAAAAAAAATAAAACAACAAACGGAACAAGAACGAATTTAAATAGCAACGTTTCGGATACTAACGTATCCTTCTTCAGGCTATAAACGTGTTCTTAAAAGCTGAGATGGTGAGCGCAGTTTTTGCGTCCACGGTCATCACGTTGAAAAAGAAAGTCCGGCCAAATTTGCATAATAAAATGGCGGCCGTGCCCTTTCAACTCTCTGGTCCCTCGGACCAATGATAACGTCGTACTCCGCGGAGGGATACCAAGGTGGATGACGTCAGATTGTTACAAACACCCGCCCCTTTTCTCAGCACAATAACAACACAATAATCGGCAATACACATTCGGCAGCGATAACAGCAAAATAGTGCAAACAACATTCATAGTAAAAGAACCTTAAATCAATTAGGTGGGATGAATTGTACAATATATTGAAAATATATATATATATATATAAACATATCAATATATAATAAACCTCCCAGCCGCGCATTTCCCAATGCGGCTTATAGAAACTGCAACATGAGTTCTGGACACGCAGTGGGCAATCCAAATGAACATGAAATCTTACAGGAATATCCACATTAATACAGAATGCTGTATTCAAACCCATATACATAAAGATGTTTATACCAATATACAAACATGCAAAGAAAACCACACAATTGTATATACACATTTAATTCCACCAAACCATGTCCACTCCTGGTGTTTTATTAACATGTCTGCCACGTCCTCTAATGGCAGACATAGAGTTGTCCATATAAACATAATAACAGCCACCTTAAGCCCCTGGAGAAATCCGGGGAATGACACACAAAGTAACTGGTTAAGTTTAGGCGTGTATTATGACTGTTTAGGTTTAGGCGTGTATTATGACTGGTTGTGTTTAGTGAAAACTAACTGGGTGGGCTGTATGAGGAAAGAGGAGACCACAGGCTGCAAGGCAGGCGGCACGGGCGAGTTAGAGAGTTGCGATGGTCCTGTAAACAAGACCATCCATGCACTGTCCTGCACTACCTCACTACCTGCAGCACCCTCAGTCCTCGTTAAGGCCACTGGGATGCCTTGTGTCCATTCTGGCGATCCACACCCTCTCTGCTCTCCTCCTCTGGGGAGCACTCCATCTAGGGTTGCACTCAATGACACACACAGAGACAGAATTCCAACCATGAGAAATGAAGTGTTTCACCAGTGGGTTAGGGTTAGGGGTGAAAGGGTTGGGACAGCGGTCCGAAGACCACTGTCAGTGCACGGTCCATCAAACCGGACCGGTCCCGCAGGGTTAGGGTTAGGGGTTAGGTTGTGTGGTGAACGCGGTCCTCCAAAGGGGGCCACGGGGGTACTGGCACAAGGGGGACCATGGTTGAAAAGGGTTTTTTTTAGAAAAATTAAAACTGGAATAAAACAGATAAAAAGCAGGGGGAGAGGTTTAAAAAGAAGGGGGGAAAAAAAAGAGGAATACAACAAGGCTGTATAATAGGCTGGCAGAGGCAGTGGTGGCTGGGCAGGAGGAGAGGGAGGGAAATAAATCGTCAAAAATAAGGGATAAAAAGAGATAAGAATGTGAGCTAAAAGGGAGGGGGGGAAGAAAAAAAGAAAAAGGGGGGGGGGCTGTTTTGGTGGGGGAAGGAATATGAGTGGAATGGGAAAAAGAAAGAAACTGAAACACCGGTGTTCCCTGAGAAAAGAAGGGCATTTAAAATTCATATGCATAGTACAAATACAGCACATCTAGATTAAAAAATATAAATAGGTAAATATTCACATGTAAGGAAAATAAGTTAAATACACCACATCTAGGAAAAAAAGATTTATAAAAGATAAATAAATATAGATAAGGATAAATATATAAATAAATGAATATATAAGAAAAATAAATAAATATAAAATATATATAAAAATGGAAGTAGAGAGAATTCATATTGAGACATAAGTGCTCAAGGGATGGGGAAGGTAAGAAAACATGCAGAAAACGGGAACACTGGGGGAGGATAAGTGCCGTAAGGGTGTTAAAGTTTATCCAAGGGTTCCTTCCAAATGTATAGGTCAACTTTCAATTCGTCCTGCAAGGGAGACTCCAGAAGGAAGGTTAAAAGGTGAGTGGTTTGGAAAAAGGAGGGGGGCAAGTTAATTAGGAGTGTAGGGGGGTGGGAAGTTAAAAGACAGACTGGGTTAGTACTTCTCGTTGAGGCCAAAGGGGTCTATAGTTCCCAGTCTGTGGATCCATCTCCTCTCTGCCGCTTGCCGTTGTGTTGTGCTCCACTGCCTGCTGCCCTCGAGGCCCAAACTGTGGAGGCCAAGCGAGCCATGGAGTTTAAAATGATTATAAAGGACGCTGGTGCCTTTGCCACTCTTGATCAAATTAAAATGCTGCTTTATGCGGAGGTGCAGTTCATTCTTGGTCTCCCCCACATACAGCTTGTGGCAGGTCCCGCACCTGATGGCATAGATGACGTTACAGTCAATAGGTTGTAGGACCTGCCCGATGTTGTAGCCAATTCTAGACTGGGGGTTAAAAATGTGGGGAAGACGAATAAAGCAGATCTCCGATTCTCGAGACGCTTCCTTTTTGTTTTCTTTTTTATTTAAATTAGTGTGAACCAGGAAATCCTTAAGGTTCTTGTTCCGGCGAAAGGCGGAGATCACACGAGTATCCTCCAGTGCGGCACAGCGTTCCCTCGTCCCCTGGAAGTTCTGCTTCACGGTCTTCAAGAACTTGTGCGTGCAACTATTATAAGTTAGAACCAGAGGGACGAGGGACTGGGTTGGTGGTCGTTGGTTGCTGTCGCCGCTCCTGAAGGATTCGGCAACCTCCGCCTTGATCGTTCTAAGGAAGCGCCTCGAGTAGCCCCTGGACCTCAATGCTTTAAAAAGGGTGACGGTTGCCTCCTCCACATGAGCAGGGAGGGTGCAAATCCTGTGGAACCGGATCAACTGGGATTTGATGAAACCTCTGTACGTGTGTTTGGGGTGGTAACTCGATTTATGTAAAAGGGCGTGACGGTCCGTGTCTTTAAAATATACCTTAGTGGCCAGAGTTTTGGTCTGGTCGTCGGAGGTCCGAAAGAAGGCAATTGTATCAAGGAACTCAACTGCCAGATGTTGAAGGTTGTGTTTGAGTTTGATTTTAGGGTGATGTGCATTTAAAGTGTCCAAAAATGTGTGAAATTGTTCCTCAGTGTGGTCCCAGACGTCGAAGATGTCGTCCAAGTACCGGAAGTAGATGAGGGGCTTGTATTGAAGTTTGGTGAAGGCTGCTCTCTCCCAATGGGCCAGGTATATATCCGCATAGGCCGGGGAATACTTCCGGCCCATAGCGCACCCACACAACTGGAGATAATATTTATTATTAAATGAGAAATCGTTCCGAGTCAGGGTGATGTGTAGTAGTTGCAACAGTTCTTTATCTGGTCTGGCCGGTTCGGAGTGCTGTTTAAAAATGTCCTGAATGGCAATGAGGCCTAATGAAGTTTCAATATTTGTGTAGAGGGAGTCTATGTCTATGGAGAAAAGAAAACTATGACCGGGTACTTTAACATTATTGATTATACGGACGAATTGGTATGTGTCTTTAAGATAACTGGGGTGTAATTTGGAAAGAGGGTTGATATAATGATCAATGTATTCTGTGATATTGTAGGACTCGGAACCGCAATCGCTGACTATGGGGCGGCCGACCGGAACAACAAAGGGGACCGTCCAGGTTTCCGGAGGCTTATGAATCTTGGGGAGCAAGTAGAAGAGGCGGGGCCTGGGTTCCTCCGGACCGTCCAAGTACTGTTTCTGTTTTGAGTTGATATAATGATTGTTTAAAAGGCTATGTGTGATGTCTCGAATTAAATGTTGTGTAGCTATTTGTAATGAATGTGTGAGTGGTGCATAATGTGTGGTTTTTTAATTGTCTGTCTGCTTCTAATATGTAATTATGTCTGTCCTGTAAAACTATTTGGCCCCCTTTGTCCGCTGGTTTGATGACTATGTGTTTGCTATTGCCCAATGTTTTAAGAATGTGTTTGTGTTGTAAGCTAATGTTGGACTGTGTGTGCATATGGGGGCTCCATTTTGTCAGTGCTAGCAAGTTGTCCTGAATGAGTTGGTTGATTTCTGGTGAGATGGTGTTTGGGGACGGTTCCCAGGAGGACGGTCCGGTAAAGGGTACAGGCTCCCGCCTCGGGGCTCCCCAGAAGTGATCTAGCAGTTTAAGCCTCCTGTGAAAAGTGTGGAGATCCCCCCTGAGCTCCGGCCGGGTTGGAGGTTTGGGAGTGGGGATGAAGGAGAGTCCTTTTTCCAAAATCTCCAACTGTGTGGGTGTGAGGGAGAGGGCAGAGCAAAGGTTAGTGATGTTTGTAAGAGGGGGAGATGTGTGGTCACATTCCTCCCCCTTCAGCAGTTTAAATGTGTTTTCCAGTACTGGAAGATCATCTCCGCCGTCTGGGGTGTCCAATGTATGTGATCCGGGGTGACCTGAAAGAGAAGGGGGTTTATTTCCGGGATAAAGTTATACTTGTTGGCAAGGATGGTGTTGAGGTGATTGAGGAGTGAACGTGTATTGGGTGGTGAAAAATTAATGATGGGAATGTGAATGGTTGCGTTGGGGAATTTGGCTTTAGCAGTTCTCCATAATAGAGCCAGGTTCTTGGAGATGGTGACGGTGGTGTTGAGGGAGAGGCAGTTGATTATTCCTACAGAAAGGATGACCTGAGTGGTCTCTGGGTGAGGGGTGAGTTTGAAGAGGATGTCAAAAATATTCTTAAAGCTTGCACCAGGATAGCTATCTATTTGGATGTCGGGGTCTGAGAAAGAAGGGATGCGGGCCAGATTCGAGTCCCCGATAACGACCACCTTCTTAGAGACCTCCAACGACCAGAACTTGGCCTTCTGAAAGGTTTTGCCGTGTTTATATGGTTCTGTACGTGGTGGGGGGCCGGATGGTGTCAAGAGGTCACTGCTGGAATCAGTGGCGGGCGTTTCAGGTGGTGGGATTGAGGTCAGTGTTGGACCGACTGTCCCTGCCATCATCATGTTGTTTTCAACGCCCGCCTCAGTTGTTATCTGATCATCAGCAGGACCGATGACAACCTGCTCCGGCTCCCTCTGCTGTTGAAGTGTTTCTGAAGAGAGAAAAGAGATGGTGTTACTACATGGGAGAGCAACATTATTGTAAGGGAGGGTGAGGGGGTGTGAAGTGTCTATGTGTACGGGGGGAGTGGTGGGTGAAGGCGCGGGGGGGGCACCAGGACGAATAGCTCTCCGAGTAAGGCGTTGGACTACTCTCTGGGAGAGAGGATGCACCATGACTTTAACCGTTCGTTCTGGGTTACGCCTGAGAGCGGGTGGAGGAGTCCTGGTGGGGTTGTCCGCGCCTTTAGGGGAAGTACAGAGGTCTCCATCAGGTGAAAGGGGGAGAGGGGGGAATAAAGAGGAAATAGGAGGGACTGGAGAGTTAAGACGAGGTAAGGGGGTGTTGGAGAGGGAGGGGGGCGTGGAAGGGGGTGGAGGGATCAGTGAAGTGATGGGTAGAGTGATAGTGGGGGAAGGCAGTTTGGTATTACAGAGGGTGAGAGGGGTGGGGGGTCGTTGACCTAAATGCTGTAAAAAAGGAGAGTTGGACGCTTCAGGAAGGGGAGGGTACTCCAGGGGGGAGAGTCAGGGAGGGGAAGGCACCTCCTCCGCAGCCGGGTTGGTGATGGTCTCCCGCAGTGTGTTAATCGAGGAGGAGGTGAGCTTCCTCCCATACCTCGATCTCCCCCACTGGATCGCTTTATTGAAGGGGATTGGGTTAAAGGGGGGGAGGTTCTCCAAACCTCCAGAGATGACGGACTGATAATGTTGACGGAGAATGTGCATATTGTTGGTCATCCAGGTGTCTGTTTTCTTTGATCTTGGTGCGGGTGATGTCATTGGGTGAGGAGGGCTTGATGGAGGAGGAAAGGCGAATTACCTGTCTCATCATGTCCTGTGGGAATGTATGGGTGTTGAGTGTAGTGTCCAGAATTTCTGTATGATGAATGGCCTGTAATAGTTTAAAGTAGAGTTTGGCTAATAAAAATGTGTCTGCAGGTAAACCATGTGTGGTTTGCGGATTTCTCCTTAGGTTGGGGAGGAGGGGACGAGGGCCATGGTTGGGACCCTCTTCACTTCTCGGCCCCAGGGGAGATGAAATGTGTGTAGGAAGACTATGTGTAAGTGGTGTTAAACTCATCAATGGCAGAAGAGGTCCAGGGTTATGGGTGATACGTGTAGGGCGATTATGTGTGTGTGCCTTATGTAGGGTTCTCCCTGGGTTAGGGTTAGGGGTTAGGGTTAGGGTTAGGGATTAAAGGATTGTGAAGGTCCTGCGAACAGGACCATCGATGCACAGTCCAGCACCACCCCACTGTCTGCACCTCTCAACCCTCATTGAGGCCTTTAGGATGCAAGGTGTCCAGCTTGTTGATCCACAGCCTCTCAGCTGCTCTCCTCAGGGGAGGACTCCACCTGGGGTTGCACTGGAGAATGCTAGTGGATAAGGATTTCCATCCATGTACTATGAAATGTGCCACTAATGGCGTCTGTATCTTTTTTCTGTTTGTAATGTTATATTTGTGTTGTGCCATCCTGGTGGCGATGCTGTTGCCCGTCTCCCCCACATACTGCAGGCCACAAGACTGGCACATAATAAGAAACACAATTTTTGCATTTGACATGACCCCGAACCATAATGTGGAAGACCTCTTTTGTGCTATGGCTCCGGAGCCATGTCCGCTGCTTAAAATAGTCCACCGGGTTCCTGACTTGTGGAATATATAGAGGTCTTATTTTAGCTTTAACCAAAAAATCCCGCAGATTTCTATTTCTCCGGAAAGCCGGAATAATTCTGAAATCCTGCAGAACGTCCTTGTCTCTGGTGTGGTGAAGGAATCTTTCCCTGCAGCCTCTAACCAAGTCTCTGGTGGATGGTGAGTATGTGGTCACAAAGGTGAGGCTTGAACCAACCATGATGGGCTTTTTAACAAGGAAATTCCTCTGGCACTTTCTAAGGAAAGAGCGAGAGTACCCTCTGCTGGACAGCGCGCGAAACAACACTTTGACAGCAGAATAAAAGTCCACCTCTCTGCTGGGGCTGCTAGTGGATTTAATGGTGATGGATGGATTAAAGCTGTTGAGAATTCCAAGAAAGATGTCAAAATCCTCTCGCGAGTGACGCCACACACCCCAGATGTCGTCCAAATATCTGTAGTATTGTGACGTTTTTTTGGGACACATTTTCAGGACTGAGTCCTCCCACTCAGCCATAAAAATATTGGCGTATGCGGGGGCAAACTTCTTCCCCATCGCCGTACCCTTAATTTGCAGAAAAAATTCCCCATTAAATTCAAAATCATTTTGGGTCAGATTAATTTCCAGTAGCTGTAGGAGCTCTTTCTCTGGTCTCTTTTTATTGGGGTGTTTCCGAAATGCATTTTTAACGGCCTGTATGCCTTCTTTAATGTCAATATTAGTGTAAAGACTATCAATGGTAAATAAAATGGAGTTATCCGAAATTTGGAGTCCTCTGATTATGTCCACGAAGTGGTACGTGTCCTTAATGTAACTGGGATGTGTGGTCGAGAGAGGATTAAGAAAGTGGTCGATGTACTCAGCCGTGCGGTAGGTCTCGCTGCTACAGTCGGAGACAATAGGACGACCGGGGGGGATCACATACGGTTTGCTCCACTTAGCAGGGTCTTTGTGGATCTTGGGCAACATATAAAAGAGTCTGGTCCTCGGTACCGTGTCCCCCATGAGATAATGTTTTTGTTTTAAGGTGACGAATTTTTTCTCATGTAAGGTGTTTATTATCGTGATCACTTTTGGAATAGTATTTAAATAGATGGGTTCGGCCAATTTGGTGTAATATTTTGTGTCGTTCAATTGTCTATAACCCTCCCATAAGTATTGTTCTCTGTCCAGAATAACTATGGCACTGCCCTTGTCTGCTGGCTTAATGACTATGTGTTTGTTATTAGACAGGTGCTCAAGTGCACACACTTCCTCCCTACTGAGGTTAGGAGGCACCTGGCGACCCCTGAAATGTTTATCGAAATGTGTGATGTCGGCTTGAATGAGGTCACGAATAATTATGGGGATATGTGTCAGTGGAGGAGACCAGGTGGATTTATTGATAAACGGCAGGGGTTCCGACTCCTTAGAGAGCTCGAAATAAGCCGCCAACTTAAGTTTTCTATGATACTGTTGTAGATCAAAACGACTCTGTGGTAAAAGATTTTTGTTAATTCCTTTTGTAGGAATAAAATTTAAACCCCTGCTGAGTAGAGCAAACTGCGTGTCAGTGAGCTTGAAATTCTTGGTGAGATTTAGAACCGTCTTATCCCCCTCCTGAGTAGGCAGGCTTGTGGGGACTATTAGTTTAGGTAGTGAACCCAGTGATCAAAAATGCGATTGGCTGTGACCCGAGACCAATGAATATTATCCCCACCTGTGTTAAAAAGACTCGTTGGCAGGGCTGGAATGTACTCATACCTGCTGGATATGGCCGAGTTCAAGTGTGTGAGCCGCAGTTTCTCCTTCTGAGGAAGACCACTGGAGAAGTTTATCTGCGACACAAAAATCTCGGCAGAAGGAAAAGTGCGCCTCACCTTGTTCATTGCACTTTGCAGCTGTTTTAAAGCAGTCTCACGGGTCTTCTGGATCCGGTTATTAAGGCCCACAGCCACAAGGACCTTTTCAACGTCTACCTGAGCGGTGGTTTTGTCCATCAGCAGCTCCACGTTCCGGAACGTAGCACCAGGAAAGCCGTCGATTTGCAGGTGCTCGTTTACATACGCAGGCAGTTTGCAGACATTGGAGTCTCCAATGATTAACCATTTTCTGGTTACATGGAGACTCCACTCCTGGGCCCTCCTCAGGGTCGTCTGGTGCCTGGTGGGCCGTTGTAGTCGGCGCCGGGTCGGTGTGTCCGGACCGGGAGCCGGAGTGGACGACGTGTGTAGCAGGTGGGTCTGCACCGCAGCACGAAGTCTGCGGACGGGCGTCAGGGGGACACGGCTCAGCTCCTCCTGCATCCGGGACAGTGATCGCGGCTTCTCCTGCTGCAATAGTTGAGTCACGTTCTGTTGAGAGAGCTCCATCACAACATCATCGTTAGGGGCCACAGCTGGGTTGTGACGCCTGAGGGACCAAGCAGTGGGGTGTGGGGTCGTTGCGAGCGCTGGTGAGGCCCCTGATGAGGCCACCCCCGTTGTGAGCCCTCACCTTGAAGCGAAGAGAGAGGGGAGAGGGCGCCCAGGCTGAAACACGGATCGATGATGGAGTCCATGATGTTGGAGGCCCTCCCTGGAGTGCTGGGGGGCGGAGGCAATGATGCAGACGAGGAAGAGGGCGTCACCAAAATCAGGTCTGCCGCCGCCGGTGCCGAGTGGATCTGGGCCACCTCGGTCTGGGTCGCAGTTGTCGTCGGCGCTGCTCTGCGGGGCTGTGGAGGTCTCGTGGCAGCTGCAGGGGGCCTCACTGGCTCCTCGGCTGCTGCGCGGAGCTGCGTCGGCTCCCTCTGGGACCGGGTGACAGCGGCACGTGGTGTTTGTGGTGCTGCAGCGGTGGGTTGCCCTGGTTGTGGGTCTCGCTGAACCTCAGCGGCGGGTGTGGGCGACGCCCCCGCCGGCCGTGTTGTGTCCCCGGGTCTCAGGCGCCTCGGGGTGTGTTACCGGATCGGGCTGGACCACCACCGCAGCTGGCGCTGCCACCACAGGGGGGGGCGGTTGCGGTTCCTCCACCAACAGCACGGCCATCCAGTCAGCAATAGCCTCCTTAGCCTCCGACAGCGTCTGCAGGTTCAATCTGCGGCCAAAGTCTTTTCTGGCCCAGGCTGAGGCCACCTCAAAAGGGGCATCCTACACGGGGCTGTTAAGCCGATAGAGATTGAGAATCTCACTTTTCATAATAGTCTCATAATGATCTTGGAGGATCACCATTGTGGGGTGTGCTCCCAGTTTTGGGCGTTGCCCCCTAAGAGGGCCTGTGTGGCTGCGTTGGGGATTACAGGCTTGATGAAAGCGGCTAATTGTTGTGTCATTTTAGCAATATTAGCCGGAGGGTTTTTTCCGGCAGTGTTTGTGAAATGATGGGCCACTTTAATAATCTTGTGCAGAATTCTACACTTGTGTGTGAATAGCGGGTCATCCGACATGGGTCGCTCCGGAGCGCCCTGATTATTCTGATTCTGAACGGGACGGTTGTTACTAACGTTGTAATTATAATCGTTACCATTGTCTCTGGGCCGTTGGAAACGGGAGGCAAAAAGACGGGGTTGGGGGGGTCTCTGGCGGGGTCCCGGGTTGTTGGGGCGACCCGCGTACCTGGTGTTATGGCCGTAGTCGTAGCGCCGTTGCGGACCTCCTCTCCACTGTTGCGCTGGCCGAGTAGCATCTGCGTATGAAGCGCGCTGGAAACGGGGCCTCTGCTGCCGGTGTTGTGGATGCGGAGGCTGGCGGTACTGCGGAGGCTGTTGAGCCCGCGGTCGTGGCTGGGCTGGTGGTGGTCCCCGCTGTGCTTGCGTACGGAAGCGGTTATTACCTCCGCGACGTCTCCCGTAGCGAACCACAGTCCAATCCCCCTCGTCATCGTACTCGTCTTCATACATGTTTAAGCTAGCAGCCTCGTGGTGGCTAACTTAGCACGAAAAAAACGGCAAGAGAAAAGGTGTCTTTTTACCTTTTATTATTCACGAACAAGATGGTAACAAAAATAAAACAACAAACGGAACAAGTCTAAATAGAACTATAAAAATAGCGACGTTTCGAATACGAAAGTATTCTTCTTCAGGCTTGTTATAAGGTGCTTGTTCAGAGAGGCAATGACGGGAGCAAGTGTTACTCCTAAGGACCTCTCGCTAAAAACAAAGTCCGGCTCCCTTTAGCGTTAGCCAACATGGCGGCCGTGAACTTTGCCTTATATGGTCCTACCGACCAATCACTCCGCGAAAACAGGCGGCGGGATACCAGGGTGCCCTCCGCGTATCACGCAGTAAGGGTTAGGGGCGGCTCGTCGAACGGCGGCCCGGAAAGGCGTCGCTTGTGACGGCCGGTGTCAGAAAGTCCGGCCGGTGTCCCCGGCGACGGCGGGGCCCGGTTGGCGTCACGGAGGCAGAGGGGCGGCTGCCGGTGTCAGAGAGCGGTGTCAGAGAGGCGTTGCCGGTGTCAGGGGTCGGAACGCGGCGTGTCACAGAGAGAGAGCGCGCCGCGTACGGGGATTGTCAGGCGTCAGACCGAGTCGTTCCCGGCCTCTGGGGGTGTTTGGTAAAGCGGTCCGGGTTCTGGCGTCTTTTTGCGGACTTGATTCGGCCGTTGTGGGCCCCTGGAGGTGTTTGCGGAGCTTATCCGGGCTTTGGGGGAGTTTGGTAAAGAGATCCGGGTTCTGGCGTCTTTTTCTGGGTTTAATTCGGCCATTGTGGGCCTCTGGAGGTGTTTGGGTCCGTGTTCCGGGCTCTGGGGGTGTCTGGTAAAGAGATCCGGGTTCTGGCGTCTTTTTCCGGGTTCAATTCGGCCGTTGTGGGCCTCTGGAGGTGTTTGGTGCCGTGTTCCGGGCTCTGGGGGTGTTTGGTAAAGAGATCGGGGTTCTGGCGTCTTTTTCCGGGTTTAATTCGGCCGTTGTGGGCCTCTGGAGGTGTTTGGGTCCGTGTTCCGGGCTCTGGGGGTGTCTGGTAAAGAGATCCGGGTTCTGGCGTCTTTTTCCGGGTTCAATTCGGCCGTTGTGGGCCTCTGGAGGTGTTTGGTGCCGTGTTCCGGGCTCTGGGGGTGTTTGGTAAAGAGATCCGGGTTCTGGCGTCTTTTTCCGGGTTTAATTCGGCCGTTGTGGGCCTCTGGAGGTGTCTGGGACCGTGTTCCGGGCTCTGGGGGTGTCTGGTAAAGAGATCCGGGTTCTGGCGTCTTTTTCCGGGTTTAATTCGGCCGTTGTGGGCCTCTGGAGGTGTTTGGTGCCGTGTTCCGGGCTCTGGGGGTGTCTGGTAAAGAGATCCGGGTTCTGGCGTCTTTTTCCGGGTTTAATTCGGCCGTTGTGGGCCCCTGGAGGTGTTTGCGGACCTCCTGGATGAAAAAGACTTTAATTTTCTGACTTAAAATACGGAGTTAAAGTTTCCAGTCGGGACGATAAGGAGGGCAAAAAAACCCGGACTTTTTTGGCTCCGCCAGAAACTAAGTTTTTTTCGGACAATGCAAAGGAAAGCCCTAAAAAATCCTGGGCATTTTTGGATCGCTTCGATAAAATTTTTTTTAGCTCACATCACTGGGCCACCAGGTCGCAGATTTCAGAAACCTGGTTTTCGGAAACAGATCTCCAGGACGGGGCCCCGAGCTTCGGGGGGAGCGTTCCCCAGCTGGACCTAAGCATAGTGGGCCAGGCCCCGGGCGGAAAGAGGCTCCTGGAGCCGAGATACGGGGGTGGCTCCCCGCGCGACTAACCCGATTTCGGAGCACTATTTTCGGACAGTGATGGCAGAGCAGCGGGTGTACTGGATGGAGGAAAATAACAGCTCCAGAGACCGGCAGATCCCAGACCATGTCCCAGAACGGCACACTATTCCCGGACAGTGATGGCAGACCAGCAGGTGTACCCCATGGATGAGTACAGAGTTCCAGAGAGCGGCAGAACCCAGACCATGTCCCAGAACGGCACACTATTCTCGGACAGTGATGGCAGACCAGCAGGTGTACCGCATGGATGAATACAGAGTTCCAGAGAGCGTGATAGGGTTAGGGTTAGGGTTAGGGGTTAAAGGGTTGGGACAGCGGTCCTAAGACCACTGTCAGTGCACGGTCCATCGTCAGGCCCGGCTCCGAGGACCCAAAAGTAAACACAGAATCAAGTTTCCCTTAGTCCCAGTTACCCACAGACATGGCGCCTCCACTTTCTCCATCACTCTGATGTCGCGTCTTCAACTCCGTCCGGGTACCTCTGCTCGCCTTAGCCGTGGTGCTGGTGCTGGTGCAGGTGCCTTCTCCCTCCGTGATGTGGACCGGAAGAACTGCGCTCCTCACCTCAGCATCCGCAGCCTCGCAGTCACCCATGGCACCCGGCTCGCTCACGTCCATAATCTGCTCACTCGTTGCTCCGCCATCTTTGTTAGCATTTCACCGCATGTTGGGCTCGATTAGCCTCATTAGCTTTGGGCTAACTTAGCCACAAAAGCACTTAGCTTAGGAAAAAATCGGCGAAAAGGTTTTCTTTACCGTTTATTTTCTCCAGCAGGAACATGGGAACAAGCACAAAATAACACCGCAACGTTTCGGTCTCAACTAGACCTTCTTCAGGCAGGTTTAAAAAGTGTGCATTTAACAAAACAGCGGAGCTCGTGCCGGGGACTCCTTTCCCTCCGGACACGCTGGCGAAAAAGACGTGAGTCGGCGGCGTAGTGATATCGGAGGTGCGGACCGGCACAGCTGGATCTATTTTACCTCACATTCAACACACCACATCGTGATATTTAGCGTTAGCAGGTATTGTATCATTAAAACAATATATTCGCCCTATTCTCGACCGTCCATATCCCTGTGGATTTATAATTATGTATACATTGTCAAGAATAAGCATTGTTTAAATAAAAACGATCACAATCCTGTACACATGAGTGGTGGAATCCTTCAAAGCATGACACAAAGTTAGTATTCAATGCCTGTCAGTAATATTAAACTGAAATTTCACATCCTCTTATTGTGTTCACAGTGCAAAACATCATAAAACAATATATTGGCCGTACTCTCAATCGTGCTTCTTTCTGTGGATCCGTAATTGTGCTTCAATAGAGCGTCGTCCTTAAAGAATAGTGCATACATTTCTAAGAGTCAGCACTGTTTAACAGATTGTAATCCTGTACACACAAGTGATGGAATTATAATAGCATGACACCAGGTAGGCATTCTATGCATGTCAGTAAATTATAACTTAACTATTAAGGTTTGTGAAGGAGTGAGATGTCATAAATCCGCTGTAAAATGTGTTGTTTTATTATGTCCATGCATTAAAGGGCCAGATTAGGCTTGCAAATAATACATTTACTAATGTTGTGTTTAGGAGGGTTAGGGGTTAGAAAATAAATAGTTTTGGATGGACCTGCGAGCAGGACCATCTGTGCACTGTCCAGCACTGCCTCACAGCCCGCAGCTCTTAGTCCTCATTTAAGCCCTTAGGGAACCTGGTGTTTAATTTATTGATCCAGCCCCTCTCCGCTCTCCTCCTCTGGGGAGCGCTCCATCCGGGGTTCATCTGGATCACACACACAGACACAGATTTCCAACTGTGCGAAATAAAATGTGCCACAAGTGGCGTCAGTGTTTTTTTCTTTTTAATGATGTTGTGTTTGTGTTGTGTGAAGCGGGTCGCGATGGTGTTCCCCGTCTCCCCCACATATTGTAATCCACATTGTACACACGTGATGAGGTAAACACAGTTCTTAGACTTGGTGTTTCCCCTGGCTGAGTTCAGGAAAACGTCTCCCGTGCTGTGGCTTTGCAGCCATTTTCTGTGTTTATAAAAGGCATCACTCTGACCTCTCCCCTTAGTGCTGTGCAGAGGTTTTAATTTGGCCTTTACCAGATAATCCAGTAGATTCTTGTTTCTCCTGTAGGCCGGGATGATCCTGTGGTCCTGCAGGACAGAAGACCCTGTGGTGTGGGAGAGGAATCTCCTTCTGCATCCTCTGACCAATGCCATAGTAGAAGGTGAATATGTGGTGACAAAGGGGAGACTGGAGCCCACAGTAATAGGCTTCTTCTCTAGAAATGACCTCTGGCATTTTCTAAGAAAGGTCCTAGAGTACCCCCTGGTGGACAAAGCGTGAAAGAGCACCCCGACTGCAACACGGAAATCCTCTTCTCTGCTGCATATTCTGTGAAACCTCAACAGTTGGGATTTGATTAAGCCAGCATATGTGTGCTTTGGGTGGAAGCTGGTCTTGAAGAGCAGAGCATGTGTGTCTGTCTCCTTAAAAAATACCTTAATGTCCAATGTGTGGGTTTCCTTAAATGTGTTACTTTTAAACGTTGTGGTGTCCAGAAAGTCAACAGAAGTCAAATTGCGGGGCGCCTCCCCGATCCGCGGGTCTCCGGACAGCGTTCGCGTAGGTGTCGCGTGGATAGCGGGGCTGCTGTCGCTGGAAACGTGGCGGTGCGTTCTGCTGAAAGCGGGGCTGTTGCGGCTGGAACTGTTGCGGGGCTCGGCGCTGGTCCTGTGGCGGAGCGTGCTGATTGCGGCGCCTACCGCGTCTGCCGTACTGCACCAGCGTCCACTCGCCTTCATCCTCCCGGCCACGCCCGTACATGTCGCTAGCTAGTGAAGCCTCGTGTTCACTAGCCACGAAAAAAAAGGCGAAGGAAAAGTGGTTCTTTTTACCTTTTATAAACCGGAACAATAACAACAAAAATAAAACAATAAACGGAACAAGTTTAAACAGATTAGCAACGTTTCGGATATAAAGAATATCCTTCCTCAGGCTATAAAACTTGTCAAAAAGTGTGAGCTAAAGATGCGCGCTGTTGTTGTCGCTCTGGTCAGCTCGGTGAAATGACGGTCCGGCTAGGGCGTCGCCAATATGGCGGCCGTGACCTTTCCCCTCCCCGGTTTAGCTGACCAATAGCTGCGCTGAACTACGAATCTCTAGGTGCATCGCATACAGTGAGACGTTCAATGCACCCGTCTCACAATCCGAAATACCAGCATCCTCAAAACCAGAAACATAAATCACATAGTAATAAGGCATAAACATGATAATAACACCAGTAAACATCACACGTATAATTATTAAAAATAGAAACAGTGATGGAATAAAACACACATTTTTGTCAAGAAGCAGAAATATTAGAAATATTTACAACGTACCCACATTCCCAAACAAGTGAATAAAACCCTTTTTCATACATTCATACATTCATACGTGCCGGGGACTCCTTTCCCTCCGGACACGCTGGCGAAAATGACGTGAGTCGGCGGCGTAGTGATATCGGAGGTGCGGACCGGCACAGCTGGATCTATTTTACCTCACATTCAACACACCACATCGTGATATTTAGCGTTAGCAGGTATTGTATCATTAAAACAATATATTCGCCCTATTCTCGACCGTCCATATCCCCGTGGATTTATAATTATGTATACATTGTCAAGAATAAGCATTGTTTAAATAAAAACGATCACAATCCTGTACACATGAGTGGTGGAATCCTTCAAAGCATGACACAAAGTTAGTATTCAATGCCTGTCAGTAATATTAAACTGAAATATCACATCATCTTATTGTGTTCACAGTGCAAAACATCATAAAACAATATATTGGCCGTACTCTCAATCGTGCTTCTTTCTGTGGATCCGTAGGGTTAGGGTTAGGGTTAGGGATTAAAAGATTGTGAAGGTCCTGCGAACAGGACCATCGATGCACAGTCCAGCACCACCCCACTGTCTGCACCTCTCAACCCTCATTGAGGCCTTTAGGATGCAAGGTGTCCAGCTTGTTGATCCACAGCCTCTCAGCTCTCCTCCTCAGGGGAGCACTCCACCTGGGGTTGCACTGGAGAATGCTAGTGGATAAGGATTTCCATCCATGTACTGTGAAATGTGCCACTAATGGCGTCTGTACCTTTTTTCTGTTTGTAATGTTATATTTGTGTTGTGCCATCCTGGTGGCGATGCTGTTGCCCGTCTCCCCCACATACTGCAGGCCACAAGTCTGGCACATAATAAGATAAACACAATTTTTGCATTTGACATGACCCCGAACCATAATGTGGAAGACCTCTTTTGTGCTATGGCTCTGGAGCCATGTCCGCTGCTTAAAATAGTCCACGGGGTTCCTGACTTGTGGAATATATAGAGGTCTTATTTTAGCTTTAACCAAAAAATCCTGCAGATTTCTATTTCTCCGGAAAGCCGGAATAATTCTAAAATCCTGCAGGACGTCCTTGTCTCTGGTGTGGTGAAGGAATCTTTCCCTGCAGCCTCTAACCAAGTCTCTGGTGGACGGTGAGTATGTGGTCACAAAGGTGAGGCTTGAACCAACCATGATGGGCTTTTTAACAAGGAAATTCCTCTGGCACTTTCTAAGGAAAGAGCGAGAGTACCCTCTGCTGGACAAAGCGCGAAACAACACTTTGACAGCAGAATAAAAGTCCACCTCTCTGCTGCAAATTCTATGGAACCTCAACAGCTGAGATTTGATTAAACCAGCGTAAGTGTGCCCGGGATGAAAGCTGGTTTTAAAAAGAAGTGCATGGGTGTCTGTCTCTTTAAAGAAAACTTTAATGTCCAGTCTATGGGTTTCCTTGAATGTAGTGTCTTTAAATGTTGTAGTGTCCAAAAAATCAACTGATGTGGGGCTGCTAGTGGATTTAATGGTGATGGATGGATTAAAGCTGTTGAGGATTCCAAGAAAGATGTCAAAATCCTCTCGCGAGTGGGGCCACACACCCCAGATGTCGTCCAAATATCTGTAGTATTGTGACGGTTTTTTGGGACACATTTTCAGGACTGAGTCCTCCCACTCAGCCATAAAAATATTGGCGTATGCGGGGGCAAACTTCTTCCCCATCGCCGTACCCTTAATTTGCAGAAAAAATTCCCCATTAAATTCAAAATCATTTTGGGTCAGATTAATTTCCAGTAGCTGTAGGAGCTCTTTCTCTGGTCTCTTTTTGTTGGGGTGTTTCCGAAATGCATTTTTAACGGCCTGTATGCCTTCTTTAATGTCAATATTAGTGTAAAGACTATCAATATCAATGGTAAATAAAATGGAGTTATCCGAAATTTGGAGTCCTCTGATTATGTCCACGAAGTGGTACGTGTCCTTAATGTAACTAGGATGTGTGGTCGAGAGAGGATTAAGAAAGTGGTCGATGTACTCAGCCGTGCGGTAGGTCTCGCTGCTACAGTCGGAGACAATAGGACGACCGGGGGGGATCACATACGGTTTGCTCCACTTAGCAGGGTCTTTGTGGAGGGTTAGGGTTAGGGTAGGGTTAGGGTTAGGGAATAAATAGTTTTGGATGGACCTGCGAGCAGGGTTAGGGTTAGGGAATAAATAGTTTTGGATGGACCTGCGAGCAGGACCATCTGTGCACTGTCCAGCACTGCCTCACAGCCCGCAGCTCTTAGTCCTCATTTAAGCCCTTAGGATACCTGGTTTTTAATTTATTGATCCAGCCCCTCTCCGCTCTCCTCCTCTGGGGAGCGCTCCATCCGGGGTTCATCTGGATCACACACACAGACACAGATTTCCAACTGTGCGAAATAAAATGTGCCACAAGTGGCGTCAGTGTTTTTTTCTTTTTAATGATGTTGTGTTTGTGTTGTGTGAAGCGGGTCGCGATGGTGTTCCCCGTCTCCCCCACATATTGAAATCCACATTGTACACACGTGATGAGGTAAACACAGTTCTTAGACTTGGTGTTTCCCCTGGCTGAGTTCAGGAAAACGTCTCCCGTGCTGTGGCTTTGCAGCCATTTTCTGTGTTTATAAAAGGCATCACTCTGACCTCTCCCCTTAGTGCTGTGCAGAGGTTTTAATTTGGCCTTTACCAGATAATCCAGTAGATTCTTGTTTCTCCTGTAGGCCGGGATGATCCTGTGGTCCTGCAGGACAGAAGACCCTGTGGTGTGGGAGAGGAATCTCCTTCTGCATCCTCTGACCAATGCCATGGTGGAAGGTGAATACGTGGTGACAAAGGGGAGACTGGAGCCCACAGTAATAGGCTTCTTCTCTAGAAATGACCTCTGGCATTTTCTGAGAAAGGTCCTAGAGTACCCCCTGGTGGACAAAGCGTGAAAGAGCACCCCGACTGCAACACGGAAATCCTCCTCTCTGCTGCATATTCTGTGAAACCTCAACAGTTGGGATTTGATTAAGCCAGCATATGTGTGCTTTGGGTGGAAGCTGGTCTTGAAGAGCAGAGCATGTGTGTCTGTCTCCTTAAAAAATACCTTAATGTCCAATGTGTGGGTTTCCTTAAATGTGTTACTTTTAAACGTTGTGGTGTCCAGAAAGTCAACAGAAGTCAAATTGTCGGTGGATTTAATTTTAATAGACTGATTGTGATTGTTGAGGGTGCACAGAAACACTTCAAAATCCTCCCTCGAGTGGGGCCACACACCCCAGATGTCGTCCAAATATCTATAATAATGCAGTGGCTTTTTAGGACATATTTTCAGGACTGATTCCTCCCACTCAGCCATAAAAATGTTAGCGTATGCAGGAGCAAACTTCTTCCCCATCGCTGTACCCTTGATTTGAAGGAAAAATTCCCCATTAAATTCAAAATCATTTTGGGTCAGATTGATCTCCAGTAACTGTAATAATTCTTTTTCTGGTCGCTTTTTGTCGGGGTGTTTCCGAAATGAATTCTTAACGGCCTGCATGCCTTCTTTTATGTCAATGTTTGTATAGAGACTATCAATATCTATGGTGAATAAAATTGAGTTGTCCGGAATGCGGAGTCTTTTAATTATCTCTACAAAGTGGTACGTGTCCTTTATGTAACTCGGGTGTGTGGTCGACAGAGGATTCAAAAAGTGGTCGAGGTACTCTGCAGTGTGATAAGTCTCACTGCTGCAGTCAGACACGATGGGCCTGCCGGGAGGGATTTCATGTGGTTTACTCCACTTGGCAGGGTCCTTGTGTATTTTGGGCAGCAGGGTTAGGGTTAGGGTTAGGGAATAAATAGTTTTGGATGGACCTGCGAGCAGGACCATCTGTGCACTGTCCAGCACTGCCTCACAGCCCGCAGCTCTTAGTCCTCATTTAAGCCCTTAGGATACCTGGTTTTTAATTTATTGATCCAGCCCCTCTCCGCTCTCCTCCTCTGGGGAGCGCTCCATCCGGGGTTCATCTGGATCACACACACAGACACAGATTTCCAACTGTGCGAAATAAAATGTGCCACAAGTGGCGTCAGTGTTTTTTTCTTTTTAATGATGTTGTGTTTGTGTTGTGTGAAGCGGGTCGCGATGGTGTTCCCCGTCTCCCCCACATATTGAAATCCACATTGTACACACGTGATGAGGTAAACACAGTTCTTAGACTTGGTGTTTCCCCTGGCTGAGTTCAGGAAAACGTCTCCCGTGCTGTGGCTTTGCAGCCATTTTCTGTGTTTATAAAAGGCATCACTCTGACCTCTCCCCTTAGTGCTGTGCAGAGGTTTTAATTTGGCCTTTACCAGATAATCCAGTAGATTCTTGTTTCTCCTGTAGGCCGGGATGATCCTGTGGTCCTGCAGGACAGAAGACCCTGTGGTGTGGGAGAGGAATCTCCTTCTGCATCCTCTGACCAATGCCATGGTGGAAGGTGAATACGTGGTGACAAAGGGGAGACTGGAGCCCACAGTAATAGGCTTCTTCTCTAGAAATGACCTCTGGCATTTTCTGAGAAAGGTCCTAGAGTACCCCCTGGTGGACAAAGCGTGAAAGAGTACCCCGACTGCAGCACGGAAATCCTCTTCTCTGCTGCATATTCTGTGAAACCTCAACAGTTGGGATTTGATTAAGCCAGCATATGTGTGCTTTGGGTGGAAGCTGGTCTTGAAGAGCAGAGCATGTGTGTCTGTCTCCTTAAAAAATACCTTAATGTCCAATGTGTGGGTTTCCTTAAATGTCTTACTTTTAAACGTTGTGGTGTCCAGAAAGTCAACAGAAGTCAAATTGTCGGTGGATTTAATTTTAATAGACTGATTGTGATTGTTGAGGGTGCACAGAAACACTTCAAAATCCTCCCTCGAGTGGGGCCACACACCCCAGATGTCGTCCAAATATCTATAATAATGCAGTGGCTTTTTAGGACATATTTTCAGGACTGATTCCTCCCACTCAGCCATAAAAATGTTAGCGTATGCAGGAGCAAACTTCTTCCCCATCGCTGTACCCTTGATTTGAAGGAAAAATTCCCCATTAAATTCAAAATCATTTTGGGTCAGATTGATCTCCAGTAACTGTAATAATTCTTTTTCTGGTCGCTTTTTGTCGGGGTGTTTCCGAAATGAATTCTTAACGGCCTGCATGCCTTCTTTTATGTCAATGTTTGTATAGAGACTATCAATATCTATGGTGAATAAAATTGAGTTGTCCGGAATGCGGAGTCTTTTAATTATCTCTACAAAGTGGTACGTGTCCTTTATGTAACTCGGGTGTGTGGTCGACAGAGGATTCAAAAAGTGGTCGAGGTACTC
Organism: Gasterosteus aculeatus; assembly: GCF_964276395.1. Lineage (NCBI taxonomy): Eukaryota > Metazoa > Chordata > Actinopteri > Perciformes > Gasterosteidae > Gasterosteus > Gasterosteus aculeatus. The sequence continues at coordinate 53,497 of NC_135708.1, read as the reverse complement.
TGCAGTGTGATAAGTCTCACTGCTGCAGTCAGTGTAATGGGAAAATGATATGTGACCCTTTTAAATGCTTCATTTGTATAACCAGTTTATTAGTTGCAAGTGCTTAGATCACAAAGGCCCCGACATACGAACTGATGTCTCCCACTTGGATTAGATGTTTCCAGCGGCATAGCTGTAGAGACTGAACAAAGTGTTCGTTATGTCTATGACCACCTTTGTTTAAGCATGTTGGGAGAGCAAGGACACGGTCAAAGAACTGATGTCTGGTTCACATGCGCAAGGTGTTCCCAGTACCCTGGCGGTAGAGACTCAACAAGATGGTTAACGGTTTCTGTTGACGCCACCGATATCTAAACTTAGGTATAAGAACTGCCTCGAGGTGTTGGGAGGAAAAAGGAGGTTCTTGACAGTCTACTGACCACGTAGCTGTTGTGACCCTTTTTCCCTTGCAAGGAAATAAACGGAGAAAAGACATACTTGACTCATAGCCTTTGATTCTTACTTAACGATTGTCTGTGCAAAATCTTCCACCACAATTTGGTGTCAAAAGTGGGATCGTTTGAAGCTCCGTCGGGACTCCGAGGACGTCCGGGAAGGGACCCCTTCAGGATCCACCAAACGTGATTCTGCCCTATACCTCATCACACTCAGAGAGAGGGGACCGGCGAACAAAAGAGACCTGATTGGCTTCAACACGATCCGATGAGGAAGATTTTCACACGAATCGGGTAAGAAGTTGCTAGTCTGATTTTCAAACGGGGCTTCCTGAATTATAACGGGTGATAACAGATTACAAAGACGGGTATTTAGTACTTTGGGATTTTTTTAAAATTATTTTTTCTCTCTCTTCTTAGAAAATCCAAATTTCGGTTATTTAGGGTTAGGGGTTAGGGTTAGGGTTAGGGTTAGGGGTTAGGGGTGAAAGGGTTGGGACAGCGGTCCGAAGACCACTGTCGGTGCACGGTCCATCAAACCGGACAGGTCCCGCAGTCCCGAACATCCACGCAGCCTCCTGTTGTCCTCCGTCTCCAGCCTCCAGCTTTCTATTATTAAACTGTTATTTATTTGTTAAAAGTAAACACGAAGCCGTCACCTTCATCAGCAGCCGTCCGTGTTGCGGTTTAGCTGACGCTGCACCTGGAGCGGTCTCAGCGGCGTGGCTCGGTTAGCAGGTCATCGTGTGTGCGTCGTCTCTCTCCTCTCTCCGGTCCCCTTGCTTCGATGTTATTGCATCGTCATACGTCGTGCCGCATTCGCGTTCGCTTCATGTTGTGCGTAGTACGCCTCAATGTCTATGGACTCGCTAGCGGGCTGTGCTAGGATAGCCTCAGTTAGCTTATGGGCCCGCTTAGCATTAGCATTTAGCTCCAGCATGACTTAGCTTTTAGCAAAAAAAACGGAGAAAGGATTGTTCTTTGCCGTTTATTTTTCTTGAGTCCGACAAAACATGAGAATCTTCTTACTGTACATCCAACGTTTCGACCAGGTTTAGGTCTTCTTCAGGGACAATAAACAGCAGTTAGCGGCTACATAACGGGAGCCAAGGACGGGGAGATGTTACTCCACCAACAGTCCAGGAGAGAGAGAGAGAGAAGAAGAAGCGGAGCCAATGATAATATAGCTGGGTATGACGACATCCGGTCACCTTCCGGTGTCTCATCTAAAAACACACTGATAGATACAAACCACTGAAGAATGGGTCCATTGCCCTTCAATGTTGCCTTCAAGCATAAAGTCATCCCTATTGGCGTTATCAATACAGTGCATTATAATAATTATACATTTGTCATACCTTCACCAGAGTTGCAAACATTACTAGGAATCAAATTGTGCTTCATTTTGAGCTACGTCCTGTATATAAAAATGCATAACATTCTGGGAGTTAACTTTGTCTCTTAAATAATTGCAAACAGTATTGTACACACAGATGAAGAATCCTAATAGCAGGAATACATATTAAAGTATGAAATAGTCCATGTTAGTGGATTGCAGGTGAGTCACTGTGGTTGTGATTAGGGCTTAAAACCTCTGTGGTTAGGCTTAGGGACAGGAACATCGGGGACCGCACAGACGTCCAGCGAAGACAGGACCCAGACCGGCGAGGCACTGGCTGGTTAGGGGTGAAAGGGTTGGGACAGCGGTCCGAAGACCACTGTCGGTGCACGGTCCATCAAACCGGACAGGTCCCGCAGTCCCGAACATCCACGCAGCCTCCTGTTGTCCTCCGTCTCCAGCCTCCAGTTTTCTATTATTAAACTGTTATTTATTTGTTAAAAGTAAACACGAAGCCGTCACCTTCATCAGCAGCCGTCCGTGTTGCGGTTTAGCTGACGCTGCACCTGGAGCGGTCTCAGCGGCGTGGCTCGGTTAGCAGGTCATCGTGTGTGCGTCGTCTCTCTCCTCTCTCCGGTCCCCTTGCTTCGATGTTATTGCATCGTCATACGTCGTGCCGCATTCGCGTTCGCCTCATGTTGTGCGTGGTACGCCTCAATGTCTATGGACTCGCTAGCGGGCTGTGCTAGGATAGCCTCAGTTAGCTTATGGGCCCGCTTAGCATTAGCATTTAGCTCCAGCATGACTTAGCTTTTAGGAAAAAAAACGGAGAAAGGATTGTTCTTTGCCGTTTATTTTTCTTGAGTCCGACAAAACATGAGAATCGTCTTACTGTACATCCAACGTTTCGACCAGGTTTAGGTCTTCTTCAGGGACAATAAACAGCAGTTAGCGGCTACATAACGGGAGCCAAGGACGGGGAGATGTTACTCCACCAACAGTCCAGGAGAGAGAGAGAGAGAAGAAGAAGCGGAGCCAATGATAATAGAGCTGGGTATGACGACATCCGGTCACCTTCCGGTGTCTCATCTAAAAACACACTGATAGATACAAACCACTGAAGAATGGGTCCATTGCCCTTCAATGTTGCCTTCAAGCATAAAGTCATCCCTATTGGCGTTATCAATACAGTGCATTATAATAATTATACATTTGTCATACCTTCACCAGAGTTGCAAACATTACTAGGAATCAAATTGTGCTTCATTTTGAGCTACGTCCTGTATATAAAAATGCATAACATTCTGGGAGTTAACTTTGTCTCTTAAATAATTGCAAACAGTATTGTACACACAGATGAAGAATCCTAATAGCAGGAATACATATTAAAGTATGAAATAGTCCATGTTAGTGGATTGCAGGTGAGTCACTGTGGTTGTGATTAGGGCTTAAAACCTCTGTGGTTAGGCTTAGGGACAGGAACATCGGGGACCGCACAGACGTCCAGCGAAGACAGGACCCAGACCGGCGAGGCACTGGCTGGTTAGGGGTGAAAGGGTTGGGACAGCGGTCCGAAGACCACTGTCGGTGCACGGTCCATCAAACCGGACAGGTCCCGCAGTCCCGAACATCCACGCAGCCTCCTGTTGTCCTCCGTCTCCAGCCTCCAGTTTTCTATTATTAAACTGTTATTTATTTGTTAAAAGTAAACACGAAGCCGTCACCTTCATCAGCAGCCGTCCGTGTTGCGGTTTAGCTGACGCTGCACCTGGAGCGGTCTCAGCGGCGTGGCTCGGTTAGCAGGTCATCGTGTGTGCGTCGTCTCTCTCCTCTCTCCGGTCCCCTTGCTTCGATGTTATTGCATCGTCATACGTCGTGCCGCATTCGCGTTCGCCTCATGTTGTGCGTGGTACGCCTCAATGTCTATGGACTCGCTAGCGGGCTGTGCTAGGATAGCCTCAGTTAGCTTATGGGCCCGCTTAGCATTAGCATTTAGCTCCAGCATGACTTAGCTTTTAGCAAAAAAAACGGAGAAAGGATTGTTCTTTGCCGTTTATTTTTCTTGAGTCCGACAAAACATGAGAATCGTCTTACTGTACATCCAACGTTTCGACCAGGTTTAGGTCTTCTTCAGGGACAATAAACAGCAGTTAGCGGCTACATAACGGGAGCCAAGGACGGGGAGATGTTACTCCACCAACAGTCCAGGAGAGAGAGAGAGAGAAGAAGAAGCGGAGCCAATGATAATAGAGCTGGGTATGACGACATCCGGTCACCTTCCGGTGTCTCATCTAAAAACACACTGATAGATACAAACCACTGAAGAATGGGTCCATTGCCCTTCAATGTTGCCTTCAAGCATAAAGTCATCCCTATTGGCGTTATCAATACAGTGCATTATAATAATTATACATTTGTCATACCTTCACCAGAGTTGCAAACATTACTAGGAATCAAATTGTGCTTCATTTTGAGCTACGTCCTGTATATAAAAATGCATAACATTCTGGGAGTTAACTTTGTCTCTTAAATAATTGCAAACAGTATTGTACACACAGATGAAGAATCCTAATAGCAGGAATACATATTAAAGTATGAAATAGTCCATGTTAGTGGATTGCAGGTGAGTCACTGTGGTTGTGATTAGGGCTTAAAACCTCTGTGGTTAGGCTTAGGGACAGGAACATCGGGGACCGCACAGACGTCCAGCGAAGACAGGACCCAGACCGGCGAGGCACTGGCTGGTTAGGGGTGAAAGGGTTGGGACAGCGGTCCGAAGACCACTGTCGGTGCACGGTCCATCAAACCGGACAGGTCCCGCAGTCCCGAACATCCACGCAGCCTCCTGTTGTCCTCCGTCTCCAGCCTCCAGTTTTCTATTATTAAACTGTTATTTATTTGTTAAAAGTAAACACGAAGCCGTCACCTTCATCAGCAGCCGTCCGTGTTGCGGTTTAGCTGACGCTGCACCTGGAGCGGTCTCAGCGGCGTGGCTCGGTTAGCAGGTCATCGTGTGTGCGTCGTCTCTCTCCTCTCTCCGGTCCCCTTGCTTCGATGTTATTGCATCGTCATACGTCGTGCCGCATTCGCGTTCGCCTCATGTTGTGCGTGGTACGCCTCAATGTCTATGGACTCGCTAGCGGGCTGTGCTAGGATAGCCTCAGTTAGCTTATGGGCCCGCTTAGCATTAGCATTTAGCTCCAGTATGACTTAGCTTTTAGCAAAAAAAACGGAGAAAGGATTGTTCTTTGCCGTTTATTTTTCTTGAGTCCGACAAAACATGAGAATCGTCTTACTGTACATCCAACGTTTCGACCAGGTTTAGGTCTTCTTCAGGGACAAGGGTTAGGGTTAGGGTTAGGGTTAGGGGTTAGGGTTAGGGTTAGGGGTTAGGGGTGAAAGGGTTGGGACAGCGGTCCGAAGACCACTGTCGGTGCACGGTCCATCAAACCGGACAGGTCCCGCAGTCCCGAACATCCACGCAGCCTCCTGTTGTCCTCCGTCTCCAGCCTCCAGCTTTCTATTATTAAACTGTTATTTATTTGTTAAAAGTAAACACGAAGCCGTCACCTTCATCAGCAGCCGTCCGTGTTGCGGTTTAGCTGACGCTGCACCTGGAGCGGTCTCAGCGGCGTGGCTCGGTTAGCAGGTCATCGTGTGTGCGTCGTCTCTCTCCTCTCTCCGGTCCCCTTGCTTCGATGTTATTGCATCATCATACGTCGTGCCGCATTCGCGTTCGCCTCATGTTGTGCGTAGTACGCCTCAATGTCTATGGACTCGCTAGCGGGCTGTGCTAGGATAGCCTCAGTTAGCTTATGGGCCCGCTTAGCATTAGCATTTAGCTCCAGCATGACTTAGCTTTTAGCAAAAAAAAACGGAGAAAGGATTGTTCTTTGCCGTTTATTTTTCTTGAGTCCGACAAACATGAGAATCGTCTTACTGTACATCCAACGTTTCGACCAGGTTTAGGTCTTCTTCAGGGACAATAAACAGCAGTTAGCGGCTACATAACGGGAGCCAAGGACGGGGAGATGTTACTCCACCAACAGTCCAGGAGAGAGAGAGAGAAGAAGAAGCGGAGCCAATGATAATACAGCTGGGTATGACGACATCCGGTCACCTTCCGGTGTCTCATCTAAAAACACACTGATAGATACAAACCACGGAAGAATGGGTCCATTGCCCTTCAATGTTGCCTTCAAGCATAAAGTCATCCCTATTGGCGTTATCAATACAGTGCATTATAATAATTATACATTTGTCATACCTTCACCAGAGTTGCAAACATTACTAGGAATCAAATTGTGCTTCATTTTGAGCTACGTCCTGTATATAAATATGCATAACATTCTGGGAGTTAACTTTGTCTCTTAAATAATTGCAAACAGTATTGTAGGGTTAGGGTTAGGGTTAGGGTTAGGGAATAAATAGTTTTGGATGGACCTGCGAGCAGGACCATCTGTGCACTGTCCAGCACTGCCTCACAGCCCGCAGCTCTTAGTCCTCATTTAAGCCCTTAGGGAACCTGGTGTTTAATTTATTGATCCAGCCCCTCTCCGCTCTCCTCCTCTGGGGAGCGCTCCATCCGGGGTTCATCTGGATCACACACACAGACACAGATTTCCAACTGTGCGAAATAAAATGTGCCACAAGTGGCGTCAGTGTTTTTTTCTTTTTAATGATGTTGTGTTTGTGTTGTGTGAAGCGGGTCGCGATGGTGTTCCCCGTCTCCCCCACATATTGTAATCCACATTGTGCACACGTGATGAGGTAAACACAGTTCTTAGACTTGGTGTTTCCCCTGGCTGAGTTCAGGAAAACGTCTCCCGTGCTGTGGCTTTGCAGCCATTTTCTGTGTTTATAAAAGGCATCACTCTGACCTCTCCCCTTAGTGCTGTGCAGAGGTTTTAATTTGGCCTTTACCAGATAATCCAGTAGATTCTTGTTTCTCCTGTAGGCCGGGATGATCCTGTGGTCCTGCAGGACAGAAGACCCTGTGGTGTGGGAGAGGAATCTCCTTCTGCATCCTCTGACCAATGCCATGGTGGAAGGTGAATACGTGGTGACAAAGGGGAGACTGGAGCCCACAGTAATAGGCTTCTTCTCTAGAAATGACCTCTGGCATTTTCTAAGAAAGGTCCTAGAGTACCCCCTGGTGGACAAAGCGTGAAAGAGCACCCCGACTGCAACACGGAAATCCTCTTCTCTGCTGCATATTCTGTGAAACCTCAACAGTTGGGATTTGATTAAGCCAGCATATGTGTGCTTTGGGTGGAAGCTGGTCTTGAAGAGCAGAGCATGTGTGTCTGTCTCCTTAAAAAATACCTTAATGTCCAATGTGTGGGTTTCCTTAAATGTGTTACTTTTAAACGTTGTGGTGTCCAGAAAGTCAACAGAAGTCAAATTGTCGGTGGATTTAATTTTAATAGACTGATTGTGATTGTTGAGGGTGCACAGAAACACTTCAAAATCCTCCCTCGAGTGGGGCCACACACCCCAGATGTCGTCCAAATATCTATAATAATGCAGTGGCTTTTTAGGACATATTTTCAGGACTGATTCCTCCCACTCAGCCATAAAAATGTTAGCGTATGCAGGAGCAAACTTCTTCCCCATCGCTGTACCCTTGATTTGAAGGAAAAATTCCCCATTAAATTCAAAATCATTTTGGGTCAGATTGATCTCCAGTAACTGTAATAATTCTTTTTCTGGTCGCTTTTTGTCGGGGTGTTTCCGAAATGAATTCTTAACGGCCTGCATGCCTTCTTTTATGTCAATGTTTGTATAGAGACTATCAATATCTATGGTGAATAAAATTGAGTTGTCCGGAATGCGGAGTCTTTTAATTATCTCTACAAAGTGGTACGTGTCCTTTATGTAACTCGGGTGTGTGGTCGACAGAGGATTCAAAAAGTGGTCGAGGTACTCTGCAGTGTGATAAGTCTCGCTGCTGCAGTCAGACACGATGGGCCTGCCGGGAGGGATTTCATGTGGTTTACTCCACTTGGCAGGGTCCTTGTGTATTTTGGGCAGCATATAGAATAATCTGGCTCTAGGTACAGCGTCACCCATTAAATAATGCTTTTGTTTCAGATTAATAAACTTCTTCTCATGTAGAGTTAGGATGATTTTATTTACAATCGGGACAGTGTTTGGATAAATGGGGTGGGTCAATTTGGTGTAGTATTTGGGATCATTAAGCTGTCTGTAGCCTTCCCATAAATATTGCTCCCTGTCCAAGATCACTATAGAGCTGCCCTTATCTGCTGGTTTAATAACTATGTGTTTGTTATTAACTAGTTCATCAAGTGCCCGCACTTCCTCCCTACTGAGGTTAGGAGGCACGTGATGAATTTTGAAGCGTGTGTTAAAATACCGAATGTCTGATTGTATTAGAGCAGTTATGGTGTGTGGTATTTGTGCCTGTACAGGAGCCCAGGACGATTTATAAATGAACGGGAGTCGTTCACACTCTCTCGAGTTTTCAAAATAAGCCGCCAGCTTTAACCTCCTGTGATACTGCTGTAGATCAAAGCGGCTCTGCTCTACAATCTGTTTATTAGTTCCCTTAGTGGGAATGAAATTTAACCCCCTGCCAAGGAGAGTGCGCTGTGCTTCAGTGAGTTTAAAGTGCTTAGTGAGGTTGATAACTAACTTATCCCCCTCCTGAGTAGGCAGGTTTATGGGGACAATTAGTTTAAGTAGTGAACCCAATTGTCAAATATGCGGGCAGCTGTGGCTCGGGTCCAGTGGATGTGATCCGGACCTGTGTGAAAGAGACCTGCTGGCAGCGCTGGGATGTACTCACACATTCTCGCAATAGCAGTGTTCAGATGTGTGAGGCGCAGTTTCTCCTTCGGGGGAAGATCTCCGGAGAAGTTGACCTGTGGCACAAAAACGTCAGCAGATGGAAAAGTCAGTCTAACGCTTCGGAGGGCCCTCTGCAGCTGTTTGATGGCCGTCTCCTGCGTTTTTTGGACCCGGTTATTAATGCCGAAGGCCAAAATGACCTTCTGCACCGTGACCTCCGAGGTCGTCTTGTTCATCAGGAGATCTGCGTTCCTGAAGGTGCCCCCTGGAAAAGCATCCACCTGCAGATCCTCGATGTTGTGGGCTGGCAGTTTGTACACATTGGAGTCTCCAATGATGAGCCACTTCTTGGTCACATGGAGACTCCAATCCTGTGCCTTCCGCGCGGTGGACTGGTGTCTGCATGGTCGCTGAGCTCCCTGCGGTGTCTGCAGGCCGGAAGTGGGAGTGGCCACCGGCCGGATCAGCTGGGTCTGCACCGCTGTCCTCAACCTGGTGGTGCTGATGGGCGTTAAGGGAACGTGCCTCACGTCCCTCTGCATTCGGGACCACGGCTCTCTCGCCTCCTGCTGCACCAGCTCCTCCAGGTTCCTCTGGGAGAACTCCACCTCGTCCGTGTTCGGGGCCACACACGGATTGCGCGGTGCGAAGGACCATACAGCAGATATTGAGGGCGTCGCTGCCGCCGGTGGAGGTGTCGGCGGTGATGTCGCTGCTGATGATGGCGCTGTTGCTGCCGCCTCCTCCGCCTCCGTCTCTGCTGCTGCTGCTGCCTCCGCTGAAGCCACTGACGACGAGCTGGGTGAAAGTTCTATTGTGAACTGTGGTCTGCGAAAGTTCAGTCTCTGTGGCCGGGGCAGCTGGGAAGACGGAGTGGGTGAAACCACCTGTTGTGAGCCCCCTGCCGACTGTGGCGTGTCGGGGGAGAGGGTGTCAGAGTTGAAACTAACCTCGATCGGGAAGTCTAAGAGGTTCTGGATCAGAGGAGGAGTGCTGGGCCGCCGTTCTGCCGTCACTGGTGAGGAGGGCGTCACCAGCGCCGCCGCTGGAGCATGCGGTCCCGCGTGGACCTGGGCCGCCGTCGTGGTGATGACAGGTGCCACAGGTGCTGCTGCTGCTGCGGCGGGCTGAGGTGAGTCTGGGCGTCTCTGGGCCTCGATAGTGTGTGTGGGCGGTGCGTTTACCGGTTCCGCTCTGGCCACAGGTCTCACTCGCCTCAGGGGATGACTCGCCGGGTCGGTCTGGGCCGCTGGTGCTGCTGTTGTCGCCGGCGCCGCCGCTGCAGGGGCCTGTATTGGCTCATCTACCGCCAGACCGGCCATCCAGTCCACAATTGTCTCTCTGGCCTCTTTTAATGTGTCCGGGCCGAGTCTGCGGCCAAACTGCCTTTTGGCCCAGGCCGCCGCCACCTCGAACGGGTCACTCCACTCAGGACTATTGAGTCTGTGAAGGTTCCGGATTTCCTCCTTTATCACAGACTCATAGTGGTCCTGTAAAATGACCAACGCAGTGTGCTCCCAGTTCTTAGCGTTGCCGTCAATAAGCATCTGTGTGGCCGTGTTGGGAATAGCCGGCTTAATGAATGCGGCTAACTGCTGGGTCATTCTAGAGATCGTGACCGGTGGATGTGTTATAACAATGTTGGAAAAATGATGTGCCGCTTTAATGATCTTATGGAGGATCCGGCATTTAACAGTGAAAAGTGGGTCGTCAGATCTGGGCCTATTAGGGTTAGGGTTAGGGTTAGGGGTTAGGGTTAGGGGTTAGGGTTAGGGTTAGGGAATAAATAGTTTTTGAGGGACCTGCAAGCAGGACCATCTGTGCACTGTCCAGCACTGCCTCACAGCCCGCAGCTCTTAGTCCTCATTTAAACCCTTAGGATACCTGGTGTTTAATTTATTGATCCAGCCCCTCTCCGCTCTCCTCCTCTGGGGAGCGCTCCATCCGGGGTTCATCTGGATCACACACACAGACACAGATTTCCAACCGTGCGAAATAAAATGTGCCACAAGTGGCGTCAGTGTTTTTTTCTTTTTAATGATGTTGTGTTTGTGTTGTGTGAAGCGGGTCGCGATGGTGTTCCCCGTCTCCCCCACATATTGTAATCCACATTGTACACACGTGATGAGGTAAACACAGTTCTTAGACTTGGTGTTTCCCCTGGCTGAGTTCAGAAAAACATCTCCCGTGCTGTGGCTTTGCAGCCATTTTCTGTGTTTAAAAAAGACATCACTCTGACCTCTCCCCTTAGTGCTGTGCAGAGGTTTTAATTTGGCCTTTACCAGATAATCCAGTAGATTCTTGTTTCTCCTGTAGGCCGGGATGATCCTGTGGTCCTGCAGGACAGAAGACCCTGTGGTGTGGGAGAGGAATCTCCTTCTGCATCCTCTGACCAATGCCATAGTAGAAGGTGAATATGTGGTGACAAAGGGGAGACTGGAGCCCACAGTAATAGGCTTCTTCTCTAGAAATGACCTCTGGCATTTTCTAAGAAAGGTCCTAGAGTACCCCCTGGTGGACAAAGCGTGAAAGAGCACCCCGACTGCAACACGGAAATCCTCCTCTCTGCTGCATATTCTGTGAAACCTCAACAGTTGGGATTTGATTAAGCCAGCATATGTGTGCTTTGGGTGGAAGCTGGTCTTGAAGAGCAGAGCATGTGTGTCTGTCTCCTTAAAAAATACCTTAATGTCCAATGTGTGGGTTTCCTTAAATGTGTTACTTTTAAACGTTGTGGTGTCCAGAAAGTCAACAGAAGTCAAATTGTCGGTGGATTTAATTTTAATAGACTGATTGTGATTGTTGAGGGTGCACAGAAACACTTCAAAATCCTCCCTCGAGTGGGGCCACACACCCCAGATGTCGTCCAAATATCTATAATAATGCAGTGGCTTTTTAGGACATATTTTCAGGACTGATTCCTCCCACTCAGCCATAAAAATGTTAGCGTATGCGGGAGCAAACTTCTTCCCCATCGCTGTACCCTTGATTTGAAGGAAAAATTCCCCATTAAATTCAAAATCATTTTGGGTCAGATTGATCTCCAGTAACTGTAATAATTCTTTTTCTGGTCGCTTTTTGTCGGGGTGTTTCCGAAATGAATTCTTAACGGCCTGCATGCCTTCTTTTATGTCAATGTTTGTATAGAGACTATCAATATCTATGGTGAATAAAATTGAGTTGTCCGGAATGCGGAGTCTTTTAATTATCTCTACAAAGTGGTACGTGTCCTTTATGTAACTCGGGTGTGTGGTCGACAGAGGATTCAAAAAGTGGTCGAGGTACTCTGCAGTGTGATAAGTCTCGCTGCTGCAGTCAGACACGATGGGCCTGCCGGGAGGGATTTCATGTGGTTTACTCCACTTGGCAGGGTCCTTGTGTATTTTGGGCAGCATATAGAATAATCTGGCTCTAGGTACAGCGTCACCCATTAAATAATGCTTTTGTTTCAGATTAATAAACTTCTTCTCATGTAGAGTTAGGATGATTTTGTTTACAATCGGGACAGTGTTTGGATAAATGGGGTGGGTCAATTTGGTGTAGTATTTGGGATCATTAAGCTGTCTGTAGCCTTCCCATAAATATTGCTCCCTGTCCAAGATCACTATAGAGCTGCCCTTATCTGCTGGTTTAATAACTATGTGTTTGTTATTAACTAGTTCATCAAGTGCCCGCACTTCCTCCCTACTGAGGTTAGGCGGCACGTGGTGAATTTTGAAGCGTGTGTTAAAATACCGAATGTCTGATTGTATTAGAGCAGTTATGGTGTGTGGTATTTGTGCCTGTACAGGAGCCCAGGACGATTTATAAATGAACGGGAGTCGTTCACACTCACTCGAGTTTTCAAAATAAGCCGCCAGCTTTAACCTCCTGTGATACTGCTGTAGATCAAAGCGGCTCTGCTCTACAATCTGTTTATTAGTTCCCTTAGTGGGAATGAAATTTAACCCCCTGCCAAGGAGAGTGCGCTGTGCTTCAGTGAGTTTAAAGTGCTTAGTGAGGTTGATGACTAACTTATCCCCCTCCTGAGTAGGCAGGTTTATGGGGACAATTAGTTTAAGTAGTGAACCCAATTGTCAAATATGCGGGCAGCTGTGGCTCGGGTCCAGTGGATGTGATCCGGACCTGTGTGAAAGAGACCTGCTGGCAGCGCTGGGATGTACTCACACATTCTCGCAATAGCAGTGTTCAGATGTGTGAGGCGCAGTTTCTCCTTCGGGGGAAGATCTCCGGAGAAGTTGACCTGTGGCACAAAAACGTCAGCAGATGGAAAAGTCAGTCTAACGCTTCGGAGGGCCCTCTGCAGCTGTTTGATGGCCGTCTCCTGCGTTTTTTGGACACGGTTGTTGATGCCGAAGGCCAAAATGACCTTCTGCACCGTGACCTCAGAGGTCGTCTTGTTCATCAGGAGATCTGCGTTCCTGAAGGTGCCCCCTGGAAAAGCATCCACCTGCAGATCCTCGATGTTGTGGGCTGGCAGTTTGTACACATTGGAGTCTCCAATGATGAGCCACTTCCTGGTCACATGGAGACTCCAATCCTGTGCCTTCCGCGCGGTGGACTGGTGTCTGCATGGTCGCTGAGCTCCCTGCGGTGTCTGCAGGCCGGAAGTGGGAGTGGCCACCGGCCGGATCAGCTGGGTCTGCACCGCTGTCCTCAACCTGGTGGTGCTGATGGGCGTTAAGGGAACGTGCCTCACGTCCCTCTGCATCTGGGACCACGGCTCTCTCGCCTCCTGCTGCACCAGCTCCTCCAGGTTCCTCTGGGAGAACTCCACCTCGTCCGTGTTCGGGGCCACACACGGATTACGCGGTGCGAAGGACCATACAGCAGATATTGAGGGCGTCGCTGCCGCCGGTGGAGGTGTCTGCGGTGATGGCGCTGCTGATGATGGCGCTGTTGCTGCTGCCTCCTCCGCCTCCGTCTCTGCTGCTGCTGCTGCCTCCGCTGAAGCCACTGACGACGAGCTGGGTGAAAGTTCTATCGTGAACTGTGGTCTACGAAAGTTCAGTCTCTGTGGCCGGGGCAGCTGGGAAGACGGAGTGGGTGAAACCACCTGCTGTGAGCCCCCTGCCGACTGTGGCGTGTCGGGGGAGAGGGTGTCAGAGTTGAAACTAACCTCGATCGGGAAGTCTAAGAGGTTCTGGATCAGTGGAGGAGTGCTGGGCCGCCGTTCTGCCGTCACTGGTGAGGAGGGCGTCACCAGCGCCGCCGTTGGAGCATGCGGTCCCGCGTGGACCTGGGCCGCCGTCGTGGTGATGACAGGTGCCACAGGTGCTGCTGCTGCTGCTGCTGCGGCGGGCTGAGGTGAGTCTGGGCGTCTCTGGGCCTCGATAGTGTGTGTGGGCGGTGCGTTTACCGGTTCCGCTCTGGTCACAGGTCTCACTCGCCTCAGGGGATGACTCGCCGGGTCAGTCTGGGCCGCTGGTGCTGCTGTTGTCGCCGGCGCCGCCGCTGCAGGGGCCTGTATTGGCTCATCTACCGCCAGACCGGCCATCCAGTCCACAATTGTCTCTCTGGCCTCTTTTAATGTGTCCGGGCCGAGTCTGCGGCCAAACTGCCTTTTGGCCCAGGCCGCCGCCACCTCGAACGGGTCACTCCACTCAGGACTATTGAGTCTGTGAAGGTTCCGGATTTCCTCCTTTATCACAGACTCATAGTGGTCCTGTAAAATGACCAACGCAGTGTGCTCCCAGTTCTTAGCGTTGCCGTCAATAAGCATCTGCGTGGCCGTGTTGGGAATAGCTGGCTTAATGAATGCGGCTAACTGCTGGGTCATTCTAGAGATCGTGACCGGTGGGTGTGTTATAACAATGTTAGAAAAGTGATGTGCCGCTTTAATGATCTTATGGAGGATCCGGCATTTAACAGTGAAAAGTGGGTCGTCAGATCTGGGCCTATTCTGAGCGCCCTCATTGTTCTGGTTCTGGTTTCGCTGGTACCGTGTGTTATTGCTATTTACGTTGTTATTGCTATTGCTATTATTATTATAGGGGGCGCGTTGAAAGCGGGAGTCAAAGGACCGGGGCTGTGCGGGTCTTGGACGGGGACCGCGGTTAGCGGGACGTCCCGTGTACCTGTCATCCTGGCCGCCATCATAGCGCCACCGCGGGGCGCCTCCCCGATCCGCGGGTCTCCGGACAGCGTTCGCGTAGGTGTCGCGTGGATAGCGGGGCTGCTGTCGCTGGAAACGTGGCGGTGCGTTCTGCTGAAAGCGGGGCTGTTGCGGCTGGAACTGTTGCGGGGCTCGGCGCTGGTCCTGTGGCGGAGCGTGCTGATTGCGGCGCCTACCGCGTCTGCCGTACTGCACCAGCGTCCACTCGCCTTCATCCTCCCGGCCACGCCCGTACATGTCGCTAGCTAGTGAAGCCTCGTGTTCACTAGCCACGAAAAAAAAGGCGAAGGAAAAGTTGTTCTTTTTACCTTTTATTAACTGGAACAATAACAACAAAAATAAAACAATAAACGGAACAAGTTTAAACAGTTTAGCAACGTTTCGGATATAAAGAATATCCTTCCTCAGGCTATAAAACTTGTAAAAAAGTGTGAGCTAAAGATGCGCGCTGTTGTTGTCGCTCTGGTCAGCTCGGTGACATGACGGTCCGGCTAGGGCGTCGCCAATATGGCGGCCGTGACCTTTCCCCTCTCCGGTGTAGCTGACCAATAGCTGCGCTGAACTACAAATCTCTAGGTGCATCGCATACAGTGAGACGTTCAATGCACCCGTCTCACAATCCGAAATACCAGCATCGTCGAAACCAGAAACATGAATCACTTAGTAATACAGCAAAAACATGATAATAACATCAGCAAACATCATACATAGAATTATTAAAATTAGAAACAGTAATGGAATATGGAATAATACACACATTTTTTCCAATAAGCAGAAATATTTACAATACAACCACACATGATGAAGGGTTAAGATTAGGCATAGGTTATGGAGTGGTTGTGTTTAGGATAAAATAACCGGGTGGGCTGTAAAGGATTAGGTTTAGGCATGGGTTATGGAGTGGTTGTGTTTAGGACAAAATAACAGGGTGGGCTGTATGCGAGAACCGTAGAGACCGCAGGCTGCTCAGCAGGCGGCACGGGCCGGTTAGGGAATAAATAGTTTTTGATGGACCTGCAAGCAGGACCATCTGTGCACTGTCCAGCACTGCCTCACAGCCCGCAGCTCTTAGTCCTCATTTAAACCCTTAGGATACCTGGTGTTTAATTTATTGATCCAGCCCCTCTCCGCTCTCCTCCTCTGGGGAGCGCTCCATCCGGGGTTCATCTGGATCACACACACAGACACAGATTTCCAACCGTGCGAAATAAAATGTGCCACAAGTGGCGTCAGTGTTTTTTTCTTTTTAATGATGTTGTGTTTGTGTTGTGTGAAGCGGGTCGCGATGGTGTTCCCCGTCTCCCCCACATATTGTAATCCACATTGTACACACGTGATGAGGTAAACACAGTTCTTAGACTTGGTGTTTCCCCTGGCTGAGTTCAGAAAAACATCTCCCGTGCTGTGGCTTTGCAGCCATTTTCTGTGTTTAAAAAAGACATCACTCTGACCTCTCCCCTTAGTGCTGTGCAGAGGTTTTAATTTGGCCTTTACCAGATAATCCAGTAGATTCTTGTTTCTCCTGTAGGCCGGGATGATCCTGTGGTCCTGCAGGACAGAAGACCCTGTGGTGTGGGAGAGGAAGGGTTAGGGTTAGGGTTAGGGTTAGGGTTGGGTTAGGTTGTGTGGTGAACGCGGTCCTCCGAAGGGGGCCACGGGGGTACTGGCACAAGGGGGACCATGGTTAAAAAGGTTTTTTTTTAGAAAAATTAAAACTGGAATAAAACAGATAAAAAACAGGGGGAGAGGTTTAAAAAGAAGGGGGGAAAAAAATGAGGAATAAAACAAGGCTGTATAATAGGCTGGCAGAGGCAGTGGTGGCTGGGCAGGAGGAGAGGGAGGGAAATAAATCGTCAAAAATAAGGGATAAAAAGAGATAAGAATGTGAGCTAAAAGGGAGGGGGGGGGGGCTGTTTTGGTGGGGGAAGGAATATGAGTGGAATGGGAAAAAGAAAGATAAACTGAAACACCGGTGTAGGGTTAGGGTTAGGGTTAGGGTTAGGGTTAGGGTTAGGGGGTTAGGGTTAGGGTTAGGGTTAGGGTTAGGGGGTTAGGGTTAGGGTTAGGGTTAGGGAATAAATAGTTTTGGATGGACCTGCGAGCAGGACCATCTGTGCACTGTCCAGCACTGCCTCACAGCCCGCAGCTCTTAGTCCTCATTTAAGCCCTTAGGATACCTGGTTTTTAATTTATTGATCCAGCCCCTCTCCGCTCTCCTCCTCTGGGGAGCGCTCCATCCGGGGTTCATCTGGATCACACACACAGACACAGATTTCCAACCGTGCGAAATAAAATGTGCCACAAGTGGCGTCAGTGTTTTTTTCTTTTTAATGATGTTGTGTTTGTGTTGTGTGAAGCGGGTCGCGATGGTGTTCCCCGTCTCCCCCACATATTGTAATCCACATTGTACACACGTGATGAGGTAAACACAGTTCTTAGACTTGGTGTTTCCCCTGGCTGAGTTCAGGAAAACGTCTCCCGTGCTGTGGCTTTGCAGCCATTTTCTGTGTTTATAAAAGGCATCACTCTGACCTCTCCCCTTAGTGCTGTGCAGAGGTTTTAATTTGGCCTTTACCAGATAGTCCAGTAAATTCTTGTTTCTCCTGTAGGCCGGGATGATCCTGTGGTCCTGCAGGACAGAAGACCCTGTGGTGTGGGAGAGGAATCTCCTTCTGCATCCTCTGACCAATGCCATGGTGGAAGGTGAATACGTGGTGACAAAGGGGAGACTGGAGCCCACAGTAATAGGCTTCTTCTCTAGAAATGACCTCTGGCATTTTCTAAGAAAGGTCCTAGAGTACCCCCTGGTGGACAAAGCGTGAAAGAGCACCCCGACTGCAACACGGAAATCCTCCTCTCTGCTGCATATTCTGTGAAACCTCAACAGTTGGGATTTTATTAAGCCAGCATATGTGTGCTTTGGGTGGAAGCTGGTCTTGAAGAGCAGAGCATGTGTGTCTGTCTCCTTAAAAAATACCTTAATGTCCAATGTGTGGGTTTCCTTAAATGTGTTACTTTTAAACGTTGTGGTGTCCAGAAAGTCAACAGAAGTCAAATTGTCGGTGGATTTAATTTTAATAGACTGATTGTGATTGTTGAGGGTGCACAGAAACACTTCAAAATCCTCCCTCGAGTGGGGCCACACACCCCAGATGTCGTCCAAATATCTATAATAATGCAGTGGCTTTTTAGGACATATTTTCAGGACTGATTCCTCCCACTCAGCCATAAAAATGTTAGCGTATGCAGGAGCAAACTTCTTCCCCATCGCTGTACCCTTGATTTGAAGGAAAAATTCCCCATTAAATTCAAAATCATTTTGGGTCAGATTGATCTCCAGTAACTGTAATAATTCTTTTTCTGGTCGCTTTTTGTCGGGGTGTTTCCGAAATGAATTCTTAACGGCCTGCATGCCTTCTTTTATGTCAATGTTTGTATAGAGACTATCAATATCTATGGTGAATAAAACTGAGTTGTCCGGAATGCGGAGTCTTTTAATTATCTCTACAAAGTGGTACGTGTCCTTTATGTAACTCGGGTGTGTGGTCGACAGAGGATTCAAAAAGTGGTCGAGGTACTCTGCAGTGTGATAAGTCTCGCTGCTGCAGTCAGACACGATGGGCCTGCCGGGAGGGATTTCATGTGGTTTACTCCACTTGGCAGGGTCCTTGTGTATTTTGGGCAGCATATAGAATAATCTGGCTCTAGGTACAGCGTCACCCATTAAATAATGCTTTTGTTTCAGATTAATAAACTTCTTCTCATGTAGAGTTAGGATGATTTTATTTACAATCGGGACAGTGTTTGGATAAATGGGGTGGGTCAATTTGGTGTAGTATTTGGGATCATTAAGCTGTCTGTAGCCTTCCCATAAATATTGCTCCCTGTCCAAGATCACTATAGAGCTGCCCTTATCTGCTGGTTTAATAACTATGTGTTTGTTATTAACTAGTTCATCAAGTGCCCGCACTTCCTCCCTACTGAGGTTAGGCGGCACGTGGTGAATTTTGAAGCGTGTGTTAAAATACCGAATGTCTGATTGTATTAGAGCAGTTATGGTGTGTGGTATTTGTGCCTGTACAGGAGCCCAGGACGATTTATAAATGAACGGGAGTCGTTCACACTCTCTCGAGTTTTCAAAATAAGCCGCCAGCTTTAACCTCCTGTGATACTGCTGTAGATCAAAGCGGCTCTGCTCTACAATCTGTTTATTAGTTCCCTTAGTGGGAATGAAATTTAACCCCCTGCCAAGGAGAGTGCGCTGTGCTTCAGTGAGTTTAAAGTGCTTAGTGAGGTTGATGACTAACTTCTCCCCCTCCTGAGTAGGCAGGTTTATGGGGACAATTAGTTTAAGTAGTGAACCCAATTGTCAAATATGCGGGCAGCTGTGGCTCGGGTCCAGTGGATGTGATCCGGACCTGTGTGAAAGAGACCTGCTGGCAGCGCTGGGATGTACTCACACATTCTCGCAATAGCAGTGTTCAGATGTGTGAGGCGCAGTTTCTCCTTCGGGGGAAGATCTCCGGAGAAGTTGACCTGTGGCACAAAAACGTCAGCAGATGGAAAAGTCAGTCTAACGCTTCGGAGGGCCCTCTGCAGCTGTTTGATGGCCGTCTCCTGCGTTTTTTGGACACGGTTGTTGATGCCGAAGGCCAAAATGACCTTCTGCACCGTGACCTCAGAGGTCGTCTTGTTCATCAGGAGATCTGCGTTCCTGAAGGTGCCCCCTGGAAAAGCATCCACCTGCAGATCCTCGATGTTGTGGGCTGGCAGTTTGTACACATTGGAGTCTCCAATGATGAGCCACTTCCTGGTCACATGGAGACTCCAATCCTGTGCCTTCCGCGCGGTGGACTGGTGTCTGCATGGTCGCTGAGCTCCCTGCGGTGTCTGCAGGCCGGAAGTGGGAGTGGCCACCGGCCGGATCAGCTGGGTCTGCACCGCTGTCCTCAACCTGGTGGTGCTGATGGGCGTTAAGGGAACGTGCCTCACGTCCCTCTGCATCTGGGACCACGGCTCTCTCGCCTCCTGCTGCACCAGCTCCTCCAGGTTCCTCTGGGAGAACTCCACCTCGTCCGTGTTCGGGGCCACACACGGATTACGCGGTGCGAAGGACCATACAGCAGATATTGAGGGCGTCGCTGCCGCCGGTGGAGGTGTCGGCGGTGATGTCGCTGCTGATGATGGCGCTGTTGCTGCTGCCTCCTCCGCCTCCGTCTCTGCTGCTGCAGCCTCCTCCGCCTCCGTCTCTGCTGCTGCTGCTGCCTCCGCTGAAGCCACTGACGACGAGCTGGGTGAAAGTTCTATTGTGAACTGTGGTCTGCGAAAGTTCAGTCTCTGTGGCCGGGGCAGCTGGGAAGACGGAGTGGGTGAAACCACCTGCTGTGAGCCCCCTGCCGACTGTGGCGTGTCGGGGGAGAGGGTGTCAGAGTTGAAACTAACCTCGATCGGGAAGTCTAACAGGTTCTGGATCAGTGGAGGAGTGCTGGGCCGCCGTTCTGCCGTCACTGGTGAGGAGGGCGTCACCAGCACCGCCGCTGGAGCATGCGGTCCCGCGTGGACCTGGGCCGCCGTCGTGGTGATGACAGGTGCCACAGGTGCTGCTGCTGCTGCTGCTGCTGCGGCGGGCTGAGGTGAGTCTGGGCGTCTCTGGGCCTCGATAGTGTGTGTGGGCGGTGCGTTTACCGGTTCCGCTCTGGCCACAGGTCTCACTCGCCTCAGGGGATGACTCGCCGGGTCAGTCTGGGCCGCTGGTGCTGCTGTTGTCGCCGGCGCCGCCGCTGCAGGGGCCTGTATTGGCTCATCTACCGCCAGACCGGCCATCCAGTCCACAATTGTCTCTCTGGCCTCTTTTAATGTGTCCGGGCCGAGTCTGCGGCCAAACTGCCTTTTGGCCCAGGCTGCCGCCACCTCAAACGGGTCACTCCACTCTGGACTATTGAGTCTGTGAAGGTTCCGGATTTCCTCCTTTATCACAGACTCATAGTGGTCCTGTAAAATGACCAACGCAGTGTGCTCCCAGTTCTTAGCGTTGCCGTCAATAAGCATCTGCGTGGCCGTGTTGGGAATAGCCGGCTTAATGAATGCGGCTAACTGCTGGGTCATTCTAGAGATCGTGACCGGTGGGTGTGTTATAACAATGTTAGAAAAATGATGTGCCGCTTTAATGATCTTATGGAGGATCCGGCATTTAACAGTGAAAAGTGGGTCGTCAGATCTGGGCCTATTCTGAGCGCCCTCATTGTTCTGGTTCTGGTTTCGCTGGTACCGTGTGTTATTGCTATTTACGTTGCTATTGTTATTGCTATTATTATTATAGGGGGGGCGTTGAAAGCGGGAGTCGAAGGACCGGGGCTGTGCGGGTCTTGGACGGGGACCGCGGTTAGCGGGACGTCCCGTGTACCTGTCATCCTGGCCGCCATCATAGCGCCACCGCGGGGCGCCTCCCCGATCCACGGGTCTCCGGACAGCGTTCGCGTAGGTGTCGCGTGGATAGCGGGGCTGCTGTCGCTGGAAACGTGGCGGTGCGTTCTGCTGAAAGCGGGGCTGTTGCGGCTGGAACTGTTGCGGGGCTCGGCGCTGGTCCTGTGGCGGAGCGTGCTGATTGCGGCGCCTACCGCGTCTGCCGTACTGCACCAGCGTCCACTCGCCTTCATCCTCCCGGCCACGCCCGTACATGTCGCTAGCTAGTGAAGCCTCGTGTTCACTAGCCACGAAAAAAAGGCGAAGGAAAAGTTGTTCTTTTTACCTTTTATTAACTGGAACAATAGCAACAAAAATAAAACAATAAACGGAACAAGTTTAAACAGTTTAGCAACGTTTCGGATATAAAGAATATCCTTCCTCAGGCTATAAAACTTGTAAAAAAGTGTGAGCTAAAGATGCGCGCTGTTGTTGTCGCTCTGGTCAGCTCGGTGACATGACGGTCCGGCTAGGGCGTCGCCAATATGGCGGCCGTGACCTTTCCCCTCCCCGGTGTAGCTGACCAATAGCTGCGCTGAACTACAAATCTCTAGGTGCATCGCATACAGTGAGACGTTCAATGCACCCGTCTCACAATCCGAAATACCAGCATCGTCGAAACCAGAAACATGAATCACTTAGTAATACAGCAAAAACATGATAATAACATCAGCAAACATCATACATTGAATTATTAAAATTAGAAACAGTAATGGAATATGGAATAATACACACATTTTTTAAATAAGCAGAAATATTTACAATACAACCACACATGATGAAGGGTTAAGATTAGGCATAGGTTATGGAGTGGTTGTGTTTAGGAAAAAATAACCGGGTGGGCTGTATAGGATTAGGTTTAGGCATGGGTTATGGAGTGGTTGTGTTTAGGACAAAATGACAGGGTGGGCTGTATAAGAGAACCGTAGAGACCGCAGGCTGCTCAGCAGGCGGCACGGGCCGGTTAGGGAATAAATAGTTTTGGATGGACCTGCGAGCAGGACCATCTGTGCACTGTCCAGCACTGCCTCACAGCCCGCAGCTCTTAGTCCTCATTTAAGCCCTTAGGATACCTGGTTTTTAATTTATTGATCCAGCCCCTCTCCGCTCTCCTCCTCTGGGGAGCGCTCCATCCGGGGTTCATCTGGATCACACACACAGACACAGATTTCCAACCGTGCGAAATAAAATGTGCCACAAGTGGCGTCAGTGTTTTTTTCTTTTTAATGATGTTGTGTTTGTGTTGTGTGAAGCGGGTCGCGATGGTGTTCCCCGTCTCCCCCACATATTGTAATCCACATTGTACACACGTGATGAGGTAAACACAGTTCTTAGACTTGGTGTTTCCCCTGGCTGAGTTCAGGAAAACGTCTCCCGTGCTGTGGCTTTGCAGCCATTTTCTGTGTTTATAAAAGGCATCACTCTGACCTCTCCCCTTAGTGCTGTGCAGAGGTTTTAATTTGGCCTTTACCAGATAGTCCAGTAAATTCTTGTTTCTCCTGTAGGCCGGGATGATCCTGTGGTCCTGCAGGACAGAAGACCCTGTGGTGTGGGAGAGGAATCTCCTTCTGCATCCTCTGACCAATGCCATGGTGGAAGGTGAATACGTGGTGACAAAGGGGAGACTGGAGCCCACAGTAATAGGCTTCTTCTCTAGAAATGACCTCTGGCATTTTCTAAGAAAGGTCCTAGAGTACCCCCTGGTGGACAAAGCGTGAAAGAGCACCCCGACTGCAACACGGAAATCCTCCTCTCTGCTGCATATTCTGTGAAACCTCAACAGTTGGGATTTGATTAAGCCAGCATATGTGTGCTTTGGGTGGAAGCTGGTCTTGAAGAGCAGAGCATGTGTGTCTGTCTCCTTAAAAAATACCTTAATGTCCAATGTGTGGGTTTCCTTAAATGTGTTACTTTTAAACGTTGTGGTGTCCAGAAAGTCAACAGAAGTCAAATTGTCGGTGGATTTAATTTTAATAGACTGATTGTGATTGTTGAGGGTGCACAGAAACACTTCAAAATCCTCCCTCGAGTGGGGCCACACACCCCAGATGTCGTCCAAATATCTATAATAATGCAGTGGCTTTTTAGGACATATTTTCAGGACTGATTCCTCCCACTCAGCCATAAAAATGTTAGCGTATGCAGGAGCAAACTTCTTCCCCATCGCTGTACCCTTGATTTGAAGGAAAAATTCCCCATTAAATTCAAAATCATTTTGGGTCAGATTGATCTCCAGTAACTGTAATAATTCTTTTTCTGGTCGCTTTTTGTCGGGGTGTTTCCGAAATGAATTCTTAACGGCCTGCATGCCTTCTTTTATGTCAATGTTTGTATAGAGACTATCAATATCTATGGTGAATAAAATTGAGTTGTCCGGAATGCGGAGTCTTTTAATTATCTCTACAAAGTGGTACGTGTCCTTTATGTAACTCGGGTGTGTGGTCGACAGAGGATTCAAAAAGTGGTCGAGGTACTCTGCAGTGTGATAAGTCTCGCTGCTGCAGTCAGACACGATGGGCCTGCCGGGAGGGATTTCATGTGGTTTACTCCACTTGGCAGGGTCCTTGTGTATTTTGGGCAGCATATAGAATAATCTGGCTCTAGGTACAGCGTCACCCATTAAATAATGCTTTTGTTTCAGATTAATAAACTTCTTCTCATGTAGAGTTAGGATGATTTTATTTACAATCGGGACAGTGTTTGGATAAATGGGGTGGGTCAATTTGGTGTAGTATTTGGGATCATTAAGCTGTCTGTAGCCTTCCCATAAATATTGCTCCCTGTCCAAGATCACTATAGAGCTGCCCTTATCTGCTGGTTTAATAACTATGTGTTTGTTATTAACTAGTTCATCAAGTGCCCGCACTTCCTCCCTACTGAGGTTAGGCGGCACGTGGTGAATTTTGAAGCGTGTGTTAAAATACCGAATGTCTGATTGTATTAGAGCAGTTATGGTGTGTGGTATTTGTGCCTGTACAGGAGCCCAGGACGATTTATAAATGAACGGGAGTCGTTCACACTCTCTCGAGTTTTCAAAATAAGCCGCCAGCTTTAACCTCCTGTGATACTGCTGTAGATCAAAGCGGCTCTGCTCTACAATCTGTTTATTAGTTCCCTTAGTGGGAATGAAATTTAACCCCCTGCCAAGGAGAGTGCGCTGTGCTTCAGTGAGTTTAAAGTGCTTAGTGAGGTTGATGACTAACTTCTCCCCCTCCTGAGTAGGCAGGTTTATGGGGACAATTAGTTTAAGTAGTGAACCCAATTGTCAAATATGCGGGCAGCTGTGGCTCGGGTCCAGTGGATGTGATCCGGACCTGTGTGAAAGAGACCTGCTGGCAGCGCTGGGATGTACTCACACATTCTCGCAATAGCAGTGTTCAGATGTGTGAGGCGCAGTTTCTCCTTCGGGGGAAGATCTCCGGAGAAGTTGACCTGTGGCACAAAAACGTCAGCAGATGGAAAAGTCAGTCTAACGCTTCGGAGGGCCCTCTGCAGCTGTTTGATGGCCGTCTCCTGCGTTTTTTGGACACGGTTGTTGATGCCGAAGGCCAAAATGACCTTCTGCACCGTGACCTCAGAGGTCGTCTTGTTCATCAGGAGATCTGCGTTCCTGAAGGTGCCCCCTGGAAAAGCATCCACCTGCAGATCCTCGATGTTGTGGGCTGGCAGTTTGTACACATTGGAGTCTCCAATGATGAGCCACTTCCTGGTCACATGGAGACTCCAATCCTGTGCCTTCCGCGCGGTGGACTGGTGTCTGCATGGTCGCTGAGCTCCCTGCGGTGTCTGCAGGCCGGAAGTGGGAGTGGCCACCGGCCGGATCAGCTGGGTCTGCACCGCTGTCCTCAACCTGGTGGTGCTGATGGGCGTTAAGGGAACGTGCCTCACGTCCCTCTGCATCTGGGACCACGGCTCTCTCGCCTCCTGCTGCACCAGCTCCTCCAGGTTCCTCTGGGAGAACTCCACCTCGTCCGTGTTCGGGGCCACACACGGATTACGCGGTGCGAAGGACCATACAGCAGATATTGAGGGCGTCGCTGCCGCCGGTGGAGGTGTCGGCGGTGATGTCGCTGCTGATGATGGCGCTGTTGCTGCTGCCTCCTCCGCCTCCGTCTCTGCTGCTGCAGCCTCCTCCGCCTCCGTCTCTGCTGCTGCTGCTGCCTCCGCTGAAGCCACTGACGACGAGCTGGGTGAAAGTTCTATTGTGAACTGTGGTCTGCGAAAGTTCAGTCTCTGTGGCCGGGGCAGCTGGGAAGACGGAGTGGGTGAAACCACCTGCTGTGAGCCCCCTGCCGACTGTGGCGTGTCGGGGGAGAGGGTGTCAGAGTTGAAACTAACCTCGATCGGGAAGTCTAACAGGTTCTGGATCAGTGGAGGAGTGCTGGGCCGCCGTTCTGCCGTCACTGGTGAGGAGGGCGTCACCAGCACCGCCGCTGGAGCATGCGGTCCCGCGTGGACCTGGGCCGCCGTCGTGGTGATGACAGGTGCCACAGGTGCTGCTGCTGCTGCTGCTGCTGCGGCGGGCTGAGGTGAGTCTGGGCGTCTCTGGGCCTCGATAGTGTGTGTGGGCGGTGCGTTTACCGGTTCCGCTCTGGCCACAGGTCTCACTCGCCTCAGGGGATGACTCGCCGGGTCAGTCTGGGCCGCTGGTGCTGCTGTTGTCGCCGGCGCCGCCGCTGCAGGGGCCTGTATTGGCTCATCTACCGCCAGACCGGCCATCCAGTCCACAATTGTCTCTCTGGCCTCTTTTAATGTGTCCGGGCCGAGTCTGCGGCCAAACTGCCTTTTGGCCCAGGCTGCCGCCACCTCAAACGGGTCACTCCACTCTGGACTATTGAGTCTGTGAAGGTTCCGGATTTCCTCCTTTATCACAGACTCATAGTGGTCCTGTAAAATGACCAACGCAGTGTGCTCCCAGTTCTTAGCGTTGCCGTCAATAAGCATCTGCGTGGCCGTGTTGGGAATAGCCGGCTTAATGAATGCGGCTAACTGCTGGGTCATTCTAGAGATCGTGACCGGTGGGTGTGTTATAACAATGTTAGAAAAATGATGTGCCGCTTTAATGATCTTATGGAGGATCCGGCATTTAACAGTGAAAAGTGGGTCGTCAGATCTGGGCCTATTCTGAGCGCCCTCATTGTTCTGGTTCTGGTTTCGCTGGTACCGTGTGTTATTGCTATTTACGTTGCTATTGTTATTGCTATTATTATTATAGGGGGGGCGTTGAAAGCGGGAGTCGAAGGACCGGGGCTGTGCGGGTCTTGGACGGGGACCGCGGTTAGCGGGACGTCCCGTGTACCTGTCATCCTGGCCGCCATCATAGCGCCACCGCGGGGCGCCTCCCCGATCCACGGGTCTCCGGACAGCGTTCGCGTAGGTGTCGCGTGGATAGCGGGGCTGCTGTCGCTGGAAACGTGGCGGTGCGTTCTGCTGAAAGCGGGGCTGTTGCGGCTGGAACTGTTGCGGGGCTCGGCGCTGGTCCTGTGGCGGAGCGTGCTGATTGCGGCGCCTACCGCGTCTGCCGTACTGCACCAGCGTCCACTCGCCTTCATCCTCCCGGCCACGCCCGTACATGTCGCTAGCTAGTGAAGCCTCGTGTTCACTAGCCACGAAAAAAAGGCGAAGGAAAAGTTGTTCTTTTTACCTTTTATTAACTGGAACAATAGCAACAAAAATAAAACAATAAACGGAACAAGTTTAAACAGTTTAGCAACGTTTCGGATATAAAGAATATCCTTCCTCAGGCTATAAAACTTGTAAAAAAGTGTGAGCTAAAGATGCGCGCTGTTGTTGTCGCTCTGGTCAGCTCGGTGACATGACGGTCCGGCTAGGGCGTCGCCAATATGGCGGCCGTGACCTTTCCCCTCCCCGGTGTAGCTGACCAATAGCTGCGCTGAACTACAAATCTCTAGGTGCATCGCATACAGTGAGACGTTCAATGCACCCGTCTCACAATCCGAAATACCAGCATCGTCGAAACCAGAAACATGAATCACTTAGTAATACAGCAAAAACATGATAATAACATCAGCAAACATCATACATTGAATTATTAAAATTAGAAACAGTAATGGAATATGGAATAATACACACATTTTTTAAATAAGCAGAAATATTTACAATACAACCACACATGATGAAGGGTTAAGATTAGGCATAGGTTATGGAGTGGTTGTGTTTAGGAAAAAATAACCGGGTGGGCTGTATAGGATTAGGTTTAGGCATGGGTTATGGAGTGGTTGTGTTTAGGACAAAATGACAGGGTGGGCTGTATAAGAGAACCGTAGAGACCGCAGGCTGCTCAGCAGGCGGCACGGGCCGGTTAGGGAATAAATAGTTTTGGATGGACCTGCGAGCAGGACCATCTGTGCACTGTCCAGCACTGCCTCACAGCCCGCAGCTCTTAGTCCTCATTTAAGCCCTTAGGATACCTGGTTTTTAATTTATTGATCCAGCCCCTCTCCGCTCTCCTCCTCTGGGGAGCGCTCCATCCGGGGTTCATCTGGATCACACACACAGACACAGATTTCCAACCGTGCGAAATAAAATGTGCCACAAGTGGCGTCAGTGTTTTTTTCTTTTTAATGATGTTGTGTTTGTGTTGTGTGAAGCGGGTCGCGATGGTGTTCCCCGTCTCCCCCACATATTGTAATCCACATTGTACACACGTGATGAGGTAAACACAGTTCTTAGACTTGGTGTTTCCCCTGGCTGAGTTCAGGAAAACGTCTCCCGTGCTGTGGCTTTGCAGCCATTTTCTGTGTTTATAAAAGGCATCACTCTGACCTCTCCCCTTAATGCTGTGCAGAGGTTTTAATTTGGCCTTTACCAGATAGTCCAGTAAATTCTTGTTTCTCCTGTAGGCCGGGATGATCCTGTGGTCCTGCAGGACAGAAGACCCTGTGGTGTGGGAGAGGAATCTCCTTCTGCATCCTCTGACCAATGCCATGGTGGAAGGTGAATACGTGGTGACAAAGGGGAGACTGGAGCCCACAGTAATAGGCTTCTTCTCTAGAAATGACCTCTGGCATTTTCTAAGAAAGGTCCTAGAGTACCCCCTGGTGGACAAAGCGTGAAAGAGCACCCCGACTGCAACACGGAAATCCTCCTCTCTGCTGCATATTCTGTGAAACCTCAACAGTTGGGATTTGATTAAGCCAGCATATGTGTGCTTTGGGTGGAAGCTGGTCTTGAAGAGCAGAGCATGTGTGTCTGTCTCCTTAAAAAATACCTTAATGTCCAATGTGTGGGTTTCCTTAAATGTGTTACTTTTAAACGTTGTGGTGTCCAGAAAATCAACAGAAGTCAAGTTGTCGGTGGATTTAATTTTAATAGACTGATTGTGATTGTTGAGGGTGCACAGAAACACTTCAAAATCCTCCCTCGAGTGGGGCCACACACCCCAGATGTCGTCCAAATATCTATAATAATGCAGTGGCTTTTTAGGACATATTTTCAGGACTGATTCCTCCCACTCAGCCATAAAAATGTTAGCGTATGCAGGAGCAAACTTCTTCCCCATCGCTGTACCCTTGATTTGAAGGAAAAATTCCCCATTAAATTCAAAATCATTTTGGGTCAGATTGATCTCCAGTAACTGTAATAATTCTTTTTCTGGTCGCTTTTTGTCGGGGTGTTTCCGAAATGAATTCTTAACGGCCTGCATGCCTTCTTTTATGTCAATGTTTGTATAGAGACTATCAATATCTATGGTGAATAAAATTGAGTTGTCCGGAATGCGGAGTCTTTTAATTATCTCTACAAAGTGGTACGTGTCCTTTATGTAACTCGGGTGTGTGGTCGACAGAGGATTCAAAAAGTGGTCGAGGTACTCTGCAGTGTGATAAGTCTCACTGCTGCAGTCAGACACGATGGGCCTGCCGGGAGGGATTTCATGTGGTTTACTCCACTTGGCAGGGTCCTTGTGTATTTTGGGCAGCATATAGAATAATCTGGCTCTAGGTACAGCGTCACCCATTAAATAATGCTTTTGTTTCAGATTAATAAACTTCTTCTCATGTAGAGTTAGGATGATTTTATTTACAATCGGGACAGTGTTTGGATAAATGGGGTGGGTCAATTTGGTGTAGTATTTGGGATCATTAAGCTGTCTGTAGCCTTCCCATAAATATTGCTCCCTGTCCAAGATCACTATAGAGCTGCCCTTATCTGCTGGTTTAATAACTATGTGTTTGTTATTAACTAGTTCATCAAGTGCCCGCACTTCCTCCCTACTGAGGTTAGGCGGCACGTGATGAATTTTGAAGCGTGTGTTAAAATACCGAATGTCTGATTGTATTAGAGCAGTTATGGTGTGTGGTATTTGTGCCTGTACAGGAGCCCAGGACGATTTATAAATGAACGGGAGTCGTTCACACTCTCTCGAGTTTTCAAAATAAGCCGCCAGCTTTAACCTCCTGTGATACTGCTGTAGATCAAAGCGGCTCTGCTCTACAATCTGTTTATTAGTTCCCTTTGTGGGAATGAAATTTAACCCCCTGCCAAGGAGAGTGCGCTGTGCTTCAGTGAGTTTAAAGTTCTTAGTGAGGTTGATGACTAACTTATCCCCCTCCTGAGTAGGCAGGTTTATGGGGACAATTAGTTTAAGTAGTGAACCCAATTGTCAAATATGCGGGCAGCTGTGGCTCGGGTCCAGTGGATGTGATCCGGACCTGTGTGAAAGAGACCTGCTGGCAGCGCTGGGATGTACTCACACATTCTCGCAATAGCAGTGTTCAGATGTGTGAGGCGCAGTTTCTCCTTCGGGGGAAGATCTCCGGAGAAGTTGACCTGTGGCACAAAAACGTCAGCAGATGGAAAAGTCAGTCTAACGCTTCGGAGGGCCCTCTGCAGCTGTTTGATGGCCGTCTCCTGCGTTTTTTGGACACGGTTGTTGATGCCGAAGGCCAAAATGACCTTCTGCACCGTGACCTCAGAGGTCGTCTTGTTCATCAGGAGATCTGCGTTCCTGAAGGTGCCCCCTGGAAAAGCATCCACCTGCAGATCCTCGATGTTGTGGGCTGGCAGTTTGTACACATTGGAGTCTCCAATGATGAGCCACTTCCTGGTCACATGGAGACTCCAATCCTGTGCCTTCCGCGCGGTGGACTGGTGTCTGCATGGTCGCTGAGCTCCCTGCGGTGTCTGCAGGCCGGAAGTGGGAGTGGCCACCGGCCGGATCAGCTGGGTCTGCACCGCTGTCCTCAACCTGGTGGTGCTGATGGGCGTTAAGGGAACGTGCCTCACGTCCCTCTGCATCTGGGACCACGGCTCTCTCGCCTCCTGCTGCACCAGCTCCTCCAGGTTCCTCTGGGAGAACTCCACCTCGTCCGTGTTCGGGGCCACACACGGATTACGCGGTGCGAAGGACCATACAGCAGATATTGAGGGCGTCGCTGCCGCCGGTGGAGGTGTCGGCGGTGATGTCGCTGCTGATGATGGCGCTGTTGCTGCTGCCTCCTCCGCCTCCGTCTCTGCTGCTGCTGCTGCCTCTGCTGAAGCCACTGACGACGAGCTGGGTGAAAGTTCTATCGTGAACTGTGGTCTACGAAAGTTCAGTCTCTGTGGCCGGGGCAGCTGGGAAGACGGAGTGGGTGAAACCACCTGCTGTGAGCCCCCTGCCGACTGTGGCGTGTCGGGGGAGAGGGTGTCAGAGTTGAAACTAACCTCGATCGGGAAGTCTAACAGGTTCTGGATCAGTGGAGGAGTGCTGGGCCGCCGTTCTGCCGTCACTGGTGAGGAGGGCGTCACCAGCGCCGCCGCTGGAGCATGCGGCCCCGCGTGGACCTGGGCCGCCGTCGTGGTGATGACAGGTGCCACAGGTGCTGCTGCTGCTGCGGCGGGCTGAGGTGAGTCTGGGCGTCTCTGGGCCTCGATAGTGTGTGTGGGCGGTGCGTTTACCGGTTCCGCTCTGGCCACAGGTCTCACTCGCCTCAGGGGATGACTCGCCGGGTCAGTCTGGGCCGCTGGTGCTGCTGTTGTCGCCGGCGCCGCCGCTGCAGGGGCCTGTATTGGCTCATCTACCGCCAGACCGGCCATCCAGTCCACAATTGTCTCTCTGGCCTCTTTTAATGTGTCCGGGCCGAGTCTGCGGCCAAACTGCCTTTTGGCCCAGGCTGCCGCCACCTCGAACGGGTCACTCCACTCTGGACTATTGAGTCTGTGAAGGTTCCGGATTTCCTCCATTATCACAGACTCATAGTGGTCCTGTAAAATGACCAACGCAGTGTGCTCCCAGTTCTTGGCGTTGCCTTCAATAAGCATCTGCGTGGCCGTGTTGGGAATAGCCGGCTTAATGAATGCGGCTAACTGCTGGGTCATTCTAGCGATCGTGACCGGTGGATGTGTTATAACAATGTTAGAAAAATGATGTGCCGCTTTAATGATCTTATGAAGGATCCGGCATTTAACAGTGAAAAGTGGGTCGTCAGATCTGGGCCTATTCTGAGCGCCCTCATTGTTCTGGTTCTGGTTTCGCTGGTACCGTGTGTTATTGCTATTTACGTTGCTATTGTTATTGCTATTATTACTATAGGGAGGGCGTTGAAAGCGGGAGTCGAAGGACCGGGGCTGTGCGGGTCTTGGACGGGGACCGCGGTTAGCGGGACGTCCCGTGTACCTGTCATCCTGGCCGCCATCATAGCGCCACCGCGGGGCGCCTCCCCGATCCACGGGTCTCCGGACAGCGTTCGCGTAGGTGTCGCGTGGATAGCGGGGCTGCTGTCGCTGGAAACGTGGCGGTGCGTTCTGCTGAAAGCGGGGCTGTTGCGGCTGGAACTGTTGCGGGGCTCGGCGCTGGTCCTGTGGCGGAGCGTGCTGATTGCGGCGCCTACCGCGTCTGCCGTACTGCACCAGCGTCCACTCGCCTTCATCCTCCCGGCCACGCCCGTACATGTCGCTAGCTAGTGAAGCCTCGTGTTCACTAGCCACGAAAAAAAGGCGAAGGAAAAGTTGTTCTTTTTACCTTTTATTAACTGGAACAATAGCAACAAAAATAAAACAATAAACGGAACAAGTTTAAACAGTTTAGCAACGTTTCGGATATAAAGAATATCCTTCCTCAGGCTATAAAACTTGTAAAAAAGTGTGAGCTAAAGATGCGCGCTGTTGTTGTCGCTCTGGTCAGCTCGGTGACATGACGGTCCGGCTGGGGCGTCGCCAATATGGCGGCCGTGACCTTTCCCCTCTCCGGTGTAGCTGACCAATAGCTGCGCTGAACTACAAATCTCTAGGTGCATCGCATACAGTGAGACGTTCAATGCACCCGTCTCACAATCCGAAATACCAGCATCGTCGAAACCAGAAACATGAATCACTTAGTAATACAGCAAAAACATGATAATAACATCAGCAAACATCATACATTGAATTATTAAAATTAGAAACAGTAATGGAATATGGAATAATACACACATTTTTTCCAATAAGCAGAAATATTTACAATACAACCACACATGATGAAGGGTTAAGATTAGGCATAGGTTATGGAGTGGTTGTGTTTAGGAAAAAATAACCGGGTGGGCTGTATAGGATTAGGTTTAGGCATGGGTTATGGAGTGGTTGTGTTTAGGACAAAATGACAGGGTGGGCTGTATAAGAGAACCGTAGAGACCGCAGGCTGCTCAGCAGGCGGCACGGGCCGGTTAGGGAATAAATAGTTTTGGATGGACCTGCGAGCAGGACCATCTGTGCACTGTCCAGCACTGCCTCACAGCCCGCAGCTCTTAGTCCTCATTTAAGCCCTTAGGATACCTGGTTTTTAATTTATTGATCCAGCCCCTCTCCGCTCTCCTCCTCTGGGGAGCGCTCCATCCGGGGTTCATCTGGATCACACACACAGACACAGATTTCCAACCGTGCGAAATAAAATGTGCCACAAGTGGCGTCAGTGTTTTTTTCTTTTTAATGATGTTGTGTTTGTGTTGTGTGAAGCGGGTCGCGATGGTGTTCCCCGTCTCCCCCACATATTGTAATCCACATTGTACACACGTGATGAGGTAAACACAGTTCTTAGACTTGGTGTTTCCCCTGGCTGAGTTCAGGAAAACGTCTCCCGTGCTGTGGCTTTGCAGCCATTTTCTGTGTTTATAAAAGGCATCACTCTGACCTCTCCCCTTAATGCTGTGCAGAGGTTTTAATTTGGCCTTTACCAGATAGTCCAGTAAATTCTTGTTTCTCCTGTAGGCCGGGATGATCCTGTGGTCCTGCAGGACAGAAGACCCTGTGGTGTGGGAGAGGAATCTCCTTCTGCATCCTCTGACCAATGCCATGGTGGAAGGTGAATACGTGGTGACAAAGGGGAGACTGGAGCCCACAGTAATAGGCTTCTTCTCTAGAAATGACCTCTGGCATTTTCTAAGAAAGGTCCTAGAGTACCCCCTGGTGGACAAAGCGTGAAAGAGCACCCCGACTGCAACACGGAAATCCTCCTCTCTGCTGCATATTCTGTGAAACCTCAACAGTTGGGATTTGATTAAGCCAGCATATGTGTGCTTTGGGTGGAAGCTGGTCTTGAAGAGCAGAGCATGTGTGTCTGTCTCCTTAAAAAATACCTTAATGTCCAATGTGTGGGTTTCCTTAAATGTGTTACTTTTAAACGTTGTGGTGTCCAGAAAATCAACAGAAGTCAAGTTGTCGGTGGATTTAATTTTAATAGACTGATTGTGATTGTTGAGGGTGCACAGAAACACTTCAAAATCCTCCCTCGAGTGGGGCCACACACCCCAGATGTCGTCCAAATATCTATAATAATGCAGTGGCTTTTTAGGACATATTTTCAGGACTGATTCCTCCCACTCAGCCATAAAAATGTTAGCGTATGCAGGAGCAAACTTCTTCCCCATCGCTGTACCCTTGATTTGAAGGAAAAATTCCCCATTAAATTCAAAATCATTTTGGGTCAGATTGATCTCCAGTAACTGTAATAATTCTTTTTCTGGTCGCTTTTTGTCGGGGTGTTTCCGAAATGAATTCTTAACGGCCTGCATGCCTTCTTTTATGTCAATGTTTGTATAGAGACTATCAATATCTATGGTGAATAAAATTGAGTTGTCCGGAATGCGGAGTCTTTTAATTATCTCTACAAAGTGGTACGTGTCCTTTATGTAACTCGGGTGTGTGGTCGACAGAGGATTCAAAAAGTGGTCGAGGTACTCTGCAGTGTGATAAGTCTCACTGCTGCAGTCAGACACGATGGGCCTGCCGGGAGGGATTTCATGTGGTTTACTCCACTTGGCAGGGTCCTTGTGTATTTTGGGCAGCATATAGAATAATCTGGCTCTAGGTACAGCGTCACCCATTAAATAATGCTTTTGTTTCAGATTAATAAACTTCTTCTCATGTAGAGTTAGGATGATTTTATTTACAATCGGGACAGTGTTTGGATAAATGGGGTGGGTCAATTTGGTGTAGTATTTGGGATCATTAAGCTGTCTGTAGCCTTCCCATAAATATTGCTCCCTGTCCAAGATCACTATAGAGCTGCCCTTATCTGCTGGTTTAATAACTATGTGTTTGTTATTAACTAGTTCATCAAGTGCCCGCACTTCCTCCCTACTGAGGTTAGGCGGCACGTGATGAATTTTGAAGCGTGTGTTAAAATACCGAATGTCTGATTGTATTAGAGCAGTTATGGTGTGTGGTATTTGTGCCTGTACAGGAGCCCAGGACGATTTATAAATGAACGGGAGTCGTTCACACTCTCTCGAGTTTTCAAAATAAGCCGCCAGCTTTAACCTCCTGTGATACTGCTGTAGATCAAAGCGGCTCTGCTCTACAATCTGTTTATTAGTTCCCTTTGTGGGAATGAAATTTAACCCCCTGCCAAGGAGAGTGCGCTGTGCTTCAGTGAGTTTAAAGTTCTTAGTGAGGTTGATGACTAACTTATCCCCCTCCTGAGTAGGCAGGTTTATGGGGACAATTAGTTTAAGTAGTGAACCCAATTGTCAAATATGCGGGCAGCTGTGGCTCGGGTCCAGTGGATGTGATCCGGACCTGTGTGAAAGAGACCTGCTGGCAGCGCTGGGATGTACTCACACATTCTCGCAATAGCAGTGTTCAGATGTGTGAGGCGCAGTTTCTCCTTCGGGGGAAGATCTCCGGAGAAGTTGACCTGTGGCACAAAAACGTCAGCAGATGGAAAAGTCAGTCTAACGCTTCGGAGGGCCCTCTGCAGCTGTTTGATGGCCGTCTCCTGCGTTTTTTGGACACGGTTGTTGATGCCGAAGGCCAAAATGACCTTCTGCACCGTGACCTCAGAGGTCGTCTTGTTCATCAGGAGATCTGCGTTCCTGAAGGTGCCCCCTGGAAAAGCATCCACCTGCAGATCCTCGATGTTGTGGGCTGGCAGTTTGTACACATTGGAGTCTCCAATGATGAGCCACTTCCTGGTCACATGGAGACTCCAATCCTGTGCCTTCCGCGCGGTGGACTGGTGTCTGCATGGTCGCTGAGCTCCCTGCGGTGTCTGCAGGCCGGAAGTGGGAGTGGCCACCGGCCGGATCAGCTGGGTCTGCACCGCTGTCCTCAACCTGGTGGTGCTGATGGGCGTTAAGGGAACGTGCCTCACGTCCCTCTGCATCTGGGACCACGGCTCTCTCGCCTCCTGCTGCACCAGCTCCTCCAGGTTCCTCTGGGAGAACTCCACCTCGTCCGTGTTCGGGGCCACACACGGATTACGCGGTGCGAAGGACCATACAGCAGATATTGAGGGCGTCGCTGCCGCCGGTGGAGGTGTCGGCGGTGATGTCGCTGCTGATGATGGCGCTGTTGCTGCTGCCTCCTCCGCCTCCGTCTCTGCTGCTGCTGCTGCCTCTGCTGAAGCCACTGACGACGAGCTGGGTGAAAGTTCTATCGTGAACTGTGGTCTACGAAAGTTCAGTCTCTGTGGCCGGGGCAGCTGGGAAGACGGAGTGGGTGAAACCACCTGCTGTGAGCCCCCTGCCGACTGTGGCGTGTCGGGGGAGAGGGTGTCAGAGTTGAAACTAACCTCGATCGGGAAGTCTAACAGGTTCTGGATCAGTGGAGGAGTGCTGGGCCGCCGTTCTGCCGTCACTGGTGAGGAGGGCGTCACCAGCGCCGCCGCTGGAGCATGCGGCCCCGCGTGGACCTGGGCCGCCGTCGTGGTGATGACAGGTGCCACAGGTGCTGCTGCTGCTGCGGCGGGCTGAGGTGAGTCTGGGCGTCTCTGGGCCTCGATAGTGTGTGTGGGCGGTGCGTTTACCGGTTCCGCTCTGGCCACAGGTCTCACTCGCCTCAGGGGATGACTCGCCGGGTCAGTCTGGGCCGCTGGTGCTGCTGTTGTCGCCGGCGCCGCCGCTGCAGGGGCCTGTATTGGCTCATCTACCGCCAGACCGGCCATCCAGTCCACAATTGTCTCTCTGGCCTCTTTTAATGTGTCCGGGCCGAGTCTGCGGCCAAACTGCCTTTTGGCCCAGGCTGCCGCCACCTCGAACGGGTCACTCCACTCTGGACTATTGAGTCTGTGAAGGTTCCGGATTTCCTCCATTATCACAGACTCATAGTGGTCCTGTAAAATGACCAACGCAGTGTGCTCCCAGTTCTTGGCGTTGCCTTCAATAAGCATCTGCGTGGCCGTGTTGGGAATAGCCGGCTTAATGAATGCGGCTAACTGCTGGGTCATTCTAGCGATCGTGACCGGTGGATGTGTTATAACAATGTTAGAAAAATGATGTGCCGCTTTAATGATCTTATGAAGGATCCGGCATTTAACAGTGAAAAGTGGGTCGTCAGATCTGGGCCTATTCTGAGCGCCCTCATTGTTCTGGTTCTGGTTTCGCTGGTACCGTGTGTTATTGCTATTTACGTTGCTATTGTTATTGCTATTATTACTATAGGGAGGGCGTTGAAAGCGGGAGTCGAAGGACCGGGGCTGTGCGGGTCTTGGACGGGGACCGCGGTTAGCGGGACGTCCCGTGTACCTGTCATCCTGGCCGCCATCATAGCGCCACCGCGGGGCGCCTCCCCGATCCACGGGTCTCCGGACAGCGTTCGCGTAGGTGTCGCGTGGATAGCGGGGCTGCTGTCGCTGGAAACGTGGCGGTGCGTTCTGCTGAAAGCGGGGCTGTTGCGGCTGGAACTGTTGCGGGGCTCGGCGCTGGTCCTGTGGCGGAGCGTGCTGATTGCGGCGCCTACCGCGTCTGCCGTACTGCACCAGCGTCCACTCGCCTTCATCCTCCCGGCCACGCCCGTACATGTCGCTAGCTAGTGAAGCCTCGTGTTCACTAGCCACGAAAAAAAGGCGAAGGAAAAGTTGTTCTTTTTACCTTTTATTAACTGGAACAATAGCAACAAAAATAAAACAATAAACGGAACAAGTTTAAACAGTTTAGCAACGTTTCGGATATAAAGAATATCCTTCCTCAGGCTATAAAACTTGTAAAAAAGTGTGAGCTAAAGATGCGCGCTGTTGTTGTCGCTCTGGTCAGCTCGGTGACATGACGGTCCGGCTGGGGCGTCGCCAATATGGCGGCCGTGACCTTTCCCCTCTCCGGTGTAGCTGACCAATAGCTGCGCTGAACTACAAATCTCTAGGTGCATCGCATACAGTGAGACGTTCAATGCACCCGTCTCACAATCCGAAATACCAGCATCGTCGAAACCAGAAACATGAATCACTTAGTAATACAGCAAAAACATGATAATAACATCAGCAAACATCATACATTGAATTATTAAAATTAGAAACAGTAATGGAATATGGAATAATACACACATTTTTTCCAATAAGCAGAAATATTTACAATACAACCACACATGATGAAGGGTTAAGATTAGGCATAGGTTATGGAGTGGTTGTGTTTAGGAAAAAATAACCGGGTGGGCTGTATAGGATTAGGTTTAGGCATGGGTTATGGAGTGGTTGTGTTTAGGACAAAATGACAGGGTGGGCTGTATAAGAGAACCGTAGAGACCGCAGGCTGCTCAGCAGGCGGCACGGGCCGGTTAGGGAATAAATAGTTTTGGATGGACCTGCGAGCAGGACCATCTGTGCACTGTCCAGCACTGCCTCACAGCCCGCAGCTCTTAGTCCTCATTTAAGCCCTTAGGATACCTGGTTTTTAATTTATTGATCCAGCCCCTCTCCGCTCTCCTCCTCTGGGGAGCGCTCCATCCGGGGTTCATCTGGATCACACACACAGACACAGATTTCCAACCGTGCGAAATAAAATGTGCCACAAGTGGCGTCAGTGTTTTTTTCTTTTTAATGATGTTGTGTTTGTGTTGTGTGAAGCGGGTCGCGATGGTGTTCCCCGTCTCCCCCACATATTGTAATCCACATTGTACACACGTGATGAGGTAAACACAGTTCTTAGACTTGGTGTTTCCCCTGGCTGAGTTCAGGAAAACGTCTCCCGTGCTGTGGCTTTGCAGCCATTTTCTGTGTTTATAAAAGGCATCACTCTGACCTCTCCCCTTAATGCTGTGCAGAGGTTTTAATTTGGCCTTTACCAGATAGTCCAGTAAATTCTTGTTTCTCCTGTAGGCCGGGATGATCCTGTGGTCCTGCAGGACAGAAGACCCTGTGGTGTGGGAGAGGAATCTCCTTCTGCATCCTCTGACCAATGCCATGGTGGAAGGTGAATACGTGGTGACAAAGGGGAGACTGGAGCCCACAGTAATAGGCTTCTTCTCTAGAAATGACCTCTGGCATTTTCTAAGAAAGGTCCTAGAGTACCCCCTGGTGGACAAAGCGTGAAAGAGCACCCCGACTGCAACACGGAAATCCTCCTCTCTGCTGCATATTCTGTGAAACCTCAACAGTTGGGATTTGATTAAGCCAGCATATGTGTGCTTTGGGTGGAAGCTGGTCTTGAAGAGCAGAGCATGTGTGTCTGTCTCCTTAAAAAATACCTTAATGTCCAATGTGTGGGTTTCCTTAAATGTGTTACTTTTAAACGTTGTGGTGTCCAGAAAATCAACAGAAGTCAAGTTGTCGGTGGATTTAATTTTAATAGACTGATTGTGATTGTTGAGGGTGCACAGAAACACTTCAAAATCCTCCCTCGAGTGGGGCCACACACCCCAGATGTCGTCCAAATATCTATAATAATGCAGTGGCTTTTTAGGACATATTTTCAGGACTGATTCCTCCCACTCAGCCATAAAAATGTTAGCGTATGCAGGAGCAAACTTCTTCCCCATCGCTGTACCCTTGATTTGAAGGAAAAATTCCCCATTAAATTCAAAATCATTTTGGGTCAGATTGATCTCCAGTAACTGTAATAATTCTTTTTCTGGTCGCTTTTTGTCGGGGTGTTTCCGAAATGAATTCTTAACGGCCTGCATGCCTTCTTTTATGTCAATGTTTGTATAGAGACTATCAATATCTATGGTGAATAAAATTGAGTTGTCCGGAATGCGGAGTCTTTTAATTATCTCTACAAAGTGGTACGTGTCCTTTATGTAACTCGGGTGTGTGGTCGACAGAGGATTCAAAAAGTGGTCGAGGTACTCTGCAGTGTGATAAGTCTCACTGCTGCAGTCAGACACGATGGGCCTGCCGGGAGGGATTTCATGTGGTTTACTCCACTTGGCAGGGTCCTTGTGTATTTTGGGCAGCATATAGAATAATCTGGCTCTAGGTACAGCGTCACCCATTAAATAATGCTTTTGTTTCAGATTAATAAACTTCTTCTCATGTAGAGTTAGGATGATTTTATTTACAATCGGGACAGTGTTTGGATAAATGGGGTGGGTCAATTTGGTGTAGTATTTGGGATCATTAAGCTGTCTGTAGCCTTCCCATAAATATTGCTCCCTGTCCAAGATCACTATAGAGCTGCCCTTATCTGCTGGTTTAATAACTATGTGTTTGTTATTAACTAGTTCATCAAGTGCCCGCACTTCCTCCCTACTGAGGTTAGGCGGCACGTGATGAATTTTGAAGCGTGTGTTAAAATACCGAATGTCTGATTGTATTAGAGCAGTTATGGTGTGTGGTATTTGTGCCTGTACAGGAGCCCAGGACGATTTATAAATGAACGGGAGTCGTTCACACTCTCTCGAGTTTTCAAAATAAGCCGCCAGCTTTAACCTCCTGTGATACTGCTGTAGATCAAAGCGGCTCTGCTCTACAATCTGTTTATTAGTTCCCTTTGTGGGAATGAAATTTAACCCCCTGCCAAGGAGAGTGCGCTGTGCTTCAGTGAGTTTAAAGTTCTTAGTGAGGTTGATGACTAACTTATCCCCCTCCTGAGTAGGCAGGTTTATGGGGACAATTAGTTTAAGTAGTGAACCCAATTGTCAAATATGCGGGCAGCTGTGGCTCGGGTCCAGTGGATGTGATCCGGACCTGTGTGAAAGAGACCTGCTGGCAGCGCTGGGATGTACTCACACATTCTCGCAATAGCAGTGTTCAGATGTGTGAGGCGCAGTTTCTCCTTCGGGGGAAGATCTCCGGAGAAGTTGACCTGTGGCACAAAAACGTCAGCAGATGGAAAAGTCAGTCTAACGCTTCGGAGGGCCCTCTGCAGCTGTTTGATGGCCGTCTCCTGCGTTTTTTGGACACGGTTGTTGATGCCGAAGGCCAAAATGACCTTCTGCACCGTGACCTCAGAGGTCGTCTTGTTCATCAGGAGATCTGCGTTCCTGAAGGTGCCCCCTGGAAAAGCATCCACCTGCAGATCCTCGATGTTGTGGGCTGGCAGTTTGTACACATTGGAGTCTCCAATGATGAGCCACTTCCTGGTCACATGGAGACTCCAATCCTGTGCCTTCCGCGCGGTGGACTGGTGTCTGCATGGTCGCTGAGCTCCCTGCGGTGTCTGCAGGCCGGAAGTGGGAGTGGCCACCGGCCGGATCAGCTGGGTCTGCACCGCTGTCCTCAACCTGGTGGTGCTGATGGGCGTTAAGGGAACGTGCCTCACGTCCCTCTGCATCTGGGACCACGGCTCTCTCGCCTCCTGCTGCACCAGCTCCTCCAGGTTCCTCTGGGAGAACTCCACCTCGTCCGTGTTCGGGGCCACACACGGATTACGCGGTGCGAAGGACCAT
Organism: Gasterosteus aculeatus; assembly: GCF_964276395.1. Lineage (NCBI taxonomy): Eukaryota > Metazoa > Chordata > Actinopteri > Perciformes > Gasterosteidae > Gasterosteus > Gasterosteus aculeatus. Next base: position 12,324 of record NC_135708.1, on the reverse strand, counting down.
ACAGCAGATATTGAGGGCGTCGCTGCCGCCGGTGGAGGTGTCGGCGGTGATGTCGCTGCTGATGATGGCGCTGTTGCTGCTGCCTCCTCCGCCTCCGTCTCTGCTGCTGCTGCTGCCTCTGCTGAAGCCACTGACGACGAGCTGGGTGAAAGTTCTATCGTGAACTGTGGTCTACGAAAGTTCAGTCTCTGTGGCCGGGGCAGCTGGGAAGACGGAGTGGGTGAAACCACCTGCTGTGAGCCCCCTGCCGACTGTGGCGTGTCGGGGGAGAGGGTGTCAGAGTTGAAACTAACCTCGATCGGGAAGTCTAACAGGTTCTGGATCAGTGGAGGAGTGCTGGGCCGCCGTTCTGCCGTCACTGGTGAGGAGGGCGTCACCAGCGCCGCCGCTGGAGCATGCGGCCCCGCGTGGACCTGGGCCGCCGTCGTGGTGATGACAGGTGCCACAGGTGCTGCTGCTGCTGCGGCGGGCTGAGGTGAGTCTGGGCGTCTCTGGGCCTCGATAGTGTGTGTGGGCGGTGCGTTTACCGGTTCCGCTCTGGCCACAGGTCTCACTCGCCTCAGGGGATGACTCGCCGGGTCAGTCTGGGCCGCTGGTGCTGCTGTTGTCGCCGGCGCCGCCGCTGCAGGGGCCTGTATTGGCTCATCTACCGCCAGACCGGCCATCCAGTCCACAATTGTCTCTCTGGCCTCTTTTAATGTGTCCGGGCCGAGTCTGCGGCCAAACTGCCTTTTGGCCCAGGCTGCCGCCACCTCGAACGGGTCACTCCACTCTGGACTATTGAGTCTGTGAAGGTTCCGGATTTCCTCCATTATCACAGACTCATAGTGGTCCTGTAAAATGACCAACGCAGTGTGCTCCCAGTTCTTGGCGTTGCCTTCAATAAGCATCTGCGTGGCCGTGTTGGGAATAGCCGGCTTAATGAATGCGGCTAACTGCTGGGTCATTCTAGCGATCGTGACCGGTGGATGTGTTATAACAATGTTAGAAAAATGATGTGCCGCTTTAATGATCTTATGAAGGATCCGGCATTTAACAGTGAAAAGTGGGTCGTCAGATCTGGGCCTATTCTGAGCGCCCTCATTGTTCTGGTTCTGGTTTCGCTGGTACCGTGTGTTATTGCTATTTACGTTGCTATTGTTATTGCTATTATTACTATAGGGAGGGCGTTGAAAGCGGGAGTCGAAGGACCGGGGCTGTGCGGGTCTTGGACGGGGACCGCGGTTAGCGGGACGTCCCGTGTACCTGTCATCCTGGCCGCCATCATAGCGCCACCGCGGGGCGCCTCCCCGATCCACGGGTCTCCGGACAGCGTTCGCGTAGGTGTCGCGTGGATAGCGGGGCTGCTGTCGCTGGAAACGTGGCGGTGCGTTCTGCTGAAAGCGGGGCTGTTGCGGCTGGAACTGTTGCGGGGCTCGGCGCTGGTCCTGTGGCGGAGCGTGCTGATTGCGGCGCCTACCGCGTCTGCCGTACTGCACCAGCGTCCACTCGCCTTCATCCTCCCGGCCACGCCCGTACATGTCGCTAGCTAGTGAAGCCTCGTGTTCACTAGCCACGAAAAAAAGGCGAAGGAAAAGTTGTTCTTTTTACCTTTTATTAACTGGAACAATAGCAACAAAAATAAAACAATAAACGGAACAAGTTTAAACAGTTTAGCAACGTTTCGGATATAAAGAATATCCTTCCTCAGGCTATAAAACTTGTAAAAAAGTGTGAGCTAAAGATGCGCGCTGTTGTTGTCGCTCTGGTCAGCTCGGTGACATGACGGTCCGGCTGGGGCGTCGCCAATATGGCGGCCGTGACCTTTCCCCTCTCCGGTGTAGCTGACCAATAGCTGCGCTGAACTACAAATCTCTAGGTGCATCGCATACAGTGAGACGTTCAATGCACCCGTCTCACAATCCGAAATACCAGCATCGTCGAAACCAGAAACATGAATCACTTAGTAATACAGCAAAAACATGATAATAACATCAGCAAACATCATACATTGAATTATTAAAATTAGAAACAGTAATGGAATATGGAATAATACACACATTTTTTCCAATAAGCAGAAATATTTACAATACAACCACACATGATGAAGGGTTAAGATTAGGCATAGGTTATGGAGTGGTTGTGTTTAGGAAAAAATAACCGGGTGGGCTGTATAGGATTAGGTTTAGGCATGGGTTATGGAGTGGTTGTGTTTAGGACAAAATGACAGGGTGGGCTGTATAAGAGAACCGTAGAGACCGCAGGCTGCTCAGCAGGCGGCACGGGCCGGTTAGGGAATAAATAGTTTTGGATGGACCTGCGAGCAGGACCATCTGTGCACTGTCCAGCACTGCCTCACAGCCCGCAGCTCTTAGTCCTCATTTAAGCCCTTAGGATACCTGGTTTTTAATTTATTGATCCAGCCCCTCTCCGCTCTCCTCCTCTGGGGAGCGCTCCATCCGGGGTTCATCTGGATCACACACACAGACACAGATTTCCAACCGTGCGAAATAAAATGTGCCACAAGTGGCGTCAGTGTTTTTTTCTTTTTAATGATGTTGTGTTTGTGTTGTGTGAAACGGGTCGCGATGGTGTTCCCCGTCTCCCCCACATATTGTAATCCACATTGTACACACGTGATGAGGTAAACACAGTTCTTGGACTTGGTGTTTCCCCTGGCTGAGTTCAGGAAAACGTCTCCCGTGCTGTGGCTTTGCAGCCATTTTCTGTGTTTAAAAAAGACATCACTCTGACCTCTCCCCTTAGTGCTGTGCAGAGGTTTTAATTTGGCCTTTACCAGATAATCCAGTAGATTCTTGTTTCTCCTGTAGGCCGGGATGATCCTGTGGTCCTGCAGGACAGAAGACCCTGTGGTGTGGGAGAGGAATCTCCTTCTGCATCCTCTGACCAATGCCATAGTAGAAGGTGAATATGTGGTGACAAAGGGGAGACTGGAGCCCACAGTAATAGGCTTCTTCTCTAGAAATGACCTCTGGCATTTTCTAAGAAAGGTCCTAGAGTACCCCCTGGTGGACAAAGCGTGAAAGAGCACCCCGACTGCAACACGGAAATCCTCCTCTCTGCTGCATATTCTGTGAAACCTCAACAGTTGGGATTTGATTAAGCCAGCATATGTGTGCTTTGGGTGGAAGCTGGTCTTGAAGAGCAGAGCATGTGTGTCTGTCTCCTTAAAAAATACCTTAATGTCCAATGTGTTGGTTTCCTTAAATGTGTTACTTTTAAACGTTGTGGTGTCCAGAAAGTCAACAGAAGTCAAATTGTCGGTGGATTTAATTTTAATAGACTGATTGTGATTGTTGAGGGTGCACAGAAACACTTCAAAATCCTCCCTCGAGTGGGGCCACACACCCCAGATGTCGTCCAAATATCTATAATAATGCAGTGGCTTTTTAGGACATATTTTCAGGACTGATTCCTCCCACTCAGCCATAAAAATGTTAGCGTATGCAGGAGCAAACTTCTTCCCCATCGCTGTACCCTTGATTTGAAGGAAAAATTCCCCATTAAATTCAAAATCATTTTGGGTCAGATTGATCTCCAGTAACTGTAATAATTCTTTTTCTGGTCGCTTTTTGTCGGGGTGTTTCCGAAATGAATTCTTAACGGCCTGCATGCCTTCTTTTATGTCAATGTTTGTATAGAGACTATCAATATCTATGGTGAATAAAATTGAGTTGTCCGGAATGCGGAGTCTTTTAATTATCTCTACAAAGTGGTACGTGTCCTTTATGTAACTCGGGTGTGTGGTCGACAGAGGATTCAAAAAGTGGTCGAGGTACTCTGCAGTGTGATAAGTCTCACTGCTGCAGTCAGACACGATGGGCCTGCCGGGAGGGATTTCATGTGGTTTACTCCACTTGGCAGGGTCCTTGTGTATTTTGGGCAGCATATAGAATAATCTGGCTCTAGGTACAGCGTCACCCATTAAATAATGCTTTTGTTTCAGATTAATGAACTTCTTCTCATGTAGAGTTAGGATGATTTTATTTACAATCGGGACAGTGTTTGGATAAATGGGGTGGGTCAATTTGGTGTAGTATTTGGGATCATTAAGCTGTCTGTAGCCTTCCCATAAATATTGCTCCCTGTCCAAGATCACTATAGAGCTGCCCTTATCTGCTGGTTTAATAACTATGTGTTTGTTATTAACTAGTTCATCAAGTGCCCGCACTTCCTCCCTACTGAGGTTAGGAGGCACGTGATGAATTTTGAAGCGTGTGTTAAAATACCGAATGTCTGATTGTATTAGAGCAGTTATGGTGTGTGGTATTTGTGCCTGTACAGGAGCCCAGGACGATTTATAAATGAACGGGAGTCGTTCACACTCTCTCGAGTTTTCAAAATAAGCCGCCAGCTTTAACCTCCTGTGATACTGCTGTAGATCAAAGCGGCTCTGCTCCACAATCTGTTTATTAGTTCCCTTAGTGGGAATGAAATTTAACCCCCTGCCAAGGAGAGTGCGCTGTGCTTCAGTGAGTTTAAAGTGCTTAGTGAGGTTGATAACTAACTTATCCCCCTCCTGAGTAGGCAGGTTTATGGGGACAATTAGTTTAAGTAGTGAACCCAATTGTCAAATATGCGGGCAGCTGTGGCTCGGGTCCAGTGGATGTGATCCGGACCTGTGTGAAAGAGACCTGCTGGCAGCGCTGGGATGTACTCACACATTCTCGCAATAGCAGTGTTCAGATGTGTGAGGCGCAGTTTCTCCTTCGGGGGAAGATCTCCGGAGAAGTTGACCTGTGGCACAAAAACGTCAGCAGATGGAAAAGTCAGTCTAACGCTTCTGAGGGCCCTCTGCAGCTGTTTGATGGCCGTCTCCTGCGTTTTTTGGACCCGGTTGTTAATGCCGAAGGCCAAAATGACCTTCTGCACCGTGACCTCCGAGGTCGTCTTGTTCATCAGGAGATCTGCGTTCCTGAAGGTGCCCCCTGGAAAAGCATCCACCTGCAGATCCTCGATGTTGTGGGCTGGCAGTTTGTACACATTGGAGTCTCCAATGATGAGCCACTTCTTGGTCACATGGAGACTCCAATCCTGTGCCTTCCGCGCGGTGGACTGGTGTCTGCATGGTCGCTGAGCTCCCTGCGGTGTCTGCAGGCCGGAAGTGGGAGTGGCCACCGGCCGGATCAGCTGGGTCTGCACCGCTGTCCTCAACCTGGTGGTGCTGATGGGCGTTAAGGGAACGTGCCTCACGTCCCTCTGCATTCGGGACCACGGCTCTCTCGCCTCCTGCTGCACCAGCTCCTCCAGGTTCCTCTGGGAGAACTCCACCTCGTCCGTGTTCGGGGCCACACACGGATTGCGCGGTGCGAAGGACCATACAGCAGATATTGAGGGCGTCGCTGCCGCCGGTGGAGGTGTCGGCGGTGATGTCGCTGCTGATGATGGCGCTGTTGCTGCTGCCTCCTCCGCCTCCGTCTCTGCTGCTGCCGCTGCCTCCGCTGAAGCCACTGACGACGAGCTGGGTGAAAGTTCTATTGTGAACTGTGGTCTGCGAAAGTTCAGTCTCTGTGGCCGGGGCAGCTGGGAAGACGGAGTGGGTGAAACCACCTGCTGTGAGCCCCCTGCCGACTGTGGCGTGTCGGGGGTTAGGGTTAGGGTTAGGGTTAGGGTTAGGGTTAGGGTTAGGGTTAGGGTTAGGGTTAGGGGTTAGGGTTAGGGTTAGGGTTAGGGTTAGGGTTAGGGTTAGGGTTAGGGGTTAGGGTTAGGGTTAGGGAATAAATAGTTTTGGATGGACCTGCGAGCAGGACCATCTGTGCACTGTCCAGCACTGCCTCACAGCCCGCAGCTCTTAGTCCTCATTTAAGCCCTTAGGATACCTGGTTTTTAATTTATTGATCCAGCCCCTCTCCGCTCTCCTCCTCTGGGGAGCGCTCCATCCGGGGTTCATCTGGATCACACACACAGACACAGATTTCCAACCGTGCGAAATAAAATGTGCCACAAGTGGCGTCAGTGTTTTTTTCTTTTTAATGATGTTGTGTTTGTGTTGTGTGAAGCGGGTCGCGATGGTGTTCCCCGTCTCCCCCACATATTGTAATCCACATTGTACACACGTGATGAGGTAAACACAGTTCTTAGACTTGGTGTTTCCCCTGGCTGAGTTCAGGAAAACGTCTCCCGTGCTGTGGCTTTGCAGCCATTTTCTGTGTTTATAAAAGGCATCACTCTGACCTCTCCCCTTAATGCTGTGCAGAGGTTTTAATTTGGCCTTTACCAGATAGTCCAGTAAATTCTTGTTTCTCCTGTAGGCCGGGATGATCCTGTGGTCCTGCAGGACAGAAGACCCTGTGGTGTGGGAGAGGAATCTCCTTCTGCATCCTCTGACCAATGCCATGGTGGAAGGTGAATACGTGGTGACAAAGGGGAGACTGGAGCCCACAGTAATAGGCTTCTTCTCTGGAAATGACCTCTGGCATTTTCTAAGAAAGGTCCTAGAGTACCCCCTGGTGGACAAAGCGTGAAAGAGCACCCCGACTGCAACACGGAAATCCTCCTCTCTGCTGCATATTCTGTGAAACCTCAACAGTTGGGATTTGATTAAGCCAGCATATGTGTGCTTTGGGTGGAAGCTGGTCTTGAAGAGCAGAGCATGTGTGTCTGTCTCCTTAAAAAATACCTTAATGTCCAATGTGTGGGTTTCCTTAAATGTGTTACTTTTAAACGTTGTGGTGTCCAGAAAATCAACAGAAGTCAAATTGTCGGTGGATTTAATTTTAATAGACTGATTGTGATTGTTGAGGGTGCACAGAAACACTTCAAAATCCTCCCTCGAGTGGGGCCACACACCCCAGATGTCGTCCAAATATCTATAATAATGCAGTGGCTTTTTAGGACATATTTTCAGGACTGATTCCTCCCACTCAGCCATAAAAATGTTAGCGTATGCAGGAGCAAACTTCTTCCCCATCGCTGTACCCTTGATTTGAAGGAAAAATTCCCCATTAAATTCAAAATCATTTTGGGTCAGATTGATCTCCAGTAACTGTAATAATTCTTTTTCTGGTCGCTTTTTGTCGGGGTGTTTCCGAAATGAATTCTTAACGGCCTGCATGCCTTCTTTTATGTCAATGTTTGTATAGAGACTATCAATATCTATGGTGAATAAAATTGAGTTGTCCGGAATGCGGAGTCTTTTAATTATCTCTACAAAGTGGTACGTGTCCTTTATGTAACTCGGGTGTGTGGTCGACAGAGGATTCAAAAAGTGGTCGAGGTACTCTGCAGTGTGATAAGTCTCACTGCTGCAGTCAGACACGATGGGCCTGCCGGGAGGGATTTCATGTGGTTTACTCCACTTGGCAGGGTCCTTGTGTATTTTGGGCAGCATATAGAATAATCTGGCTCTAGGTACAGCGTCACCCATTAAATAATGCTTTTGTTTCAGATTAATAAACTTCTTCTCATGTAGAGTTAGGATGATTTTATTTACAATCGGGACAGTGTTTGGATAAATGGGGTGGGTCAATTTGGTGTAGTATTTGGGATCATTAAGCTGTCTGTAGCCTTCCCATAAATATTGCTCCCTGTCCAAGATCACTATAGAGCTGCCCTTATCTGCTGGTTTAATAACTATGTGTTTGTTATTAACTAGTTCATCAAGTGCCCGCACTTCCTCCCTACTGAGGTTAGGCGGCACGTGATGAATTTTGAAGCGTGTGTTAAAATACCGAATGTCTGATTGTATTAGAGCAGTTATGGTGTGTGGTATTTGTGCCTGTACAGGAGCCCAGGACGATTTATAAATGAACGGGAGTCGTTCACACTCTCTCGAGTTTTCAAAATAAGCCGCCAGCTTTAACCTCCTGTGATACTGCTGTAGATCAAAGCGGCTCTGCTCTACAATCTGTTTATTAGTTCCCTTTGTGGGAATGAAATTTAACCCCCTGCCAAGGAGAGTGCGCTGTGCTTCAGTGAGTTTAAAGTTCTTAGTGAGGTTGATGACTAACTTATCCCCCTCCTGAGTAGGCAGGTTTATGGGGACAATTAGTTTAAGTAGTGAACCCAATTGTCAAATATGCGGGCAGCTGTGGCTCGGGTCCAGTGGATGTGATCCGGACCTGTGTGAAAGAGACCTGCTGGCAGCGCTGGGATGTACTCACACATTCTCGCAATAGCAGTGTTCAGATGTGTGAGGCGCAGTTTCTCCTTCGGGGGAAGATCTCCGGAGAAGTTGACCTGTGGCACAAAAACGTCAGCAGATGGAAAAGTCAGTCTAACGCTTCGGAGGGCCCTCTGCAGCTGTTTGATGGCCGTCTCCTGCGTTTTTTGGACACGGTTGTTAATGCCGAAGGCCAAAATGACCTTCTGCACCGTGACCTCAGAGGTCGTCTTGTTCATCAGGAGATCTGCGTTCCTGAAGGTGCCCCCTGGAAAAGCATCCACCTGCAGATCCTCGATGTTGTGGGCTGGCAGTTTGTACACATTGGAGTCTCCAATGATGAGCCACTTCCTGGTCACATGGAGACTCCAATCCTGTGCCTTCCGCGCGGTGGACTGGTGTCTGCATGGTCGCTGAGCTCCCTGCGGTGTCTGCAGGCCGGAAGTGGGAGTGGCCACCGGCCGGATCAGCTGGGTCTGCACCGCTGTCCTCAACCTGGTGGTGCTGATGGGCGTTAAGGGAACGTGCCTCACGTCCCTCTGCATCTGGGACCACGGCTCTCTCGCCTCCTGCTGCACCAGCTCCTCCAGGTTCCTCTGGGAGAACTCCACCTCGTCCGTGTTCGGGGCCACACACGGATTACGCGGTGCGAAGGACCATACAGCAGATATTGAGGGCGTCGCTGCCGCCGGTGGAGGTGTCGGCGGTGATGTCGCTGCTGATGATGGCGCTGTTGCTGCTGCCTCCTCCGCCTCCGTCTCTGCTGCTGCTGCTGCCTCTGCTGAAGCCACTGACGACGAGCTGGGTGAAAGTTCTATCGTGAACTGTGGTCTACGAAAGTTCAGTCTCTGTGGCCGGGGCAGCTGGGAAGACGGAGTGGGTGAAACCACCTGCTGTGAGCCCCCTGCCGACTGTGGCGTGTCGGGGGAGAGGGTGTCAGAGTTGAAACTAACCTCGATCGGGAAGTCTAACAGGTTCTGGATCAGTGGAGGAGTGCTGGGCCGCCGTTCTGCCGTCACTGGTGAGGAGGGCGTCACCAGCGCCGCCGCTGGAGCATGCGGCCCCGCGTGGACCTGGGCCGCCGTCGTGGTGATGACAGGTGCCACAGGTGCTGCTGCTGCTGCGGCGGGCTGAGGTGAGTCTGGGCGTCTCTGGGCCTCGATAGTGTGTGTGGGCGGTGCGTTTACCGGTTCCGCTCTGGCCACAGGTCTCACTCGCCTCAGGGGATGACTCGCCGGGTCAGTCTGGGCCGCTGGTGCTGCTGTTGTCGCCGGCGCCGCCGCTGCAGGGGCCTGTATTGGCTCATCTACCGCCAGACCGGCCATCCAGTCCACAATTGTCTCTCTGGCCTCTTTTAATGTGTCCGGGCCGAGTCTGCGGCCAAACTGCCTTTTGGCCCAGGCTGCCGCCACCTCGAACGGGTCACTCCACTCTGGACTATTGAGTCTGTGAAGGTTCCGGATTTCCTCCATTATCACAGACTCATAGTGGTCCTGTAAAATGACCAACGCAGTGTGCTCCCAGTTCTTGGCGTTGCCTTCAATAAGCATCTGCGTGGCCGTGTTGGGAATAGCCGGCTTAATGAATGCGGCTAACTGCTGGGTCATTCTAGCGATCGTGACCGGTGGATGTGTTATAACAATGTTAGAAAAATGATGTGCCGCTTTAATGATCTTATGAAGGATCCGGCATTTAACAGTGAAAAGTGGGTCGTCAGATCTGGGCCTATTCTGAGCGCCCTCATTGTTCTGGTTCTGGTTTCGCTGGTACCGTGTGTTATTGCTATTTACGTTGCTATTGTTATTGCTATTATTACTATAGGGAGGGCGTTGAAAGCGGGAGTCGAAGGACCGGGGCTGTGCGGGTCTTGGACGGGGACCGCGGTTAGCGGGACGTCCCGTGTACCTGTCATCCTGGCCGCCATCATAGCGCCACCGCGGGGCGCCTCCCCGATCCACGGGTCTCCGGACAGCGTTCGCGTAGGTGTCGCGTGGATAGCGGGGCTGCTGTCGCTGGAAACGTGGCGGTGCGTTCTGCTGAAAGCGGGGCTGTTGCGGCTGGAACTGTTGCGGGGCTCGGCGCTGGTCCTGTGGCGGAGCGTGCTGATTGCGGCGCCTACCGCGTCTGCCGTACTGCACCAGCGTCCACTCGCCTTCATCCTCCCGGCCACGCCCGTACATGTCGCTAGCTAGTGAAGCCTCGTGTTCACTAGCCACGAAAAAAAGGCGAAGGAAAAGTTGTTCTTTTTACCTTTTATTAACTCGAACAATAGCAACAAAAATAAAACAATAAACGGAACAAGTTTAAACAGTTTAGCAACGTTTCGGATATAAAGAATATCCTTCCTCAGGCTATAAAACTTGTAAAAAGTGTGAGCTAAAGATGCGCGCTGTTGTTGTCGCTCTGGTCAGCTCGGTGATATGACGGTCCGGCTAGGGCGTCGCCAATATGGCGGCCGTGACCTTTCCCCTCCCCGGTGTAGCTGACCAATAGCTGCGCTGAACTACGAATCTCTAGGTGCATCGCATACAGTGAGACGTTCAATGCACCCGTCTCACAATCCGAAATACCAGCATCGTCGAAACCAGAAACATGAATCACTTAGTAATAACGCATAAACATGATAATAACATCAGCAAACATCATACATTGAATTATTAAAATTAGAAACAGTAATGAATATGAATAATACACACATTTTTTTCAATAAGCAGAAATATTTACAGTGCCACCACACATGATGAAGGGTTAAGATTAGGCATAGGTTATGGAGTGGTTGTGTTTAGGATAAAATAACCGGGTAGGCTGTAAAGGATTAGGTTTAGGCATGGGTTATGAAGTGGTTGTGTTTAGGACCAAATAACAGGGTGGGCTGTATGAGAGAACCGTAGAGACCGCAGGCTGCTCAGCAGGCGGCACGGGCCGGTTAGGGAATAAATAGTTTTGGATGGACCTGCGAGCAGGACCATCTGTGCACTGTCCAGCACTGCCTCACAGCCCGCAGCTCTTAGTCCTCATTTAAGCCCTTAGGATACCTGGTTTTTAATTTATTGATCCAGCCCCTCTCCGCTCTCCTCCTCTGGGGAGCGCTCCATCCGGGGTTCATCTGGATCACACACACAGACACAGATTTCCAACCGTGCGAAATAAAATGTGCCACAAGTGGCGTCAGTGTTTTTTTCTTTTTAATGATGTTGTGTTTGTGTTGTGTGAAGCGGGTCGCGATGGTGTTCCCCGTCTCCCCCACATATTGTAATCCACATTGTACACACGTGATGAGGTAAACACAGTTCTTAGACTTGGTGTTTCCCCTGGCTGAGTTCAGGAAAACGTCTCCCGTGCTGTGGCTTTGCAGCCATTTTCTGTGTTTATAAAAGGCATCACTCTGACCTCTCCCCTTAATGCTGTGCAGAGGTTTTAATTTGGCCTTTACCAGATAGTCCAGTAAATTCTTGTTTCTCCTGTAGGCCGGGATGATCCTGTGGTCCTGCAGGACAGAAGACCCTGTGGTGTGGGAGAGGAATCTCCTTCTGCATCCTCTGACCAATGCCATGGTGGAAGGTGAATACGTGGTGACAAAGGGGAGACTGGAGCCCACAGTAATAGGCTTCTTCTCTAGAAATGACCTCTGGCATTTTCTAAGAAAGGTCCTAGAGTACCCCCTGGTGGACAAAGCGTGAAAGAGCACCCCGACTGCAACACGGAAATCCTCCTCTCTGCTGCATATTCTGTGAAACCTCAACAGTTGGGATTTGATTAAGCCAGCATATGTGTGCTTTGGGTGGAAGCTGGTCTTGAAGAGCAGAGCATGTGTGTCTGTCTCCTTAAAAAATACCTTAATGTCCAATGTGTGGGTTTCCTTAAATGTGTTACTTTTAAACGTTGTGGTGTCCAGAAAATCAACAGAAGTCAAATTGTCGGTGGATTTAATTTTAATAGACTGATTGTGATTGTTGAGGGTGCACAGAAACACTTCAAAATCCTCCCTCGAGTGGGGCCACACACCCCAGATGTCGTCCAAATATCTATAATAATGCAGTGGCTTTTTAGGACATATTTTCAGGACTGATTCCTCCCACTCAGCCATAAAAATGTTAGCGTATGCAGGAGCAAACTTCTTCCCCATCGCTGTACCCTTGATTTGAAGGAAAAATTCCCCATTAAATTCAAAATCATTTTGGGTCAGATTGATCTCCAGTAACTGTAATAATTCTTTTTCTGGT